>NC_069710.1:25439585-26039585 GCF_027358585.1 Pangasianodon hypophthalmus
AACTTAAGATTTGACCTCAGCTAATCTCTACAATATTTTGTGCAACTCCATTGTTTTTTTAGCTGTAAACTCAACAGCTTCTGCTTGTGAAGCAAAATGCAGGCTATGTTTATATCAGTCACCTGCTGTGGTGTGTGTCGCCAGCTGTTACTTAAGACTGTGTGTGCTGCGACAACCTGTGATTTCTGAGACACACTAATGGCTGTGTAGAGCTTTAAAAGTAACAGCGCTGTTGTGCTCATTGCCATGGCAAGGAATTAATCTATAATGTGAAACCATTTCGGTTCCCACTGTGTTTTGCTTGATGTTTGCTGCTTGATCTTCAGTGTGCCGGTTGTTCAAAAGAGAAAAAAAAAATCTGCAAATACACAAGCGCTGTGGTCTATGTGGCTGTAATGCTTAGAGATGCACATTTTAAGATCTATGACATCTATATGGGTTTACACAGGCTCTGTGCATTTACACTGAAGCCTATCATGATCAAATCTGACCACAATAATCATATAGTGAATGTGTTTTTCGATTTTGTGTTTTTGTGAGGTCCTGACACGACAGACTCACTACTGTTTAAACGTTTTCTTAGCAGAACATAAATTGTAATATACTATACGTAAGCCAATTTGCTACTGTGTGTGTACGCTAAATCTGTGCATCATTCAGCATTTGGATTATGAGAATACACCTGATCCCCTGGCCACCAAACCTCTATAAACACTCAGAAGCATCAATTATTAAGAGGTCTTATACACACACAGAGCAGCTGAAGTCTCGAAAGAGAAGGTCGGCATTAATTTTCTAGAACAGCATGCCTCTGACAGTATTTTCGTAGGTTTATATTAATTTGATCGTTCTATTACATTATAGTTTTTACAGTAACAGCACATTCACAGAGACTTCACATAATTTAAGATTTAAAAATGTGTTGTTTAATAAACAAAAATGTATAATCACTGATATTTTTGTTCAGTAATCACTGAAACTTTTTGTTAAGATAGGTTTACGTAACATTTATACAAGTAGTCTCGAGTGTCAGTGCTTTGTAACAGCCAATAAGTTTCCAGACATTGAAGAGTCTTCAGGAGAGAGGAGTTTGTGCTTTCTGGTTTCTTAGTCACATGATGCGTCGATTTATTTATTTTTTTTTTTTGCTTTATTAACTTCAGGAGAGGCTGGCGAGCGAGCGATTATTTATTATAGCTGCTATAACAGGAACTAACTTGTCTCACAGACATTCATTACTAAATAAAATCATATAATCTGTTTCGCATGGGGCTGTGTCACACCACTCTGGTGTGGATTATTTTCTTATAACAGCATGGTCCATCATGTGTTATTCCTTACTTATAGGACTGTTGTCTATGCATTCTAGCATCTAAAATGTTTAGTGAAATGCCTGCTGCTCTGGTAAGACATGACTTGGAACAAAGTGAGGAAGTAAACCAAAGGATGACTGATCCAACATGGCAGGGGGATGAAGTTGGAATGCTGGCAGGGTGGCGTGGGGAGTGAATACTGCTTTAGTCATGCTCAAGCTTCAACTGACACCCATGAAAAGCAGATTTGGTGATCCTGCCTGTGCAGATAAATGCACTGGGGATTCACACTGACCAAGACACTTGTTAAGTGACAAGTAAAACACGCTTAAAAAAAAAAAGCTAATAAATAAGGGTCAGCATTCTAGTTACAGTTACTAATCCAAATGCAGGATCATATTTCCCATCATATAACACTAACTGTAGTCCGAATAGAAGGACTTCTCTGAAAGTTGTGGGTGATCGGCAGACTCACGCAGTGCCAATAATTGTGACACATAGTTTTAACATGTAGTATTTCCTAATATGTGTTTTTGTACTTTGTTAGAATAAGTTTATTTTGATTAAAAGAAATACTTTTCCACATCCTTTTTTAGGCATTGCCAATAACTCTGGAGCTGACTGCATGTAGTGAGCACAGTGAATCAGAACCCTTTGCAGTTGGCCTTTGGAAGTCAAAAGTGGATGACTGAAATGAAATGTAAAATTGAGCTGAACACTGAAGACAGTAAACGGTAGTGTGGGCAGATAAGGAATAAAATAAGTAAAGAATAAAACATGCTGAAGTGCGCTGCTATAGGAAAATAATCCGCAATTCCTCTAACACCAAAGTGATCTGCCAGCAATTAAAATTTTTAATTTACTAACAAACTACAGGTCATGTTTTTTTAGCCATTTATAGTTTCATTTAATATTATGGAACATCCATGAGACAAATTAATTCATGTTGTTACCCCTGTACAAGTCTCTCTCTGTTTCTTTCCCTTCAAATTAATAAGAAAAAAAAAACACAGCTTGTCATGTTACCAGAAAAACCATAAAGTGTTCCTGTGAATGAGCTGTTGCTATAGAAACAATAACATATTAAAACAAGTGCATTAATATTAAATTTAGATTTCAGATTACATTAATCCACATTTTCTGATTAGAAGATTTAACATGGCTGTGGTATAAATCTGAAATACTTTACATTTTATCCCATTGTAAATGTGAGATATTACCTCCTAAAAAAAGCAACTAGAATAAAAGTACGTATGTGGGGGGAAAAGAAAAAAAAAGGAAAATCTTTGGCAGAAGCTCTCATATCACTACACTCTAAGGCTCTGCAAGACTCTACAGGGTTCTTCTAAAGAGTTTTTTGCTCTGGGGAAAGCTTAAACGTTTTACGTAGATGTTTCTGTTGACAGAACTAGAACCCACTCAAAGATTCCTAAAGGAACCCCCTTTTCTTCTCCTAAAAGCACACTGCAGAGTAATATGCTTACAGATTCTCAGATTCTTTTTGGATTTTTTTGGGCATTTGACCAAAAAAAAAAAATTATTCCACTGCACCATTTCCACTATTTCAATACTCTTTCATCATTAAAATATTTCTTTACATTTTCCAAGTGCAACCAACTTTATGCTCTGGACTTTGGGTTTTTTTTTTTTTTTTTTTTTTTTTTTTTTGTTAGCATTACAGCTTAAAACTTCCTAAAAACTAAAACTCAGATTTCACAAAGTGTGGATAAGTGTGAGTGAAAAGCCTCTTCTATAACTTTATAAAGTCAAATGCCTGCACTGTTTGACACTGAGAGTGTCTATGAGTCTGTGTGAGAGAAAGATCAGCCCACCTCACATTCATGGCATCTAAGCTATTGTACCTGTAGTGCACATAGAACAGGGAGGTCTTTGCAACAGTGCCAAAAGGAGTCAAACTGTAGACATGCCTGGACCTGAAGCAAACAATCTACAGCACCAAAAAAGAGCTTCTTACACAGGTTCCAGCAAATAACTGTTCATAGCATTGTTTCCATTCCTTCTATCAATGTCAAATACATATGAGCTGTACAAAAAGCAAGTTAGGGCAATATTAGTGGAATGTTTTAGGAGAGTCCATGTTCTTTATTGCTATATTCTTTATTCAGACCAACCAAAACCAAGTTTAGCTTAGTGTTGGAGTGTGCAGATATGCTGGTAGTGTGGTACACAATCGTAAGGAAATCATAAACAGTTAGACTGTTAACATTATTGTAAACCAGCGCAGTCCGCGTTTTCTAGAACAAACAAGGTAAACAGTGTAATAAGCCCAGTAAAGCTTCGTTTCTGATATTTGAACACTCAAAAACACATTTACTTCATCATAGCTACTAGTAAGGAGCCATCATTAAAGTTGCTGGCTGATAACAATAGCCTGATAATTTTGAAAAATACAGACAAAAATGAGTTTGTGTCTGAGTTCATAACATCGGCTACATTTACACATGACTGCACCCTACACACAAACAATTAAACATTTGTATTTATGACATTTCCTCATTCTACTTCAGCTGAAAGAGCACTGTTCTTACATGCAAAGTGCTCCGTATCTGACAGGATGACATTTATGCATCCTTGTTTTATAGGGGACTCTATAAAACAAATATTTTCAGTTACTAATTAATTAAAGATCATGAGGAGGCAATATCACAGTAAACCTGCAGGTTGTTTTTATGTATTTACCCACAATAGTGTTGTCGTCATTAATATGTAATTAAATTTTACATTTCTTCAGCAGGAATATATGACTTTTCTTTTATTTGCACCCTTTAACGCAGGCCGAGTCCTACACAGTTTCCTGAATATCTATTGTCTTTATATTCTCAATACATAGGGAACGACAGTAGAGCACTAAATGCGCTACAATATGTGATTTGTGATTCAGCTGTAGAATAGTGTGCCATTGAGAATGTCTGATGGACATTGTTACCTATTTAAACACTACTTCTACTGCATATAGCTGAAGTCTTTGTAATCAGATTCTGTCTGTTTGTTTTTCTGAAATGTCAGACATGTTCTCTTGAAGGAGGTATTTATTTGCTTTCAGACCAGAGCTTACACAAACTGTTTGTACAATTCCTAAGTAAAACTATAAGTCTATAAGTAAAACTATAAGAGTAACATACAAGAGGCTGCACTAAAAATAGATATCATTGTTTCCATGTGTCAGCAGGATGAATGAAAACATATTTGCCTGGAGATTGAACAAAACTGCACCAGTATTTCAGTAACTGAACGTGGGAATGGAAGAGTCAATCCCAAATGGCTCCCTATTGAACATACTAGTGCACGACATAGGGGCTGAGAGTCATTATCTCATAACCCATGTAGGACACATATATAGGGAATAGGGAGCCATTTGGGATTCGCCCGAGTCAAAAGGCAGAAGAACGGAATAAAGAGGCGACAGAGAAACGTATTAAAGGTTTATAATAACTTCACGCACCATGAAGTTACAGTTCGCTGTGAGTAAAACTCCTGCTGGGACACCAGACGGAAAGGAAAGTATTACAAACTCTTTATCTGCACAAACTTACCCGCTCTCTTCCTCTCTGCCGTCCTCGCGTCTCCTGTATCCTGCTCTCCCGAACACTTTTTTAACCTCAACTTCCTGCAGTGTTACATTGAAAACTCAGTCACAGCCCGGTGGCGAATAAAGACCGCCGCCGCGTTGCCGCCTTGTTCACACGTAAAACAGTGACAAAAGTACATGAAAACTTTTTTCTTCTTCTTCTTCTTTTTTTTTTTCTCGAATCACTCTTCCTTTTCCTCCCTCCTAAACTCGCCACCCTTTCCGAAGACCAGAAAGAGTCAACTTCCGCGATCGAGCGCCTGCGTCATGGCGTAAAGCGCGAGCGCCTGCACCTGGCCCGGCCGAGCGCGCGGCCTTCAACTTGTTTTTGCGCAAACGGGGAAAGAACACATGTGTAGCATGTTGTCCTGTTTTTCCCTGGGCAAGTCCACTTTAAAATGGATGGAAATGAACAAACACTAGTTTTTCAAATACACAGGGTATGGACCTATAATTAGTAGGGGAGAGTGGGGTCAGTTGGGACACTGTTTTTTTTTTTTTTTTTTTTTTTTTTTTTAGTAAAATAAAAAAAAAAATTAAGTAAAAAATTCTATACCTGCACTCTTTTGACAGATAAAAAGCAACATTTGTCTGGTAACTATTCATAATAAACAAATACCATTTTCGTGTTAATATCACATGATGTATAAGATTAGATTAAATGACCCAAGGTGTGTGTTGTAACAGTTGTAACATGGTATGGGGTCTAGTCTGGCCTGTCAGTGCAAAACACCAAAATAAATAAATAAGCATACAATAAAATGCCACAGCAAATCAGAAGACAGAAAATCTAAAATTCAAGAGCAAATTCAGACACACAAAACCTAAAACAGAGCATCAGTTCAGAAACATGCCATTAAAACCAATAACACCACAGCATTAACGCAAAACAAAGACAGCATGTTTGTTGCTGATTGGAGAGTGGGTATGACGATCAGAGGAAAAGCATTGCATTTTTTCAGTCTGAACTGCTTTATCAACTCAGCCTAGTGAAAACGACGTAAATACAAAGTGACTTAATTTTTTTATAGCGAGGGGTAATTCGAATTCTAAAAGACCCAGCTTCCTTTACACAGGTGTATAGCACTCACATACTCATATTAATGATTATAATGAGAGCAATGTTGACAGCATATCTAAAATAACATCATACACCCCTGTTAAAAATGTACAAAAATAAAAGCATCTGTAGATTAATTTAGGGTTGTATTTCGTGTCACTGTAAGCATCTTCTAGCTCTCTGCAGGCTCTTAGACTGACGCACGCTGTATTCAATCAGCAAACAGCATGTGATGCTCAATAAGGATCCACCCTTTCTGTTTTTTAAGTTAATTCTCTTGTGCTTTTGGTTTTGCTATTGTGTTTCCACATTTGCTGTTGTGTTTTTAATTGTGCAGTATTTGCCAAATTTTCTGTTGTGTTTTTGGTTTTGTTGTTGCGAGATTCATAAACAGAGACCTTTACGATAAGCAAAACAGTATTCATAACACACATTTAAACAAGTGGGAAATGGAAACATGATGAGAACAAATTGTTTGAGGGTAATGTAGAGTTACCCTCATAAAACAAGTAATAAATTTTGAGCATACATGTGGTCTTTATTCCAAGGCAGTCTGCTTTGTGTTGGACTATATCACACCAACCCAGTGTGGATTATTTTCTTGCTGTAATGCTTTATTCCTTACATAATTATTATAAACTCAAAGACTTCTTAGCCAGTAAAACTAGATCTTTCAGGTTATTCTGACATTTTGCACTTCCATTCAGCTGCTCAGGTCCAGGGCTGTCTGACAAATGTCTAGGCCCTGTGTAAATACAGTCTCTGTGGGCCCAATTCCAATTTCTAAAAATATACACAGGCCTTTCTAAGAGCCTGCTTTGTCTAGGGGCCCTGCATAATCATTTCCAATATTGCACAGTAATGCCCCTGCACAGTACACTAATAATCACATACAGTCCATAAGTATTTGGACAGTGACACAATTTTCCTAATTTTGCCTCTGTACACCACCACAATGGATTTGAAATGAAGCAATCAAGATGTGATTGAAGTGTAGACTTTAAGCTTTAATTCAAGGGGTTTAACAAAAATATGGCATTAACCTTTTAGGAATTACAGCCATTTTTTGCAGAGTCCCTCCATTTTAGGGGCAAAAGTAATTGGACAAATTAATATTATCAGAAATATTAGGATTATTTTTAATACTTGGATGCAAATCCTTTGCAAGCAATGACTACCTGAAGTCTGGAACTCATGAACATCAACACATTCTGAGTTTCCTCCCTGGAGATGCTTTGCCAGGCATCTACTGCAGTTGCCTTCAGATGCTGCTTCTTCATACTCTTCTCTTCTCATCATTATGGTACAAGCTAATCTTGCATCAGAACTGGTCAAGCTTTTTTTTTAGCTAATCTGGCCTTTCTGTTCATGAGTGCATCTTGAGGTAAACCGTGTGTATGTACATTCATGAAGGCATCTCTTGATTGTAGACTTTGACAATGATACACCTACCTTCTCAAGAGAGTTCTTGACTTGGCTAGATGTTGTTAAGGGGTTTTTCTTCAATAAAGAAAGAATTATGCATTCCTCCACTTTAGTTGTCTTCCGTGGTCTTCCAGGCCTTTTGGTGTTGCTGAGCTCGCCAGTGCATTCCTTCTTTTTAAGAATGTACCAAACTGTTGATTTGGCTACTCCTAAAGCTTCTCCTTTCTCTCTGATAGGTCTGTTTTGTTTTTTCAGCCTAATGATGGTCTCTTTCATTTGCATCAACACCTGTTTGGACCACATATTGAGAATTCCCATGAACAGCTACCAAATGCAAATTCAGTGCTTGGAATCAACTCCAGACCTTTTATCTCCTTAATTTGTCATGAAGTGATGAAGAAACAGGCCACACCTGGCCATGAAACTGCTTATTAGTCAGTTGTCCAATTACTTTTGAGCCTGTGGATATGGAGGGAGTCTGTGAAAAATGACTGTAATTTCTAAATTTTTAATGCAATTATGTTAAACCCCTTGAATTAAAGCTGTAAGTCTACACTTCAATCACATCATGATTACTTCATTTTAAATCCATTGTGGTGGTGTACAGAGGCAAAATTAGGAAAGTTGTGTCACTGTCCAAATACTTATGGACCTGTAGATACATTACACACTAACAGTATTATTTTCACTGAATCCATCCATTCTCTGTACCTCTTATCCTACACAGGGTCACAAAGGAGCTTGGAGCCTATCCCATGGAGCACGGGGCACGTGGCAGGGGAGACCCTGAACGGGGTGCCAACCCATCGCAGGGCACAGTCGCACAAACATTCGCACATCCATTCATACAATATGGGCAATTTGGAAATCAGCCTACAACGCATGTGTTTGGACTGGGGGGAGGAAACCCCTGAAGCACGGGTAGAACATGCAAACTCCTCACACACAGGGTGGATGCAGAATTCGAACTCCCAACCCCGGAGGTGCGAGGCAAACATGCTAACCACTAAGCCACCACTAAAAGTTAAGTGCACCTATATGGTAAATGTATGTGATAAAATGGCCAATGAATGTAGCTACAAGGTAGTTGTAATGAATAAACTGGCATCTCACTGAAGCCTAGAGGCCATGAAAATAAGGAATTGACTAGTCCCTTTATTTAAATGTTTTGGAAACTTTTGAGCTTGTAAAATTACATTTCTGTAAAATTACATTTGTTATACTTAGGAACTACACTAACAGCATAGATGGGTAAGATTTTTAGAGAATTAATATATAATGAAGGCAAATTTTGTAGTCATATGCATGTCATATGCATACCTTGGTGTGGGGCAAATGGGTAAGTGGGTTTTAGGGCAAATTCTGCTCCTGAAGGCTAAAAGTATAAAGTATTGGAATGGCCCTTAAGATGGCCACAGGAATTCCTCTGAGGGGAAAATGAAAAAGGGAGGTCAAGAAGTGTGTTGTTAAAAACAGCCGACGTACTTGGAGATGCCAAGGTCAACATATTTTGTCTGGTTTCCCTTATCTATCACCCCCAATTCACAACTAAACTAGTTATTTGTGTTATACAGATATACAGTGCAGCACTAGGATTGGGAATTTCTGTCCCATCCAAACCTGAAGTGGAATTATGCCATGTTCCCAGTTTGTCACTCCAGATATTCATGAGTGCACTCTCATGACTTGCATATCACAGTTGAAAGTTGTGTCTCAGTGTGTGTCAATGTGTGTGTGTGTGAGATGGACTGGCCTCCCATCCTACTTCACACACAGTGTTGCCGTGATGGGCTCCAGTTTCACCACAACCCAAACCACCAGAAAGCAAGCTGCTTATGAGTGAATGAAATGAAAGAGATTGTTTTCAACATTGTCTCAGATAGGTGTGTCCACAATGCATTTTATTAAAGAATTTCAAGGGTTAGTTTAAAATACTGGTATGAATTTGAATTAATATTCAGTAATAATGATACGGACTCAGTCATTTAAAAAAAAAGAAACAACAGCAACATTAAAAAAATAACGGCAGGCTAAATGCTAATGTCAATTATGAAAATATTTGACACCCACCCCCACCCACACACGCGCACATTCACACACACGCGCACACACGCGCACGACGGGAGATTTGTCGAATATGGGTGGGAAGTATGTCACATGGCTGCACGCAAAAGAAGTAGCGACACTTCCGCGTTTTTAGTAAATCCCGCCCTTCTTCAAGTTCATTGGGCTATTCAGCGGCTTACTACGTCAGGTCCGGCAAGTGGCTCAGTTCTATTGGCTTCGAGAGGAGATCAAGTTTTCTTACACGAGACGGTGGTTTTGTTTTGGTGGGAATTCAGCGCAGGGCAAGGTGCAAGTTCATTTAAACGAATTAAAGACTTCATTAAACGACTCGGTGGTTTGTTCTTCGCTGTTTTATTTTTTAATGTGTTAGTATGTAATGTCCTTTTCACTGTCGCTGGACGTTAGAGAGCTTTTTAAGGTCTTCATGACACTAGAAACACATGACCGCTGCAGTAAGTTGCCCTCTGACATGAACAAATGTTTGTTTAAGAAGATGCTCTTCTCAAGTTAACTTCCTGGACTAATTCACACACAGTGAATATTTACTACCTGCTAAAAAGGTAAGGGGGTCAAAAAGCCCTGTAATTAAAATATTCCTACTACATTTAATTTGTAAACTAATTTCTAAAAACATATTAACTCATGTATAGAAGAGCTCTTCAGATCTGGCCTAAAGAAAGTGTCTCAGCTAAATTCCCTTTCTGATCATGAGATCTGAACCAAAATGAGCAAAGGTTACAGGGCTTTGAAGTGACCTTAGGTTTCATATGTTGGACTCTGAGAGGACAGTGGTGGCTCAGTGATTAAGGCTTTGGGTTACATTTACATTTATGGCTTTTGGCAAATGCTTTTATCCAGAGCGACTTACAATTATCTCTCTCTTTTTTTTTTTTTTTTTTTTTTAATACATCTGAGCAGTTGAGGGTTAAGGGCCTTGCTCAGGGGCCCAGCAGTGGCAGCTTGGTGGTGCTGGAGTTTGAACTCTCAACTTTCTAAGCAGAAGCCCAACGTCTTAACCACTGAGCTACCACTTCTAATCACTTACTGATTAGAAGGTTGTGAGTTCAAATCCCAGCATTGCCAAGCAGGGGCAGCTTATGAGACAACGGGAATGGGCATGGGCGCACAAAAGAACCCTGCTTTTGAGACGATCTAGTCCTCAGCTCATTTTTAATTCCGGACAGAAGCGTGAAAGACTGCTTCCCATCACTGTTACTGACAATCAGAAAAAGCCGTAATGATGGCTTCTTTCTCGTGACATCTTCAAAGTTAATGTGTAGGTTCGTTGCAGGTTTCAAGGAGACGTTGGCCCTTTGACTCTGGATAGTTAATAATAGGGACTTTAGGCTGAGTCTCTGGCTTTGGGGCCCCCTGACGATTTGGGCCCCTGGGCCTGTGCCCAATAGGACCGTTCGGTAATCCACTCTCGCCGCCAAGCTGCCACTGTTACCCTTGAGCAAGACCCTTATCAATCATCTGCTCGGGTGTATTCAGTTTTGATAATGTAAGTTGCCTTGGATTAAAGCATGTACTTTCTGGCTGTAGTGTCATTTTAGTTTATAACTGTGTATATCACCAGTGTCTAATAGCAGTAAATCACTGAGTTTACCTCATTCACATGAGTTCTCAAGATCAAGTCCAATAGCTTTGACTGTTACGAGATTTTTTGTGATGACTGAAGCATTCATAGACATGATCTCTCTGTGGCTTTTCTATAGTCTTCACCCCGGCTGAATGCTTCAGGCTTTACCTCGGCTGAGCAGAGCTGTGGAGAGGATTCGCCGTATGGGAGCTCATCTCAGCAGTATGGCCCAAAATGGCAGCGCTGAGAACGGAGAAGCAGTCACAGCCGCTATCATCATCATCGGCGATGAGATTCTTAAGGTGAGACGGTGAGGCACACCAGCCATGATGTAATATTCGAGTAATATTCATTACACACGGAGGGCCATAGTGTACCATGGTGTACTGCAGACTTTCCAAAGAATGTCTGAAAGTGATAATGAGGGGTGGAAGCATTCTGGTGTTGTACACAGTCTATTTAGAAGCACACTGCTTTAGTTTTGCTTCCCTCATCAGTGGTGGTGAGGAGTGGTGAGACATTTTCTAGATTGTTAAAATTAGTCAAGTATTAGCCACATTAGCCAAATACAATCATATTTATTTACTGGAGCCATTAGAGCTTTTTATAGCTGAACCTTCCACCCACAGAATCCACCCAAGTTACACTGTGTTAAAATGTACAGTCAAACATTCAGCATTACATTAGAGCATTTTTCTTGGTCTTACTAAAATAACAGTTAGATTCAATCTGCCAGTATGATGTTATATAGCTTTAGATCAGAAAATGAACAGCTTTGCATACGAAACACATTAGTGTAAATGTCATCAACTGTCATTTCGTTATTTGAATATTACAGTAAAAAATATTATAATAAAATTATGAGCCTCTGGCTGTATGTCACAGACCTCTTTGGGTTTCTGAGTCACACTTTGCAAACTACTGTACTACACATTCTAAAACAAGTCCTTCATCAGCTTTGCCACAGAAGTGCTTTTACTTTTTATTTTCTGTCTGGTTGTGAAAATTACATAAACTGATCTCTATGTCTGCGTCTTAGATTTTTAGATGTACATTCTATACATTAGCAATACTAAGTTCTCATACAATATGCAGTGTTTGCAAGACTGTTTCTTAAGAACTGTACATCAACTATAACAAATCTCCCAGAGATAAAAATGTAAATGAGCAATAAATATCATGGTCGGGGAAAAAACAAATTCTTGAGAAACAGATTGAAAGTCTTTTATCAGGGGTGCATCTTTATACCTTGTTTGTTTATTTATTTATTTATTGTTTGTTTGTGTGTGTGTTAGGGTCACACGGTAGACACCAACAGCACCTTCTTGTGTCGCGGCCTGCGCAAGCTGGGGGTCAATGTGCAGCGCATTTCAGTGGTGCCCGATGTGCAGGAGGTCATTGCTAAGGAAGTGGCTGCGCTCTCACCCACGGTAACACACCTGATCACGGCAGGTGGCATTGGACCCACGCATGATGATGTGACCTTTGAAGCAGTGGCGCTGGCGTTCGGTGAGAACCTGCATGCCCACCCAGAGCTCACACGCCTCATTGAGCAGTTCTTCGGCACCGTCAATTCTACCAGTGCCACCATGAAACTTGCCACAGTGCCTTCTTCTGCAAAGCTGAACTACGGTCGTGACCCTCAGACTGGCGAGTCTCTGCGCTTCCCGCTGGTCAGCGTACGCAATGTCTACATGTTCCCTGGCATCCCTACACTTCTGGAGCGTGCCTTCAATGGCCTGGTGCACCTGTTTGCCAGCCCGGGAACTGCTTTTCACACGCATGAGTTGTTTGTGGATGCTGACGAAGCAGAAATTGCGCCCATCCTGACGAGGCTACAGTCGGAATGGGGAAAACGTGTAGCACTCGGTTCATATCCTGACTGGCTGAGCAACTACTACCGCGTGAGGCTGGTGCTGGACTCTGATAGTGCTGAAAAGGTGGAGAGGGCACAGGCCCAGCTGGAGGAGGAGCTGCCTAAAGGGAGTGTGGTGCGGCTGGTCAGTGATCCTGTAGCTGTTGCTCCCCATGAGGTCTACTCGCTCGCCTTGAATGGTAATTATTGGAAAAATAAAGAAAGACAGGAAAGGATACAGACTATGTTATTGAAATGGAAAGTGGAATAATAAAAAATAAGAGGGTGTTGCAGTGCAAGACTGTAAAAGGGTGCATAGTAAAATTGATCTGAGTATGTTGCTTGGTTTGAGCATGCATTTGGATAAAACAGTAAGTGACGCAATGGGATATATTAGCAAAGACAGCAATCACTGATAAATAATGCACAACAGACTGGTTGGGTTCCTTTTCTTTCTTTTTTTTTTTTTTTTTTTGGTTGAGTCATGATCTGTTTTTGGATCAGGCTGAAATGCACTCATATTGACCAACAGTTTCATAATCGGAAATTAAGTGTCATAATTGAACTTATGATTTGTAATGATGTCGGTAAACGTGTAATCTGTAACATCTGTTTGCAGAAGTAGATTCTGCAAAGATAGATTGGTAGATATAGTGGATTAGTAGATAAAAGTTTTGCCTAAAATGCTACAGATGTTATAGTATGCTATTTATTAAGACATATAAAATTAAGGTTTTTATATATATATATATATATATATATATATATACACACACACACACACACACACATACACATATATATATATATATATATATATATATATATATATATATATAATTTATATAATTTATATAGTTATTCATTTATTCATTTATTTTCAGGATCACCCTTGGGGGAGAAAGTAGCTTCAGCTCTGAGGACGATCGAGAAGGCACTAGATCATTACCGACTGAACGAGATCTGCATCGGCTTCAATGGTGGCAAAGACTGCACGGCACTGCTTCATCTTTTCTACGCTGCCCTGAAACGGTGAGAAAAAAAGAAATGAGACAATCAGATTTGCGCCACTTTCTGGCAGTTAATAAACACACTTTTTAATACATTTGACTATTTATTATATTTTATGTGCATTGCTTCAAGAGTATGGAATGGTACTATAAAAATGTGCTCCTTTAGCAGATCCACATTTTAGATATGTGCAAAAGCAGTGGACTTTGTGCAGTATTATGAAGAGAGAACTGTAGCAAGGATGTAGTTGCTTTTGCCAGTATTATTATGAAGTTATAACCTGCAATAAGGCGCAAAATGTAACAGCGGCTTGTTCCTAGAGTTCTCGGCTGTTTCGAAGAATGCTTCTAGATTTTGTTGAATAGGCATGATTCAGCAGTTATGTTTCTAATAAAATCCCATCCAGTTTCTGTTCACACATTTCAAACTCTCACTTCCTTTCTTTTGTAATGCATAGTTAAAGTACTGGGCAAAACCTTCGGGTTTTTCCTCAAGCTGTAAAAATTAACCTCTGTAATCAGCACCTGGTCAATGACATTGCTTTTTTTTTTCCCCTCTAAATCTTGAAACTGATGACCTTTATGCATATTTCTGCTGTTAACATCTCATGACCACTGGTTGTCAGTGCAGTTATCTGACAAGGGGTTGGAGTGTACTACAGTTTTGGGTTAAATATATACAAAGACATTTTGTGATCTTTTTTGATTATGAGAAATGAGAGTTGTAGTGCACAGAGCTGATCCAAAAATTCAATGGTTTCATGCTAAAGTGATTAACAGAAGAACTGTGTGTATATAATACATGCATAAACGTGTCTCACATATACTTTATTTTAATTCATGGAAAGATCAGTATGTGGAGGTTTTCACTATGGAGAATGCAGCATAGTACACTAGCACATTTATCTAAGCTATTAAACCTTCTTCCTCCTCAGCCGCTATCCAGACAGTAAAGACAAAGTGAAAGCTCTGTACATCCGAATTGTCTCCCCGTTCCCCGAGATGGAGAGATTTCTGCAGGACACGATTAAAAGGTAAATTCTTAATAACCGTTTTATTATTATAATGTATTTATTATTAGTTGTGCCGCCCAGTAGCACAAAGCCACAGATTACAGTATTGACATAATATCGCAACACCTGTACAAATCAACTTAAATAGTAAGGATGGAACTGTAAGTAGATAATTAAGATAAAGAGAAAGTACTTAAGGTGTGGCTTTAAAAGCAAAAAGTATTTCATACCTGCAGCCAGTGCTCCCTGTGGATCACCAAGGTATTTCAACCTTGTGCTAAAATACTAACGTTACCTGTATCATCTGAGAATAAACAAAAGCAGTAACAATATGTATGTGTGTGTTTTGTAGATATGAGTTGGATCTGTTCGCTGTGGAGGGCAACATTCGGCAGGCTCTAAGTGAAGTGCAGGAGAAGAGACCTGAGCTCCGTGCCGTTCTCATGGGCACCAGACGCACTGATCCATACTCACACACTCTCACTGCCCTCTGCCCCACAGACCCAGACTGGCCTCCCTACATGAGAGTTAACCCATTACTGGTGAAAACACACACATGCACGTACACACATACACACACACACACGTAGCACTGAAAGTCAAGTGTACCAACTCTCCCTTCTGGCTGCTTATTAAGCCTGATTTATCCCGCTATACAAGCAAGCTTTCAGCACCTTTAGAATGACGAAAAGACAACTGGATGAGGACGGAAAATAGAATTTGATTCAAGTTTAATTTGTATTATGGGATCATACGCATTCTACTTTATTTAAACTCTGAGTAAAATTCTAAAGCCTTTAATCAAGTTTAGCCAGCTTTATTGTGAAATCCTGAATCTAGTATAGGGGTGTCAAACAAAGTTTCCACAGCCTGGGTCCATGCCGACAAAGGTTCTAATCTTAAATTCAAATCATCGTGTGGACTGTAATTCAGTTGAATTAAAAATAGTCTTTGTTATATCACTAGGAGGCAAACATAGAGCAATAAACTCTGGACCATAAACTCCGCTACTGAGAAAATGTGCTAATCATAAGTAATCTTTCGGTAGCAAGATTATATAACAATTAGTCATGTAAACATTTCTGTTGCAGATTGTAACACTACAAAATGTGGAAAAGTTCAAGGGTGGATGCTTACGCGGCACACTGTATGGTAAAACTATTTGGAGAAGAGATTTTATGCCACAGCAGTGACAACAGTGAATCACCATACATGTAGTGCACAGTTAAGCAGTTGCAATACAAATGGACACAACAGTAAACAGATCCTGTGCAAGTTGTAGACTCATTACAATGAGAAAACACAATAAATAAAACCCAACCCTTGTTGTAACAGAATGGAACATACAGTAATCACCAGCACAGTAACCGAGGCCTTATCACCACATACCAGCAGCATTGAAGTCTCTAGAGTGTTAGAAGTATAGTGTCTATTGTGCTGTACCTGTGTGACAGGTAATACTGGTGTAGGTGTTATGACATTCATGTGTAAAATGAAGATGGTGTACAGTTGCATGCAAAAGTTTACCAATTTACATAGTTTGTTGCTTTTTGAAGTGAAAAGAAGTAAACACAACCTCTGCAACAAACCATTTTAACCAAGTAAAACGTAAATGCCTTCACCGCCAACAAGTCTAATCCTTCTTGTTATATATTTGTATGCAAAATATACTTTAAATAAGAAGGAAGCTATTGAAGAAAAACTGTTTGACCTAGCTGACATGGGAGACATTTGACTAGCTAATGGCCTAATATGAGGCCATACAAAAAATCTCTTTCCAGATTCAGTTTCTTTACTAACTGTGTTACGTTTGCTTCCGCATTTGCTAATATTAACTGGAAACTATTTTTCCCTCTACCCATGCCACAGTTCCTGTGTCACTGGCTACCATACAACCCTAGAGCATAACAGATCCAGCCCCATGCATAACAGTTGGCAAGGTGTTCTTTTCTTGAAATGGCACTGCTCTTTTTCGTTTTTCCAAACATGCGTTTGGTGGTTGTGGCCAAAGAATTCCATTTATACTTCATTAGTCCACAGCACATGTTTCCAAAAAATACCTAAAAATAAAAATACCTGGCTTATCTAGATGCTGTTTTGCATACATTAGACATTGACGTTTGTAATGAGGTTTCAGGTATGGTTTCATTCTGATGATCCTTCCATGCAGATCATGTTTGTGCAAGCAATGCACAGTAGAACCCAGTAGAACCACCACTCCTGTGTCAGCTAAACTTTCCTGCAACTCCTTGCTGTCATTTGGGGATTTGACTTTGCCATTCTGCCCAGCGTATGCCAGAGAAAGTCTTGTTGTATCTGAAAATCATCTCTAAAGCTCTCCAAGCATTATCTAACACTTAAACACAAGGTGACAGCAGCAGAGTGTATAATGATGAATAGGCTTTCAGAAGCCATTGTGCAGCAATTCAGTCATCTTAATCATTACCGCTTATGTACAGTACACAAAACGGCAGACTTGTATATCTGTCTGATTTAAAAGCTGTGCCTGGAGATGTTTCTTGCACTTGTTTTTGTTTGGTTTGGCAAGAGGTTAATTTTAACATTCATTAATTGACAGCAATTATGTCTGTATCAGATGCTTTTATAAAAAGGCAGAATCAGATCCTCTCATAGCATTGAGCAGTTGAAGGTTAAGGTCCCAACAAGGTTTTAATCTCTCCTGAGATTTGAACTTTAATTTCAAGATGAGGTTGTCAAAAATGAGCTGACATTCACACTGATTTTAGTGGGGGCTGATGGTTTTTAAATAAGGGAAGCACAGGTGTCTGGTATTGAAGAGTCTATCTATATCTGTGTGTTCATCTGTTGGTCTGGTGTCCTGTTTAATTCTGAGTCTCTCCTCATAAGTAAGAGCATCAAAAGGCTTTTCCAAAATCAGGTCGACAGAATTAGTAGTGTCTGCCATGATGTGCTAAAAAGCAACTAAACTGCTAACTAGCAATGAGAGTAGTGACAGCTAGCTAGCTAGACCTATAAATGCATAACTTATACTTACAATGTATTTACAATATTTACCAATTACAAAGATAATACATAAGCTATACAAATCGTGTAAAACTGTTATGCAGTAAGCTACTGATTGAGTACTGCAGCTCCGAGCACTCTGTGAGTCT
Organism: Pangasianodon hypophthalmus; assembly: GCF_027358585.1. Classification (NCBI taxonomy): domain Eukaryota; kingdom Metazoa; phylum Chordata; class Actinopteri; order Siluriformes; family Pangasiidae; genus Pangasianodon; species Pangasianodon hypophthalmus. Next base: position 25,457,634 of record NC_069710.1, read on the forward strand.
GACTGGTGCCGTTGTGTTTAAGTTTGAGATATCAGTCATGTTCATTACCATTTTAATGATTGGCCGTTTCTGAGCAGGACCCAAAATGACGTATTAAAGGCTGTTGTGTAATGAGTGTTAATCTTTGCTCCCATTAAAACAGTGTACTTGAATCTGCCATAGAAACCTATAGAAGCTGTGCTTCACTGGATTTTTATATCAGCGGCATGTCAGGGGCTTCAAAGGAGATTTTTATGCGGCAGGGGCTTCAAAGGAGATTTTTATGCAGGCTGCACTGCCCGCCAGTAACATTTTGCATTAAATGAACAAACAGTGCCATATTGCAGTCAGATATTTGATATTTCGAGTCATTAAAATATTGAATTTCACCAAGAGTAATGAATAATATAGACACATTTTTGTATTTAAGGTAGAAACATTTCATTGCTGCATTTTAGTGAAATTTTACAGGAAGACATGTTTTTAGTTATCAGCAGCTAAATGGCAACTGTGTGGTCCTCACCAACTTCTATAATCAAATAACCTCAGGTGACATCAAAACAAAATCTTGTTTTTTATCAATATGTAGTCATATTTTTTTTTTCCAATAACAAAACCAACATTCAGAAACCAGGTGAAAAATAAGGAAAAAGTAAGTATACCTTATAATTCAGTAACATGTAGCTTTAGCAACAATAACGTGAAGTAAATATTTTCTGTAGGAGTTTAACAGTCTCTCACATCGTTTTGGAGAATTTCTTTACACCATTGCTTCAGTTCATTTAAGTTTGGGGGCATTCTTTTATGCACAGCTTTCTTAAGATCCCACCACAGCATCTCAGTGGGTTGAAGTATAGACTTTGACTTGGCCATTCCAACACCTTCATTTTTGTCTTCTTTAGCCATTCAGATTTTCTGGTGTGCTTAGGATCATTGTCTTGTTGCATGACCCAATTTTGGCCCGTGTAAAGCTGCTGGACAGATGGTCTCACATTTGAAGTGGAGTTCATCATTTTCTCAATGACTGCAAACTTCCCAGGCCCTGTGGCTGCAAAACAAGCCCAAATCATCACTTGGTATGAGGTGTTTGTGATGATACACTGGGTTTGGTCTTTGCCAAACATGGCGCTGTGCATGATTACCATCTCCACCTTGGGCTCATCAGTCCAAAGGATATTGTTCCAGAACATTTGTGGTTCATTCAGATACAATTTTGCAAACCTAAGTTATGCTGCCACATTCTTTGTGGAGAGAAAAGCATTTTCCTAGCCGCCCTTCCCTGAAAGCCATACTTGTTTGTTCTTATTCTGATTATCCTGTCATGAACATAAACATTTATTGTGCTTGCAGAGGCCTGTAGGTCACTTGATGTAGCTCTTGGAGTTTTCTTTATATCTCTGAGCATAGAATGGTCTGGACTGAATTTGATGTGATGCCCACTCCAGGGAAGATTGGCAGCTATATTGAAGGCTCTCCAATCCTCCTCATTGTAGAATGGTGAATTTCAAATAGTTTGGAGATGGCCTTATAACCCTTCCCAGATTGATGAGTAGCAACAATTGCTTCTCTGAGGTCATGGCTGATGTCCTTTCTTCTTTGCATGATGTAGACACACATCTGAGTGCTCCAGAACACCAAACTGCCAAAAGTTTTATAGAGGTAGTCACACTTCTTAATGACTAACTAATCTTGTGCATTTCATTAGTAACACCTGGCTGCTAATTACTCTCTTAATGATTGTGGAAGTAGGAAGGGTGTACTTATTTTTTCCCACCTGGTTTCTGAATGTTGGTTTACTTTTTGGGAAAAAATGACTACATATTGACATCTGTTGTGTGGTTTTTTTTTTTTTTTTTGTTTTATAGAAGTTGGTGAAGGCCACCCAATTGTTATTTAGGTGCTAATAAATAAAAATATAGAATTGAAGGAGGGGGTACTTTCTTTTTCCCCCATGACTGTACATGTTAGATGTATGCAGATTCACCAAAATGCTCACAATTTAGAATGTTCTTTTCATCCAGGCTGTTCTCTCTGCTTGTCTGTAGGATTGGACGTATCATGACATCTGGTCATTCCTGAGGACCCTTTATGTGCCTTACTGCATTCTCTATGACAAAGGGTAAGGCTTCATTTATCACTTCTACACACACAAAAACACACAGCATCCATTCACTCATTCAAAATATGGCCTTTGATTCTTTCTCTTTGAAATCAGACTCTACTGTACTCATCCTTCTTTTCATGTCTTTGTGTTTACTGTAGCTACACTTCACTAGGCAGCATGGATAACACTTTCAGGAACCTCTCTCTTCATGTGGTGGACAGCAGGGGTATAACCCATTATAAACCTGCCTACCAGCTGGAAAAAGAGGAAGAAGAGCGCAGCTCAAGGACGTGATGTACAAGTGGTGGTCCAGATAAAGCCATGCTCAAGAGAAAGGAGCAGTCATCACAGAGGGATTGAGACAACAGGGAAAAACTGGCAAACAGCAACATACATTTCATTCATCTTCAGTAACTGTTCTGTCCTGCCGAGGGTTGTGGTGGTTCCGGTGGTTCCGGAGCCAATCCTAGCAACACTGGATTCAAGACGGGAGAATTTACCCCGAGTGGGATGCTGGGTGGGATGCCATCGCAAAAATAGCAACATATAAGATATAACATATAAGATATATTTCCCATGCCATTATAAGAACATGTATGTGACTGAGAGAGGGACATACCTGTAACTGTATGAAATATGATCTGCATTAAAATTTTGTCCTGTTTTCCCTCCTTTTAATGTTTTAAATGTTTTACTTGACTGAATTTTATGTTGGTTTGTTTGTACATTAGAAGAGAGTGACCAAAAGACTGAATGGATTATATAGTATGTTAATAAAGTTTTAACGGTACATCTTTGTCATCATATGTATTTCATCAGTACAGTTTTGTTTCAATTTCTGAGAAGCAGGATGTAAAATCTTATGAGAATTAGATTTTAATAGATTAATAAGATTAATGGTATTCTTTGTCCAGAAACCCTAAAGGAAAATTTTCCAAATCTTGAATTTGAGAAAATGTGTATTGTTAAAGAAACTTTTAACAGTGGTTTGCATTTAGAGTGTTGTATTTATTATGTAATGGAAGCCAAATTCTTCTGGGGAACACAGGCAATTATCTGTTCACTAAACCCACACATTAACAAACTACAGACTCAGGGATCATCAACTGGCATCAAGATGGGCAGACACAGAAGGTCCTAGCTGCGCCCCCCAAAAAAGACTGTGTCAGCAGTACCATCATCATAAAATCGATCTTCTTTCCCAAAAGTAGCAAAATAATTCTCATGTTTAACAGTCTCTCTGAAATCAAGAAACTGCATCACCTACTGGGAGAACAAATAGAAAGCTGCATGGTAGCACCACGGTACTTACACATACACACACACACGCATACATGCGCACAGATACTTACACATCTAATTTCTCTTCTGTTAGTATTAATGTGGGCAGAAATAAAAATATTTGTATCTATTTATTTATTTCTGTTGTTCTTTTTCTTGTGTGTTCTTACAGTTTTTCTGAATTGCTTAAACAGTAAACCCCATTCTCTGAACCAAACAGTCTCTTAGCTGAAGCCATTTGTCGAATCAAACACTCTTTTGGGAAAACCTTAAACCATATTGACCTACTTAGACACAATTTGCAGAACTCAGAAACACTTTTTTTTTTTCAAAACTCTAAGCACATTCTCAGACTTTAAAGCTAATTTTGCATGGAGATGCATTTGTGATGCAAAATGATAAACACAGGCTGCAAAGGTTTAACACAATTTAAACACATTTGACATCATTTAAGCACAATGATTCAAAATTGTTAGCACTTGTTTCTAATGATGAAACCAATTTGTGAATGGCATATAAGCCAGTGCAAGTGGCAAGGGCCAGCTGAATGTTGATACCAACAATGGATGGCAACTATTGACGAGGCAGAGGAGAAAGAGTTTGCATCAGAGTTGGTCGGACGAGGAGGAATCGTACGTGTAAGAGGTGGTGGACGAGGAGGAATTGTACGTGTAAGAGGTGGTGGATGAGGAGGAAGGGTACATGTAAGAGGTGGTGGACGAGGAGGAAGGGTACGTGTAAGAGGTGGTGGATGAGGAGGAAGAGGACAAGGAGTTCCAAGAGTACCAATTTCTGATGAAATTCGTGCCACCATCATTGATCATGTCATTGTTCATGGAATGACAGGTGAAGGAAGCTGGACAACAGGTTCAACCAAACCTGAGCAGGTTCTCAGTGTATACCATAGTGAGGAGTTTCAGACAACATAACAGGTACAGGACAGTAATTGGGTTCTTGGTCCTTGAATATTTACTGTATGCAAACATTTCAGTACAGTACATCACTTTTCCAATAGTAAAGCAACCTGTACTATCTATATAGTTAAGTCCATTACTGTACTATCTTCACAGTACTGTATGTGTAAGTAATTCCGTCTTTGCTTTTTGTAGAACTGCATGACTGCCTTGAGGAGGTGGCAGACATTCCATATTTACGCAACAGCAAGAGGATCACATTGACATGGTCCTTTCTCCCAGTCTTGCAGAAATACGAGACCAAGTAATCGAAGATGATGCCAGTGTTGAAGGTATCAACAGCATGAACCTCTCCACTATTGATTGTATCTTGCAGAGAAACTGGGTATGCATGAAACAGTGTACAGGGTACTCTGCGAAACTCTGAAAGAATGAAAGCGCTACGCTTTCTGTATGTGCAAGTAAATGTACATTCCAACTGAGTTTTGGTTCTTACAGAACCTTACTACATACAGTACTGTAAAACTCTCAGATGTCTGCACTATAATGTAGTACTGTAAAGCAGATCTGCATACTAGATACAAAGAACAGAAGAGGGCTGTCATACTGTAGCACTCATACTGTTACTGTAAACCTACCTTTTGTATATATTTTACCTACAGAGAATATTTGACCTTTTTTCAACAGAATGGCCCCATGAGTATATTTAAATTGATGAGGCTGGATTCAATCTGATGAAAGGAGAAAGAGAAGAAGGAACATAATTGGCCAGCGGGCCATTGTGGAAGTCCCTGGTCAGCATGAAGACAATATGACCCTTTGTGCGGCCATCAGTAACAGAGGGGATCTCCACCGCCATGCCACCTTGGGGCCTTATAACACTGAACACCTCACATTTCTGGGTGGTCTTCGGGATCTCCTGTTTGACCATGAGCTCCATGATCATGGCCAGGCAGAGCATCCAGCCTATGTGGTTGTTTGGGACCAGGTGAGCTTGGTGCCCAATTCCAGGATTGGTTCAACCAATGTTTCTTGAATGTTTTCCTTCCACCATACTCTCCCTTTTTTTTTTTTTTTTTTTTTAATCCAACCGAGTTCTTCTCAACATGGAGATGGAAGGTCTATGACCGGAACCCCTACACCAGGAAAAATCTTCTGTAGGCAATGGAAATGGCCTGTGGTGATATAGGTGTGGAGTCCTGTCAGGGTTGGATTCGGCACACCAGAGGATTCTTCCCCCATTGCGTGGAACGGGAGAATGTGGCATATGACATTGACGAAGTCCTCTGGCCTGACGTGATGATGATGCACAGTAAAAAGCTGAAATTTGTTACACTGTGTGTACTGCACTGCATTGCAGTTTGCTATTCATTCATTTTTCTTTTTCATTAGGCCTTCTGCAGTATCGAAGTTTTTTTCATGTGTGCTAAATTCTGAACAAGCACTAGTTGCTACTTACTGTATTCAATGCTGTAAATATTTATTGTGAAAAAATGTCTTTTTTTTGTTGCAGTTGGTCTCTCATTTGTTTTTATGCGTTTGGCAATGGAAAACACAAAAGAACTTATGCACAATAAATCATTATTTCTGTACCTATATGTCCTGAACACAGTGTTCTACATTTTCTGGTGGTGTCTAATGGTTGCTCAGTAGTGTTAATATTTTGACTGGCTGTTTATAATCCGAGAGCATTTTTTGGTTTTGGGCAAAGTTAAAATGGTGATTTGAAAATGATTTTGAAAGAGAAGTTATAGGTTTGGTGAATTTAGCTTGAATATTTGGAATTGTGCTTATAGTTTTGAGAAAAGGATGGGACATTTCATGAAATGTTTTAGCGATTTTGAAAAACTAATGTCTGTATACAAGATTTGGCAATACAAATGTTAATATCTGGCATGCCAATAAAGCAACTTTTGATAGAGGGAGCTAGATAGAGTGACATGTCATATTGTGAAACAGCAAAGCTGTATTATCTAATTGCATTATTGAATTCATTTAATTATCTGTTCCTCAGTGGCTAAATGTCTCTCATACAAACAGGTACACAGGGTTATACACACTTTTAAACAAGTACAGCTGATGCAAAGCAACCTGCTTTTTAAGGACCTGTATTTATGAATGTGTGTATTTACACATCTGTTGGGAAACTACCAACTTCGCTCTGGATAAGGACATCTGCCAAGTGCCATAAATGTAAATGTAAACTACCACTGTTGTGAGCTGTAATTAGTGTCATGCCTATAGTTGTCAGGAATATCAGGAAAGCTGAACTTCTGATCTATCATCTTCCTTAAATAACTGTGTGGTCTTCACCAACTTTGATAAACAAACAAATAATCACAGGTGATAACAACAACAAAAACAACAGCCTAATGATGGCCTCCTTCACTTGCATCAACACCTCTTTGGACCACATGGTGAGAGTTCCCATGAACAGCTACCAAATGCAAATCCAACCCTTTTATTTCCTTAATTTATCATGAAGTAACGAGGAGATAGGTCACACCTGGCCATGAAACTGCTCATCAGTCAATTGTCCAATTACTTTTGAGCCTGTGAACATGGGGGGACTCTGTAAAAAAAAAAAAATGGCTGTAATTCCTAAATAGTTAATGCAATATTTTTGTTAGATCCTTTGAATTAAAGCTGAAGAAAGAAAACAATTGAAATGTAAATGTAAAAAAAAACAAAAACAAAAACAAACAAACAAACAAAAAAAAAAACAAGCGGTGTCCTAGTGCAAAGTATACACTTGTGTTTTCCCTACTGTTTGGGCATTTCCATTTTTGAGTGACTGGAGGAACCTGAGATTAATTGGAGTTCCTGGAGGATAGTTCCACATGTTGTATATTAATGTTAAAAACAAATTTAGGCTTTGTTGTTGGCAGAGATAGAGAGAGAAACTGAGAGCATGACTGAATGAGACAGTGAGAGAGCCATGGTTATTTTAGCTGGAGAGTGAGATTGAGAGAAACTAAACTTTTTCTTTTGTAATTTGCCTAATCTACTTCTTCAGATGCGGTAGAAACGGAAACAGGAATGCGCAAAAGGGACTTTTAGTTCCTAGTTAAGTTCCTGAGTTTAGTTCATCTGGTTCCATAGTTCCTAGAACTTTTTGGTCGAAAAGGCTAAATGACAAGCTAAAATGTCAGTTGTAAAAAAATGTCTAGCTTGGTTGAGCCACAGGCGGCACCTTGGGGGCAGTCATTAGGCCACAACTGCCCCCAAGAAGGTGAACGTGAAGGTCGTGGGTTCGCGTCTCGGGTCCAGCAGGGATTGTAGGTGGGGGGAGTGAATGACCAGTGCTCTCTTCCACCCTCAATACCACGACTGAAGTGAGACCCTTGAGCAAGGCACCGAACCCCCAACTGCTCCCTGGGCGCTGCAGCAAAAAAAAAATCTGCTCCGTGTGTGTGTGTGTGTGTGTGTACTTGGATGGGTTAAATGCAGAGCACAAATTCCTAGTATGGGTCACCATACTTCAAAGTCACTTCACATAAATGAGCTTGGGAACAGAAGTTAAGATCAAGTTAGATTAAGTTAACTAGCTAGACAAATCTGCTTTTGTGAAATACCACAATGTCTTTATTTTCTAGTACAATCAGAAACACAAAAATTATATATTTCATAGTCACAAAAATATTCTGTAATTTGGCCTTTACAGTTAAATTCATTCTAGATTTTGTTCCCCTTCTAAGGTCTTATTGCATATGAACATTACATACTGTGCCTACAGTGTTAGAAATTGCTGTTAATTTACTTCAAAATATCAACAGTATAATCGTGTTCTGTATAAATGCAGTACATTACTGTTAATTTTGGTTGGTGAAATGACTTGATTGAAATCTATTGACTGCTCGAAGGAAAGAAAACAGTACTTTACAGTATTTTTTACTTTTTTTACTCCTTAATGTTTATGATTTTTACTTCTTACTAGCTTAGCAAACTAAACAATTACAGTAATTTACCGAAACCAGCAATGTTAGTCAAAATGTTAATTTCCGTGCTTTTGTGCTTGCAAATTTGGGTAAGCTTGTTCTATCTCTGTTCTTGGGGGAAATGTTTTCTCTAATAGTGTAGTGGTTGTTTTGTTTCTTTAATGTTGGCTGTATTTTGGATTGTATCAGTCCAAGTTGGTGATGGAATATTCAGAAAGGATATTTCATATTCACAGATTAACTCTTGCTGGTTTATATTCTAATGTTATTTTGCCCAGCACAGAATGCTAATAGACATATGAGCTGGTGGAGATTTGTTGTTGAGATTGAGTTTTTTTTTTTTTTTTTTTTTTTTTTAATTTTTATGACCAAGGACTGCCTGGTTTGACTTGTCAGCATGTTTTCATGTCAGATCTGTGGACATCAATGTAATACTAAAGTGGCCTATGTGAAGCACATGAAAATTCATAGCAATACAACTAACCTGGTTCTTCAGTGTTGCATCCAGGACTGCAATAGGAACTTCCAAAAATTAGCAGCTTTGAAATCATATCTTTACAGACATCACAAGAAGGGTATGATGGAGCATAGATCACATCTGTGCCCTGCAGTAGACCTAGCATGCCATGTTGACTTGTGTAGTGCCAAATGTGATACACTGACTCAGTTTTATTCCCATCATAAAGTGCACATTATAGAGGGATGAACATTGGCATGCCCCTTTAAGCAGTGTGATAAATCATTTGCAGTTATATCTACATTTTCTATATCTACATAGCCTCTCACCTATCCCGACAATATAAAAATTCAACAGGGGTAAACCTAACTGAATCCATTGCTGGCACAGCACTTGTGACTGAAGCTGGAAGCTCTCAAAATAATGACAGTGACATGACCTCAGGTGATCATACTGATGTAGTTGGAAATAGTGAGCATTTGGAGGTTAGTCCAGCAAATATTGATGGAACCTTATTTTTGAAGAATCTTGCTCTGTTTTGTCTGAAATTACAGGCAAAGTTGCTGCTTCCATCCTCCATCATTCAGTCAATTTATGATGACAACCATTCACATTTACTTTTCAAACTAAACGAGAAGTTGGTTACACTTACGGTTCCAGAGGCTTCCATTAATGATGTCATGGGCAGACGATTTCTTGTCATGCAATTGCCACACACTGACGATTTCTGATCATGCAATTGCCACACACTGAAAACAGACCAGTGCAGGAGACCAGTGTTCAAGAACAGTTTTAAATTATGTTGAACCTATGCCCATTTGTCTAGGACAGAATGAAGCTGGCAAGGAGTGTTTTTCTCAGTATGACCCTATAAAACAGACAATTGAGACCCTTTTTTATTGTGAGTCTGTGCGGAAACAGTACAGTGAAGTACACAGCCGTATCCAGTTGAAGGATATTTTTGAAGATGTGTGGGATGGTGAAAACATCACAGAAAACTTAACCTAGACAGAGAAGTCCGCTTTAGGCTTGATACTTTATTAAAATTCATTTGAAGTTGTAAACCCCCTGGGGTCAGGAAAGAAAAAACACAAAATATTGGCTATATATCTCACACTTGCAGACCTACTGCCACACAACCTTGTAAGTATTGACCAGATGCAACTTGTTGTTCTTTGTAGAGAACAAGATTTCTAGCATTTTGGTCAGGAATTGGTCATGGGATGCTTGGTGAAGGACCTTAAAGACCTTGAAACCAATGGCATGGTGTTACTTGATGGACTGTTATGCAAAGGTATCTTGCGAGCCATTGCTGGAGACAACCTGGGCTCACACAACATTGGAGGTTTTCTTGAAAATTTTAGTGGCAGTAAGTACTTCTGTCAATACTGTGAAATTGACAAAGATGTCTTTCAGGCAGATCTTCTGTCCAGACCCAACACTTGCACACCCGAGTCATACAGAGAACATGTTCAGAACCTTGAGGAACATTCAGTTCATAGAGGAGGTAACAAATTTGACTCCTTATTCAACATTCTATCTTTCTATCATATATGTCAGCCTGGGTTGCCTTCTTGTCTTGGGCATGATTTGTATGAAGGCCTCTGATCTTGCACTGTGTATCAACCATCTTGTCACTTTTGACAAACAGTTTACTTACATTGAATTAAATTGAAGAATTGATCAGTTCATATATCTAGGTAATGATGCAAATGACAATCCTTGTGAGGTGAGGCCAGGAAGTGATAGACTGGGTGGCCATGCTGTGCAGACCTGGTGTTTATTGAGACTGTTACCAGTGTTGATTGGAGAGAAGATTACATCTCCTGCTGAAAATAAGACATGGCAACTGGTTTTACAACTAAGATAAACTGTGGAGTTGATTTGTGCACCAGCCATTTCCACTGGCCAGATAGGGTATTTAAGAGTCCTTACTGATGAATATTTGCATTCCAGAAAACAAGCCTTTCTCCATCATCGGCTTAAACCTAAGCATCATTACATGAGCCATTATCCGTAGCTCATCATTCAGTTTGGGCAGCTTATTCGTTTCTGGATTTTATGATTTGAACGTAAGCACACATATTTCAGACAGCGCACAAGAAAACTTTAAAAATGTGTGCTCAAGCCTTGCAGGGAGACATTAGCTTCTAAGTATATCTTAGTGCTGGCAATCTCTTCCCACCAGCAACTGTCATAGAAAAGGCAGCTTTTTTCCCCCCAAGTGACTACAATGATTGCATCAGGGAATAAGTTGCAAATTATGATTCTGGACCTGAAAATACTTTGATTTCTCATGAAACAACTGTAAAAGGAACGAAATACAAAAAAGTTTGTTGTTATCAGTAAGGATGAGGATGGACTTGAAGTTGGTATGATTATTATGATACCCACAAAAATTCAGCAGTCTATTTCATCACTGAAAAATGTAAGGCTTTGTGTCTGCATGTTGTAGGTGTTCATTGCTTCACACCAATCAAGAGCTGTTACTACTGTGCAATTTGTGACATGGCACTAATAGTTCTTCCCCATTCTTTTCCATCATTATAGTGCAATGAGTTCTGTGGATGAAGACCTGAGGGGCATCATCCTCAGAGCTTTGCCAAAAATTTCCAAAGGTACTCAAAAGGCATTGATAGAATGCTAGAATGATAGAAGGCATTGAATCTACACAAGACCTGAAATATGTAACTCAAGAAGATATTGCTCTACCTACTGCCAGCCATTCAACTAGGGAAGCTCCTAGAAGCATTTAAAAATGGTAATGTTGAAGTAAATGCTACAACAGTAACAATATACAGTGAATTTTTAAATAGTAGTTCTGGCCAGGCTTTTTTTTTTTTTTTTTTTTTTTGAAAGCTTCTAGCAGCTCAGAAGACTGTGGGCCATCCTACCTTATCAGATAAACATGGCCAGAGACATTCCAGGTGCCATGGAACCTCATGTCTGTTGAAATTCGTTTTGGCTGATGGCAAGAGACCTTCACCTGCAACATGGTGACAGATGGTCAGAGTTTTGGCAGATGTGTTGAGGAGGCATGAACTAAACCCAACATGCTCACAACGTGTCACTGTCTGCTGAAACATCATCCGCGAGTACCCTCAGAGTTTTGTTGATCTGCGTGACAATGGTCAGCTACCACGAGATGGTTATACCTCACTCTTAATTCAAATTAAAAACACTAAAGCAGGAATGTCAAAGGATGAAGGAGATATACTGTCAAGATGGTATAAATGGAGCTGCAAGAGCAGAAGGAAAGCAACTCATGGAAACAACGTTCTGCCTGCAGCGTCGGCAAATAAATACATTACCAGCACCAGCCATTACAGATTTAAGAGATCAGTGGCCATAACTTTTCACTCTGAAAGAGCTTTATGCTCATTTTGAGCTTCTTACTAATATCAAAGTGCTGCGTGCACTTGAGCTTGCCATGGAGGAGAGTGTAAGAACCATTGTCGAGTACTTCAACAACAAAGCCACCAATGCAGATGTCCTTTCACTGCATCCAAACCTTGAGCTGTCCTTCTGCGTCATCCAGCTTCTGATGGCCATCAGAAGCCATCAGAGATTGAAAAACATAAGTTACTTTTTCTGTGTATTTTCTACCATGGTATGATTGTCCTGATAAGCAAAATATATGTGCTCTTTCATAATTTTAAAAGTGAAATACATACAAGGCATTTTTGTTAGTTTATTTTGTCTTCATCATGGCATCTGCCACAGCAGCTGATGTAGAAAGGACACTCGCACTACCTGCAGCTCCTCGACTGATACTCCTTGGTATGTATAGAAGTACATATTTTTTCTTTTTATGATTACATAAGCCACCAGGGTGTTTTTCTTGATTTCACCCAAAGCGTTAAATGCTTCTTCGCAACACTAAACAATATTGAGAAAAAATGACATTGCGATTGAAATGACATTGAAATGATATTAAAAAATTGCAGCAACATAATTTCACAATACACAGTGTATATAACTTTCGACTTCAATGTCCATCCAGACCAGTCCATGATCAACATATTAAAATGCATTTTTTATGCTCATCTGTGAATAGGTAAAATGATTTAAATTTCCCTTGCATTCATTTGCAATGTGGCAATGGCAAATTAGTACTTTTTTTTTTTTGTCAATGCCGACATGGGGTTTTCTTTGTAAAGTTTCAGGTGAAACACCAGGAAGCTGCATTCACAACCGGATGATCAGCGTTGAGGGGCACTTCGTTTTGAGGGCATCCAGCTGTCTTTTCTACTTACTACATATTCAATCTTCAGTAACAAGACGATGCTGCATGCACACTGGAATTCATTCAAAGGTTAGATGCTTAGATGTGTACATCCTTCAGCTGTTACTGTGTAATGTAAGCATTTGAGTACCTTGTGTTGCTTAGGTTTCATTTCACTGGTTACATATCAACTGCTTAACAGATCAGGTGGCTGGAGCTTGTTAAGAAAGTTCTCCTGACACTAATCAGGTCAGAACAAACTACCTTTTTCTCTGAACCTTGTTAATATATGGATTTACAGGTGACAATGTGTAACTCCTAAAAAGATTCTAAAATGTAACATTACCTACAACTAACGTAGTAAAGGGCAGTATTCTTGATACAAGAACATTTATATATCTATTATTGATGAACAATATTTATGAACAAACACATTTTCTTTTTCAGGCGGTCCATCGGGATAAATCCTGAGAGAGGCACTAAGGCTGTACGAGTCCTGTCAAAGCGGACAGGGAAGGTCACCCAGACACACACAAACACACACACACACACACACACCTATAGTCTCTTAGTCACACTATTCACTCATTCTTATTCACTCAGTCACTCTCTCTGTGATTTACTCAGTCATTCTCTGAGCCATTCACTCAGTTTTTCAGTCATTCACACAGCCACTTTCTCAGTTATTCACTAACTCAGTCAGTCACTCAGTCTTTGTTTGTGTCCAGAGTTCAGTTTTTGGACAGACTGCAAAACTTGTTAATGCATTTATAATTAGCTGAAATTTAAGTTTATTTACTCAAATGAGCTTTGGGCTTTGTTTTACCAATTATCTTCAAATTCTGCACAAACAGTTCATTCAGTCATTCACTTGGTTTGTCAGCCACTGATTTTGATAATATTTTGTGTTTATTTGTGTTCAGTTTTAACACTGACAGCACAAAAAGTTTTTTTTTTTAATGGCTGAAATTTTAGTTTTTGCCCTAAATGTTCTTCAGGCTTTTTATTTGTTTTTCAAGAAAGCTTTTCAATAGTTTTCAAAAGCTTAATAAAAAGAGACATGGTTTGAAAAAGACACTCTAAAGCTGTATTATATTTTTATAGCAAGACTGCTAAGAGATAACTTATCAAATCACAAGATTTAGAAAAGAAATGTAAAAAACAATTGTAGCCCTTTTTGCTAGCAGTCCATTACTCAGTAGCTTACGCTCACATGTAGTATATTTATATATATATATGTATATATATATATATATATATATATATATTTATTATTATTTATTATTATTTATTATGGTCACATGTATTACAGTAAAATCCTGCAAATAAACATTATTTGTCAGTAGTTTACTGTAAATGTAGAAAATAACAGCTTTATGCTGTATTTGCAAAAACAGTAGCCAACTGTACATTTCAGCAACAGCAAGGCACCGTTAATTTTACAGTAACTTGCTGGCAAACGTGCTGCCAGTTCTTTACTGTTTTTTAAAGGGAAAATCTTTAACAGTGTATGACTGCTCTCCAGATCAGCATATCCCCAAAGGCCAACTTCTGGCCAGAGCCCAGCCAGCATGAATGTTGGGCCAGTGGGGTGGTTAGCATGGATATATTGTGTTGGTGGATGGGTTGGGACCCCAACTCTTGCCAGATCCTTTGCTTAAACTGAGGTAGTAATATATTAATGTATAAACAAGACAGCAACAAACTGTAATGGAAAATGTAATAAACCTGTGATCATAGAATATGGTATTTGAGGAAACCAAATGTACCATTTCACTGTGGGAGACCTCCTCCTTAAGTCTATTTTCGACCATTTCGAGGTCCTATAAGTTGCTCAGTGGCAAATGTATGCCCTCTGCTGGAGAGGTGTAATTTGTCAATGATAACAAGAGCTGCTTGATAACAGCCCCCTCCTTTTTTTAAATACTTATTATGTGCCATTCTGTTGCTCTTTGACACAATAAGTTATAACATGTTATGAATAAAAGCCCACGGTACTATCACAGTAGTACGCATAGCAAGCATAGCACTGAAACCTTTGTTTTGGCCCAATTTTGTTCGAAATGACATCGTTCTTTGATTTCCCTGGAAGTATATTGAGGGATGGGATGACCTCTTGTGGCTGCTTTTGAAACTGTGTGTTTTGTTGTTAAAAAATTGGCCCCATTCACATCTATTGCATTTTATTTTATATGTCAAAAGGAACTAATAATATATTGAAGTGTATTAGACCCCACTTAGACCCCATAGCATGTTGACAGTCATGCTGTAAGATCATTTCAAACAATTTCCAGTAAAAATTGTGGATGGTAAAGTTGAAACGAATAGGGCAGATAGGGATGATCACTTCTGAATGATGGTTCTCTGCTGCCTGTCACACTGGTTTTGCGTCGTCAGTCAAGACAGCCCTGGGGCGGTATAAATATGCATGTTTTCTAAATGTTTAGCTCAACTTTTATATTTAGATTTAACATTTTATATGTATACAGTCTTGTGAAAAAATTAGGATACCCCATGAAAGCCTCTGTTTTTTTTTCAACATAGATAAACATATGGACATTTGATCTTAACAATATTAGGAGATTCAAGTAATATAACTAAACAAACAAAACCAAAGAAAAGTCTTTTTAAAATGATCTGTAAAATGTCATTAAAAAAAAAAATCCAATTTCTAGTGAGGAAAAAGTAAGCACACCCCCACATTTATTTGTACTTAAAATGGCTAAATTTACCTACAGGTGTATCACATCAGGTGCAAATTATTAGAACATCGTTACAGAGCATTTTGAAGGAGGCTTGCCTTATTTAAACCTCAGACATTTAGTTTGGTTTGCTCTTAATTGTTGAAGTGAGAGGTATTACCATGGTGGGATCCAAAGAGCTCTCTGAGGCCTTCAGAAAGAGGATTGTTGATGCTTATGAGTCTGGTAAGGGATATAAAAAGATCTCAAAAGAATTTGTAATCAGCCATTCCACTGTCCGGAAAATCATTTACAAGTGGAGAACATTTAAGGCAACTGCCAACATGTCCAGGTCAGGCTGTCCAAGCAAATTCACCCAAGAGCAGACTGTAAGATGCTTAAAGAAGTCTCCAAAAACCCTAAAATATCATCACGGGACGTACAGCAAGCTCTTGCTAGAGTTGATGTCAAGGTGCATGAATCTACAATTAGAAAGAGACTGCACAACTTTATCATGGGAGGTGTGCAAGGAGGAAACCTTTGCTGTCTAAGAAAACCATGAGGGCAAGACTGAAGTTTGCCAACGAACATATAGACAAAGGCCAAGACTTCTAAAGTCTAAAATTTAATTATTTGGGCACCATAAAAGAAGGCATGTTTGGCGTAAACCAAATACAGCATTTCAGCAAAAGACCCTCATACCAACTGTGAAACATGGAGGTGGAAGTGTTATGGTTTGGGGATGCTTTGCTGCAGCAGGACCTGGCCAGCTCACCATCATAGAATCCACTATGAATTCTACATTGTATCAGAAGGTGCTTGAGGAACATGTGAGACCTTCTGTCAAAAAACTGAAGCTGATGTGGAACTGGACCTTGCAACATGACAATGACCCAAACCATACCAGTAAATCCACCAAGGACTGGCTGAAAAGTAAAAAATGAAGAGTTCAAGTGGCCAAGTCAAAGCCCAGATCTAAATCCTATTGAGATCCTGTGGGGTGATTTGAAATGGACTGTGCATGCAAGAAACCCCTCAAACATCACACAGCTGAAAGAATTCTGCATTGAGGAGTGGGGGAAACTTTCTTCCAGTCGATATCAGAAACTGGTAGATGGCTACAAGAAATGTCTCATTGAGGGTATTTCAGCCAAAGGGGGAAACACTAGCTATTAGGGCATAGGGCGTCCTAACTTTTTCCTCAGTTGAAATACTCATTTTTGTTGATTTATTTTGTTTAATAAGTGAAAACAAAGTGATTTTTTGTTGTATACATGCAATTACATCACTTTCATCTACAGGTACAAATTAAAACAAGATTAGAAATTGACATGTTGACATTTCTTAATAAAGAACTGAATATTTAATGGGGTGTCCTAATTTTTTAATATATATTTAATATCTACATTTAGATTTAACATTTATATTTAAAACTGATATATACACACTGATCAGCCATAACATTAAAACCATCTGCCTAATATTGTGTAGGTCCCCCTTGTGCCCATCAAGGCATGGACTCCACAAGACTTCTGAAGGTGTGCTGTGCAAGACGTTAGCAGCAGATCCTTTAACTCCTGTAAGTTGTGAGGTGGGGCCTCCATGGATCAGACTTATTTGTCCAGCACATCCCACAGATGCTCGATCAGATTGAGATCTGGGGAATTTGGAGGCCAAGTCAACACCGTGAACTCTTTGTCATGTTCCTCAAACCATTACTGAACAATTTTTGCAGTGTAGCAGGGAGCATTATCCTGCTGAAAGAGGTCACTTCCATTAGGGAATACTGTTGGCATGAAGGGGTGTACTTGGTCTGCAGCAATGTTTAGGTAGGTGTCAAATTAACATCCACATGAATGCCAGGACCCAAAGTTTCCCAGCACAATGTTGCCCAGAGCATCATGCTCCCTCCCCGGCTTGCCTTCTTCCCAAAGTGCATCCTGGTGCCATTTCTTCCCCAGGTAAGCGAAGCTCACCCACCTGGCCGTCCACATGATGTAAAAGAAAACTTGATTCATCAGACCAGGCCACCTTCTTCCTTTGCTCCATGGTCCAATTCTGATGCTCACCTGCCAATATAGGAGCTTTTGGTGGTGGAGAGCATGAGCACTCTGACTGGTGTGCGTCTATGCAGCTGCATACCGGGAACACTCCATTCCAGGAACACCCCACAAGACCTGCCGTTTTGGAGATGCTCTGCTCTTGTCAGAGTTGCTCAGATCCTTACGCTTGCCCATTTTCCTGCTTCCGACACATCAACTTCGAGAACTGACTGTTCACTTGCTGCCTAATATATCCGCCACTGTAACGAGATAATCAGTGTTAATCACTTCACCTCTCAGTGGTTTTAATGTTATGGCTGATCAGTGTATATATATATATATATATATATATATATATATATATATATAACTATATGTTTATATTTAACATCAACATTTAAGATTTCCACTTAGATTTGTATTTAACATTTATATTTAGGGTTTATATTAAACATTTAGATTTAGATTTAAATACAACATTTATATTTATTTTTATAAATTTATAAATATAAATATTAATATATTTAATATTTAGATTTGATATTTATTTTAGCAATAAAATTGTAATAAAAATGGCATATTTATGTAAATCTTGCAAAATTTGTGTGTTTGTAGTTAAATCTGATAAAACTGGACCCGTTTTTGTTACACATTTTATTTTACAGACAGCATCCCTCAGTCCTAACAGCTCCTGAGGGGCAGCTTTATTACTTTTAATGAACCTCTGCATGTTTTCGTTATTAAAGCTTCCTGTGCAGTGAGAAAAAAATACATAAGTGTTAATACTTTCTTATCAGACCGATTTTTCCCCCGGTAGGATGCGTTTAATGAAGCCGAAAGCCCGAACCCCCTCCCCAACACGGGGAAAAGGGGCTACCGTAAACTGTAGTGCAAACGCGCATACATATTCCTAATACTAGATGGCAGGACCGAGGTTTTCCGAAGTGCAGATGAAGTACAAACTCACAGCTAAACACACAGGTTTCACTGCTACTAACAGAACATGGCGGGTGAGTATTAATAAACCACACTTAAATACATATATGTACAAAAATAAAATAAAATAAAAAGTATCTTGTTCTGGATTGATAACCTGAATATTTTTATTAATGCTTATCCTTATCCTCTTTTTTGGTTTAAAAAAACAAAAAACCCAGAGGAGTTGCTGAAAGCCAGGCTTGGCCTCATCCAGGGAGTATCTGAAGGTCTCCTAAGGGATCTTATTGACTGTCTCAGGGCTACAACTCCTCCAGTTCTTAACGAAAGGGAAGCAAATGAGATTCTTCAGGCTCACCAAGTGACCCAGGACAGAACTGGAAAACTAGTGGATATGGTGCGGAATAAAGGTGATCACGCCAGTTTCTTAATGCTATCTGTCCTGGAGCAACGGGACAATCTCCTCGCCAGAAACCTGAACCTTCTCCCAGAGTGGATTGAAGAAGCCAGACTACAACGTGAGTCAAATTCCTTAAAAATCCCTTCTCAGCTTTAAAATGACATTCAAAGAGATGATAAGTGAAGTTTCTAATCAGCTCTTGCTGTCTGATAAATCACACTTTGCAGGCTTGGATCGCAGCAGTGCCAGTGCTAATCCCTGACAGAAGGTGAATCTAAAGTGAAACTAACCAGGAAGTCAACTTCACATTGTTCAAGAACATGGACTGAATTTACTTTGCCAGAGCGACCATCCAAAAAAAAAAAAAAAAAAAAAGCATTTAATTCCATATTATTGTTGCTGATGCAGTTAAAAAGCTTATGTCTGTGTCATAGCTAGTTTGTAATAAATTACAAATAAAATACACTTTAGCAAACTCTTTCTGCTTTTACGCTCCTGATTTACAGTATGTGCTGAATAATATAATAGACAGAAACAATGCATTTGGCTGTTAAATAAATCACTTTCTGTATAAATTGTGGCACAAACAGAACTGAATAGGCATTTTTGGGTATTTTAAAAATGCCATCACTCTAAATTTCTACAGTAGAAAAAAATGAAAGTCATGTCATGGGTACTGTAGCACCTACACTTTATAAATATATTACAGTGTGCCTGTTGTGGACTCTTCTGTGCAAAAACCATTATAAAGGCTCACAGTTTAGTTTAACAGAGGGGCAGCTTTATTATTTTTAATTCACTGAACGTTTTCTGCACGGTTTCGTTATGAAAGGTTTCTGTACAGTAAGACAAAAATACATACGTGTTATATAAGTGTTTGTAAGTGTTTTTTTTTTAGTATGTGTTTAATGACCGAACAGCATTTCCTACGCCCACGGGCTACCGTAAACTATAATGCACACGCGCACAAATATTCTTAATGGTAGACAGCAAGACCGAGTAATGTCCGTCTTTTACCACTGCTAAGTGATATTAAAATCTCGTTGTGGCTAGCATGAAGTAAAATTTCACTAACAATTATTGTATTGCAAAAATAAGATCAGTTAATTTGCTTTTTATAACATTTATCTCATAAGCGATATTTTGCTGTAAATACGCAAATATTTCGCCCGAGCTGCTAGATAGGATATTTGGCGAAATAACGTGATGTTTTTCTTCTAATAACGTGAAATGTTTACATAATAACGTAATAGTGATGAAATTTCAAGTGGCTTCAGCTAATTATTAGTTAGTAACTAGTTCCACAGCTTTTTTGTGTTCACTCAGTTTCTCTCTCTAAAGTGTCACCTGAATTATTTTTAGTTGGGCCAAAATTGACTCCAATTTAAAAATGTATGTTTGCTCAACTAGTTTTACAGCTCATTCAACTAAAAAGTTTTATATAGTCCAACATTTACAAAACTAAGGCAAAGATTCTGTCAGTTAAAAGTAGTACTCCACGTGTATCACAAGTTAACTAAACTGTTTTATTTGGACATCCAAACTAGAAATTCCTGTGGAACTATTTAGCAAACAATTTTATATGGAGGCTGCTAACATAAAATACTTAACTGGTGTCAAACTGTAATATACACAGAATTTATAACATTTAAATCACACAAATGAAAACATCATGTTTTTTTTTTTCAGCCTATATTTAGGAATAATCTGCAATGAACACACGCTTAAAATACAGGCTAAATTCCTCCAGTTGACCAACATTAATTTTACAATAGAACTGCAAAATTTACTTTACAAAATTGAACTGATAAAAGATTGATCCCAGCCCTTACACTTAGGCTAGACCTAATGCACTGATACATGAAAATAGTGCAAACCCACAATGGAAATTCTGTAGACCACTCTTCAGAGTCAAGACATCTTTAGCAGGCTCAAAGTGACATCCAGGCTAGAGAGTCAATTTAGTCAGATATGACATTCAAATTTACTTTATTTCACTGAATTAGGACTGAAAACCAATCCAGTACATTTTGAATTCTACAACAAACATGTACAAAAATGAGTGGCGATAACTCTCTTTGCTAATAGCATACCTACCATACCGTATCATAAGTACTTTAACAACAAAGAACACTGAAACAATGTGTTGAGTAGTGACATAAAATTCACAACTGTGTAACAAAAATAAGTATTAAAAAAAACAACAAAACACCCATCACATATTATTTGGCATCATGACACTTGAATCTGACTTCTGAACAAGATCAGGTATGTGGAACAGCCAAGTGTCTGTCTATTCCTGCAACAGTCTGGTTCTCAGTGACTGAATTCAAGCTGAACACTTTTCACTGTCAAGACCCAGAAAGATCCCAAAAAGGTACTTCCGTTGTTTAGGATACTCAATATAGAGAGCATAAAGCAGACCGAAGAGCACTGAGCACTCCAAAGGCAGTTGGAACATCTGGAAGGCAGTTTATGACAACTTCATCCTCCACCACTACAGCCATGTTGTTGTTCCAAGAAAAGGGCTAGCCATCTCTGTCTGATCATAGAGACAAGTGATTGATCAGAAACAATCTCTCTTCTCCTTAGGGAGAAGGTCAGGTCCATTTTAGCATTGAATTGTGTTATATTAATATTCTTCTTTTTGAGTTCTTGTTCTCTGTCTTCAGGCAGATAACTAATATCATTCAGATTACAGAGTTAATTGTCAAATGCAGGGTCTTCAAACTGAAGCGTGATACCACGTGTTATCTGAAGTTTTTGAAAGATGATATCCTTCAGTTCCTCCAGTGATGATGGCTTTCCAGGAAGGTCAGTGAAGTTGTTCCATGGACATAGATTGTTGTAGCTAGAGACAGAGTGTTCCGAGACCCAAGCTTTCTTTCAGTAGCAGTCTTCAGGTTTGATTCAAATGAAGATGCTCTGATTGTTTTGAGCTTACTGACTTGTAGTACTGGTTAAAAAACTAGATGAATGTAGGACATATGCCTGCATCAGATGATGTTGGTTTGCAAAAGTTTTCAGGATGTTTTTGGTATTGTGGCTGTCATGGACAATCCTTTTGAAAAGGCTATGCTTTGATTTGAATCTCATAGTCCACATGTCAACCAAGGGACCAAAGCAGTGGATAAGATGAATGTAGTGTTCAACAAAGTGGTGCTTGGGTTTAAGCTTTTCATTTGGAAAAACCTCTTTGAACAACTGCCTATGATCAGAAATCTTAGTGTCCTAGAAGCACAATGAATCTTCTGAAAACTTTGGGGAGGATACAAGCTCAACTATGTCCTTGAGTTCCATTAAAACATGCCATGCCTTTTCCTCGTCAGGTACTAGGACACCTTGTAGTATCTCCAAAGACAGGAGAAGACTGTGCTACAGCAGTAAGGAATCTGGAAGCATATTTCTATCCAAATGCCAATCAAACAACAGCAGCCTTTGAGAACACAACATGCAACAACTATGGAGGACATTTTCCACATGATGGAGGGCAGAGAAATTGTCCAGTACAAGGAAAAATATGAAGCTTGTGGCAAGCCTAATCATTTCCAAAAATGCTGCAGGTCTCAACGCTATACAGCCAACACACAAAACAAAAAGTCACACCCTGACATGCTGATAATTTCAGATGAAGACTATGTATATCATACACACAGTCCCACATTCACCGCAACCACAATCCCAAGTGAAAATTGCAGGAGTACCAGTAGAGGTCATCACTGAATCTGGTGCAAGTGTAACAATTGTTGTTGATGCTACGTACCACAAATTAAAAGGCAACATTGTGTTAAAGTCACCTGATGCAAAAATCTTTGTGTATGGATCTTCCAAACCACTTCCACTGAAAGGCAAATTCCAAGCTGAAATCAGCTCCGGCAAGAAAAACACATTAACCACATTCTATGTGATTGACGGTAACTTAGGTTCTCTGCTGAGCTACAACACTGCCCTGGAACTTGGAATTCTGAACTCCCCACTATGAATCAACTGCTAGAAGAGTACAAACACCTCTTTCAGGGCATTGGCAAATTGATTTTCAAATAAAATTATACCAATTTTCACCAAACTTTGCAGCCACAGGACCTGGGAAACTTGCAGTCATTGAGACAACAAAGATTTGTGATATTGACCATGTTAACTCCTTTGCAAAAAAGGTCAGAGTTTCTGTGACTCTTATCCTTTCCATTGAAGCATGTGTTCAGATGACACTCTAATGGATCTGATCGAACATGGATCAACAGGTTTTACTTTTAGAGTCTGTGTCAGCTACAGTGCCCACTGTCATTCAAGCAAAAAGGGGACATTCCAAATACTAAGAAACTCTGAAATTCATGTACATATTTCTACTTTTCACTCAAGTTGTTGCTGATGATATCATTTGTAATGAAATCCTTTGTTTAATTTGGTAAAATTACATCAAGCTGCTTTTTCCTTTTTCTTACATGTTTTTAAGTAGGCACTAAATAATTACAACTTTGTATAATAATTATCACCACCTTTATTTAGGTGTGTCTTATGTACCAGATACTTACACAATAGTTACAAGAGTGACGTGCGTTCACATTTCCTATAAATAGTATGACTCATTTAAAATTCTTGTTCTGCCATCAGCTGAGTGCACAAGGTAAGTTCCTGTGTGTTAGCACTAAATGTAATTACATTTTCTAACCAAATTGTATGTGAAATGGATGTTCATATGTATTCCAGTTTTGCAAAAGTACTTCACAAATATTGATTTGTTTGTTTTAATTTGAAATTTAATTTAAAATATGTTAAAATCTATTTTTCAATGAATCATAATCTGTTCATTCTTAACTACAGTCAACATAACATTATTGGCTTTGGTTTCCTGTAGTAGATCTAGTATTTTAATGGACTTAATTATAAAATACACTATATTACCAAAAGTATTCGGTCACCCATCCAAATGATCAGAATCAGGTGTCCTAATCACTTGGCCTGGCCACAGGTGTATAAAATCAAGCACTTAGGCATGCAGACTGTTTTTACAAACATTTGTGAAAGAATGGGCCGCTCTCAGGAGCTCAGTGAATTCCAGCGTGGAACTGTCATAGGATGCCACCTGTGCAACAAATCCAGTCGTGAAATTTCCTCGCTCCTAAATATTCCACAGTCAACTGTCAGCTTTATCATAACAAAATGGAAGAGTTTGGGAACAACAGCAACTCAGCCACGAAGTGGTAGGCCACGTAAACTGACGGAGAGGGGTCAGCGGATGCTGAAGTGCATAGTGCAAAGAGGTCGTCGACTTTCTTCACAGTCAATTGCTACAGAGCTCCAAACTTCATGTGACCTTCAGATTAGCCCAAGTACAGTACGCAGAGAGCTTCATGGAATGGGTTTCCATGGCCGAGCAGCTGCATCCAAGCCACACATCACCAAGTGCAATGCAAAGCGTCGGATGCAGTGGTGTAAAGCACGCCGCCACTGGACTCTAGAGCAGTGGAGACGCGTTCTCTGGAGTGATGAATCACGCTTTTTCATCTGGCAATCTGATGGACGAGTCTGGGTTTGGAGGTTGCCAGGAGAACGGTACATTTCGGACTGCATTGTGCCGAGTGTGAAATTTGGTGGAGGAGGAATTATGGTGTGGGGTTGTTTTTCAGGAGTTGGGCTTGGCCCCTTAGTTCCAGTGAAAGGAACTTTGAATGCTTCAGGATACCAAAACATTTTGGACAATTCCATGCTCCCAACCTTGTGGGAACAGTTTGGAGCGGGCCCCTTCCTCTTCCAACATGACTGTGCACCAGTGCACAAAGCAA
Source organism: Pangasianodon hypophthalmus (assembly GCF_027358585.1). NCBI lineage: Eukaryota > Metazoa > Chordata > Actinopteri > Siluriformes > Pangasiidae > Pangasianodon > Pangasianodon hypophthalmus. The sequence goes on from NC_069710.1 coordinate 25,482,374, forward strand.
GGTCCATAAAGACATGGATGACAGAGTCTGGTGTGGATGAACTTGACTGGCCTGCACAGAGTCCTGACCTGAACCCGATAGAACACCTTTGGGATGAATTAGAGCGGAGACTGAGAGCCAGGCCTTCTCGACCAACATCAGTGCGTGACCTCACCAATGCGCTTTTGGAAGAATGGTCAAAAATTCCTATAAACACACTCCTCGACCTTGTGGACAGCCTTCCCAGAAGAGTTGAAGCTGTAATAGCTGCAAAAGGTGGACCGACATCATATTGAACCCTATGGGTTAGGAATGGGATGGCACTTAAGTTCATATGTGAGTCAAGGCAGGTGACCGAATACTTTTGGTAATATAGTGTATCAATGGGGTTATTAGCCTAGGGCAGTCAGGGGAAGTTCCAATTGGTAAGCAAAATCACTTACTTACAATGAACATTTTTATTTAACAGTTGCCCAACCTGAACTAAGATCAAGTGATCAACCAGCAAGTAAACACTGGTGTTGCTGCATTCTTTGGTCCAAATTTGGCTCTCAAGTTACCTGTCAGGTTTTTTAAGGTAAGGCTCATAGGAAAAAGAGATGGCAATACCATGACATTCCACGTTCCACTGTACACTAAGGGTGTGTTCACACTTGGGCAGAATACTTGAGACTGCACCTAGGACCAGTTCTGGGTTAGTTCAGGGAGGTGCTCATAATCCCAGATTTGTTTCCATATTGAGGGAATACTTCCTAAATATATTATAAGCAGTAATGCCAGTTTCTTCTTTTTAAAACTGTTTGTAAAAATTTCAAAGATTTCTTGTTTTGAGGGTCACTTGTACTGTCTTTCTTTCTCAATGAAATACACACTTTCAATACACACTTTCAAATGCCACTGACAGCTTTTACTTCACCTTGGCACTTAAAAATGCCATTAAAAGAACTGATTGGCTTTTTTGAGACTAGAGTTGGAGTACAGGGATCCTGTGCTTGTACCTTTGATATGTGCACTTGCGCTCGTTCCTTCATTGTTCGTTTCTGCTGTTGCTTCTCCTCCTATAGTCGTGGTCTGGCTCTGGCATGTTCAGACAAGGTCCAGCCCTGTTCTCTGCTTTTTAACTTTGTCACTAGATTTTCAGTCTTGAAAGCAAGAATGTTTGTTCAAAATCCATATATTAATAAGATGAGACAGATTTCTTTCTTTTCAGTTTGACAAAGTTCTTAAAATAAGTTGTCAACTCACTAATACATGTACATGTAACAAATTTAATTTTTTATGTCGAAATTGTTCTTTATTTTAAGCTTTTCTCACTAGCCACATAGATAATTTTTTAGAGTGTATGTTCTCTGTGTTTGTGTATTAAATTGATCCTTAAGAAAATAAAACACAACAAACAATTTCTCTCATTCTAAACATCTCCTTTTCCTTTATAGAATTGTTTATTAAGAACTGTAAAATAATTGTAATTTTAAATAATAAAATAATTCATCCAACACATGATGTGATTTAGTTGTGTACAATATTTCCACTATGTGCAATTATTACTATAGACTGATGCCCGATGTGACAACCTCAGTTCTTAAATCTTATTCATTCATTTCTTTCATTTGTACCACCAGCTGACTCCTGATACAAGGTTTCCAACAAAATAATCTATAAAATATAGTATTCATTTAGTGTTAGTGAGTATTTACTGAAAACTGTATTGGGAATACATAGAGAATAGAGGATGTGCTCATAGAATGACATATTGTCAAAATTCATTCACAAATTTATTGCCTGATATGAATGAATTAAAAAAAGTGCCGTATGATCCTTGCTTTTAAACGTACAATATATAACATACAGAAATGATATAAAATAATTGTGATTTTAAATTGTCTGTATTTTTTACAGAAGTTCAATCAAAAATGACTTCACAAGCTGAGAGAAGCCTCTGTTTTGTCTCCTGGAACACAAATGGTATTAAAAAAACTGCCAAGTACAAAGAAAAGTTTTCAGATATATTGAACATTCTCAGCGACCTTCAGGCTGATATTGTTTTTATGCAAGAGACACATGTTGGGCCAAACTGTGACCAAATCTTTAAATTTGCTCAAAAGTGGAACGTCTGCTACACTGAATACAGCTCTAAAAAAAACGGAGTCGCAATACTGATAAGAGACACTGTACTGTTTGAGTACATATGCCATCATGAGGATGAAAGTGCATGTTACATTGTGCTCTTCTGTTATCTGCATGGTGAACTGTACACTCTTGTTAATGTGTACAATCCTTGTAAAGACAAAAATGTCTTGTGTAAACTGAAGAATTATTTGATAGAAAATGCTGAGGGTGTACTAGTGGTTGGAGGTGATTTCAACACAGTTTTAGATCCCAGAGTAGATCGTAAATCTAAATCCAAACAACGAAGAAATTCAAAATTAAAAGATCCTTTAGAAGACTTTACTGTATCACTGAACATCAGTGACACCTGGTCAAACATACATACTGATACTGATACTGAGGAGAGATTTACATTCAAACGGGGTGAGAGTCGTTCCAGATTAGACATGTTTTTCCTGCAAGAGGACACAATGAATCAAGTATGTAGCATTACAGTTGGAAAAAAAACAATCTCTGATCATTACCCTCTTGTCCTAAAACTCCCCATAGGGTTAAGGAAATGTGAATACAATCCTGACAGGAGCCAAGTGAAGATTAGTCTTGAAGAAATACTGAGTGCTATAAAGTCTTTAACTGACAAAGGACACAGACCTAATACGAATGATGTGAAGGACTACAAAACAAAGTGCTGTAAACTGAAGATAAAGTACAATGACATATTAAAGACACCAAAGATAGCTGAAAATTTTAAACATTCAGAAGACAATATGGAATATTTGATACTTTCAGAAATTTTGGCCAAGCGCCTCTTGTCATTCGGTTAATGTGAAACTATTAACTGTAACACTGTGATCTTTGAGGGCCCACAGAAAATCAGGTGGTCTTACCTGGTGACAACATTTGAGAAGCTAGGTAATGATTATGTAAACAAAGTCTCAAAACAGGCCCCGTTCCCCCCACCAGACCTCCACATTCTGGATTGCCTTCTTCCTAAAGTCCAAAGCTCTTCTGAGGACCTCAGAGAGTTACAGCCTGACTGTCCACTAACCAATGCTATCCTCAATCTGGCACTGAAACAACTAGCTGATATGCTTCAGCTGTTTCAGGATGATTCAGGACTGAAGTTAAATACTGTACTTTATTACACAAATGCACACATACAAACAGGCTACCTTGAGCCTAAATAATTCAAGAACTTTTAAAGGGCTTTTAACAACAATCAAAATATAAAGAACAGGACAGATTGAAAAGCCTTTTTTTCCCTCTACAGCACCTATATCACAAACTGCGCTTCAACCTCCCTAAAAACCTCAGAGGTACTTATTCTGGCTTCCATCTTTTACAGATTTTAAACATGCTTACTTTATTTTCTGAAGTAAGGTCCATTCTGAAGTAACGAGATTGTTCATACCTGTGTTCCTCTATGTTGGGACTGAAAGAAAGACATTTGGAATGCACACATTTTGGGGCAAATAATTATACCATAATAATTTTTTTTTGCACAATTTGGCCTTATTGAACAGCCTAACACTAACAGTACTCTAGTGTTCAGAGATCAGATGCTGCTATCAAAGTGAGATGCAGTAGCATATTAAAACGAATGATCACTATAAAAAACAAGCCATTTAAAACTCTCAGTTAAATAATAAAGATTTTTTTTTAAAGATGTATGAATGATAATAACAAAGCATCATATACATGGAGCAGTGTAGCTCTTAAATTATATTAAATGAGCAACATCTCTGAAGGATGAGTTTGGGAATTTGATTTGATTGAGATCAAGGTCTGTTTCTGGAAGAAAGGGGATTGGTCGAGACTGACCAATCACAGTAGTGGGAACATGTTTTGCCATATGTTTTTGTGATGACTATTTTTGTGAATTTATTTCAGGGACCTAATTGAAATGTATATGTTTATTTAGAAATCCTGGAAGAAAAGGGTCTACCTGTTGGCCAGTTCAGGAATGACCATACAGTATATAAATGTTCCATTAGTAGCACAGTGGATGATCACTGTCCCTCATTAGAGTCAGAATTAAAATAGATTCAGAAAATTATAAAACGAAACTTCAGACACTCTCTATAGTTACTTTGATTTGCTTTGATTTGATTTGATTCAAGAGCTGGGAATATTGGATTAGTCTGTCAGATGTTAGGATATATTTGTATGCATATAATGTAACTTTTTTGTTTAAAATGTTTACAATTTTAACAAGATATAAGTGTTGAAATTAATTTTGTTGTTGAGTTTTGTAAATTATTACAGCAATGGAACAGTGCTTTGTGTAATCATTATATATACATAAAAAGCAGGTATTAGCCTTTGTCTAGCCTAATGCTACATTCAAATGCAGTCACGTTTACTGTGTTTATGAGAAAAATGTATTTGAAAAAAAAATCCTTAATATGTCATATTTCTTTCTTGGGGGTGTGTGGCTATATCAATAAACATCATTAGGAAGTGTGTACACGTTTGCATGTCTGCTCTGGTGTGTATTAATCTCTCACTTCCATCTCAGCTTTATTTGAAGACTTTCGGCTGCATGGCATTCACCACTAAGTGTTATTTTAGAAGATTTTTCTGCATCTATGAATCTCAGAGACACCATACCTCTACTCCACTGATTAGGACATTACACAATGATAGTCATTAAAGGATAGACTTGTTTTTTTTATGCCAGAGAACAAAATTGGATCAGAAAATACAAACTACAGAGATATAGAGTTAAACTACAGAAAGTTTTTGTTAACTGTCCTCTTGTCCTAAAACTAAGAGTTCAGAAGCATACTGAAAAAAAACCCCTCTGGAGACAGATACAGACAGAGACAAACAGAGAGAAAGAAAAATGATCATGCAGATGATGACTATCTGCCATATTGCTATGCCACAATATTATTAACACTTACAGCACTTTATTCTCTTGGTCAGAAGGTGTTGATTCATTTTCTGTAACAGCACGACTCTCACAGTAATAGTGTAGTAGCTGCAAGGTTTAGATTAATGTGCTCACTCTAAAACTTTATCATTTCTATAGTAACATTGTGCATATGGACTTGTATGGCAGACTTGCTTCATATATTTAGATGTATATAAAAATTAACATATTTATATGTTTAATAAAATAATAAAATATCACGTATATCACTCCTCTGTACAGTCTACCTATAGTGTGTTTTTAGCCACATTATAATGTTTTTAGCCACATTATAATAACTTTTTTATTATTACACCAATAAAAGGTATCAATTATTCAGAATTTGACACGTTACAAAAATAAATAACAGCTTATGTAGTTGCTTGTGTGTGTACTCACCATTACAATGCACATTCTTATAATATAATATATTCCATGAATATATTCCTTTCCTCATGTATTACTAAATGAGCTGTTATGAAGTATATGTGCTGACAAAATATTTTTAATTGTTTAGATTAATCTGTAATTTCTTTTGAAATTTCTAAGGTTAAACACCAGTTGCAGATAAATATCATTAAGCTATGGTTATATATGTATAAAGCTAAAACTCCTGTTAACAAATGTGAAAAGACATGAATTTAATAGATGTCAGTACCTAAACTAAAGTGTAAGCCATTTACTGTATATTTAGTTATTGATTTCAGTTAAGCAATATCGTACAAGTAAGAGTGCGGTTATATTTAATATCGGCACGGCTGTGATTCGCCACAGACATGAGCCTGAAGGCCGAGTGCTGTAGGTAATCATAGCCGTGCCAATATTCCTTATAATCGCATGATTGTGAGTGTGATATTACTTTTACAGAACAGTTCTATAAACAAGAAATTAATATTGAGTAAGTGACCTTTCAGACAAAATATGGCCAAATGTTATGTTTACTTTTGCTCTGTTAGCGTAAATAGATCCCGAAGAAGCCACACTCACTTTAAAGCCTGTCAGCTGGCTGGCTAGCTAGCTTGCTTATATTGATTTGTACATTCCCGTTAAAAGTGTGTCTGGTGAAATTGGCTTCCCTCCTTCTTTTTCATCTTCATCTGATAAGCTTTCATATTTTAAGCCAAAAGTTGTATCCCTCAAAAGTATTGTTTGCCATGTCTTCTGATAATATCACCAAATCTACTGTAGTAGCTGTTGCGAACTAAGAAGTGGAATTTTACATGGCGAACACAGACGAGCGGAGTGGTACACACAGTGACCAATCAGTCAAAAGGTATAAAGGTTCGTAATCTATCAGTAAATAGGGGGGGGGGGGGGTCTATTACCAAACTAACCTCTAATTAGAATCAATATAATTAAAAGATGAAAAACAACCTTAGATTTCCGACTACGCCAACAAAATAAACTGAACCCAACAAGGCTCGCATAGGTTCGCTGGTCACACAGAGTCAGAAGCAGTAGGTTCCCATATAAAAAGCTTTTATTTTCAATTGAAGAATTACAATGTTAAAAAGCAACACTATGTTCATTCACTCATTCACACTATGCACCCAAACATCTGAGATTGCATCTCTTAACAATGACAGTTAGACAAGGACAGGCTCTTATTCTCGAATAGAACAATTCACTTTCTGCAATTAATACACACACCCAGTGCACTCACAAAACCACCTCCCAAGGAGCACGACACCCGTGAAGGAAGAACTGCACCAAGAAAGAGCCTTGGTTCCTGCCAACACAAGAGACATGAGTTAAAATAAAATAAATCAGAAAATCAAGAACAGTTCTAAAAAAAGAAAACAGAAGCTTAAACAAACAGGATATAACTAAAAAGAAAAATAATTAAGCAATCTTGACAATAAAAACTTAAACACATTAAACTTGGAGATCATACTCTATCCACGGGTCAGTTAGGTAGCAAAACACGCACTAAAGCAGCATGTCAGCCGGAAGGTGATGCACTCCCATGCGAAACACTCTTAAAGAACGCTCAAAAACACTGGTGTAGGACACAGAACGTAGAACGCGGAGCACCCAGGCATACGCAACACTCGGCCTTTGCGCCCCCTTTAATAAAACAAATTGATAAAAGGTTAGTTTTGCTAAAGTGTTATAACATTTTAGGAATGTCAGCAAAATGTACATACATAACGTTATGCACTTCCAGGATGGACACTAAAGGACAGACAGCAGGCTTCTAACGCGAGATAGAATGCAATCTGTTGCCTAAACGTGCAAGCCCCCTAAAATAAACTAAAACGTGCACGCAGTAAGCATCTAATTGCCTTAACTAAAAAAAAAAAAAAGAAACCACAGCACAGTACCATACCGTCTCTCGTGTCCACCAGCGATTTCCAGCACACCAATAGCGTGTCGATGCCGTCACGGTCCACCAATGATGACGCATACAAAACCACACACCCTTGCAGTTTTTAGCCAGTCACCTTCAGTTGCTTCTTGTTTATGGGTCTTTCTGCCTTCAGTCTTGTCTTCAGTAAGTGAAAAGCATGCTCTATTGGGTTGAGATCAGGCGATTGACATGGCCATTGAAGAATATTCCATTTCTTTGCCCTCAAAAAGTCTTGAGCTGCTTTCGCAGTATGTTTAGGGTCATTATCCACCTGCACTGTGAAGCGGTGTCCTATCAGTTTTGTAGCATTTGGCTGAATGTGAGCAGAGAGTATAGCCCTATACACCTCAGAATTCATCTTGCTACTTCTCTTGAGAAGTCATATCATCACCAGTGAGCCCGTTCCATTGGCAGCCATACATGCCCATGCCAATACACTGCCTCCACCATGTTTAACACATGATGTGGTATACTTTGGATCATGAGCTGTTCCTTTCTTTCACCATACTTTTCTCTTCCCATCATTCTGGTACAAGTTAATCTTGGTTTCATCAGTCCAAAGAATCTTATTCCAGAACATGGGAGGCTTTTTTATATGTTTTCTGGCAAAGTCTAATCTGGCTTTCCTATTCTTGAATGTTACCATTGGTTTGCACCTTGTTGTAAACCCTCTGTATTTACATTTGTGAAGGCGTCTCTTGATTGTAGATTTTGACAATGATACGCCTATCTTCTCCAGAGTATTCCTGACTTCTGTTTATGCTGTGAAGGGGTTTTTCTTCACCAAGGAAAGGGTTCTGCGATCATCCACTTTAGTTGACTTCCGTGGTCTTCCAGGCCTTTCGATGTTGTTAAGCTCACCAGTGCTTTCTTTCTTTGTAAGAATGTACCCAACTGTTGATTTGGCCACACCTAAGGTTTTTGCTATCTCTCTTATAGATTTATTTTGTTTTTTCAGCCTAATGATGTCCTCCTTCACTTGCATTGCTTTGATCACATCTTGATTGTGTAATTTCAAAACCATCGTGGTGGTGTATAAAGGCAAAATCACAAAAACAAAAACTCTGTCATTGTCCAAATACTTGGACATATATACACTATATTACCAAAAGTATTCGGTCACCTGCCTTGACTCACATATGAACTTAAATGCCATCCCATTCCTAACCCATAGGGTTCAATATGATGTCGGTCCACCTTTTGCAGCTATTACAGCTTCAACTCTTCTGGGAAGGCTGTCCACAAGGTTGAGGAGTGTGTTTATAGGAATTTTTGACCATTCTTCCAAAAGCGCATTGGTGAGGTCAAACACTGATGTTGGTCGAGAAGGCCTGGCTCTCAGTCTCCGCTCTAATTCATCCCAAAGGTGTTCTATCGGGTTCAGGTCAGGACTCTGTGCAGGCCAGTCAAGTTCATCCACACCAGACTCTGACATCCATGTCTTTATGGACCTTGCTTTGTGCACTGGTGCACAGTCATGTTGGAAGAGGAAGGGGCCCGCTCCAAACTGTTCCCACAAGGTTGGGAGCATGGAATTGTCCAAAATGTTTTGGTATCCTGAAGTATTCAAAGAACTAAGGGGCCAAGCCCAACTCCTGAAAAACAACCCCACACCATAATTCCTCCTCCACCAAATTTCACACTCGGCACAATGCAGTCTGAAATGTACCGTTCTCCTGGCAACGTCCAAACCCAGACTCGTCCATCAGATTGCCAGATGGAAAAGCGTGATTCATCACTCCAGAGAACGCGTCTCCACTGCTCTAGAGTCCAGTGGTGGTGTGCTTTACACCACTGCATCCGACGCTTTGCATTGCACTTGGTGATGTGTGGCTTGGATGCAGCTGCTCGGCCATGGAAACCCATTCCATGAAGCTCTCTGCGTACTGTACTTGGGCTAATCTGAAGGTCACATGAAGTTTGGAGCTCTGTAGCAATTGACCGTGAAGAAAGTCGACGACCTCTTTGCACTATGCGCTTCAGCATCCGCTGACCCCTCTCCGTCAGTTTACGTGGCCTACCACTTCGTGGCTGAGTTGCTGTTGTTCCCAAACTCTTCCATTTTGTTATGATAAAGCTGACATTGACTGTGGAATATTTAGGAGCGAAGAAATTTCACGACTGGATTTGTTGCACAGGTGGCATCCTATGACAGTTCCATGCTGGAATTCACTGAACTCCTGAGAGCGGCCCATTCTTTCACAAATGTTTGTAAAACCAGTCTGCATGCCTAAGTGCTTGATTTTATACACCTGTGGCCAGGCCAAGTGATTAGGACACCTGATTCTGATCATTTGGATGGGTGACCGAATACTTTTGGTAATATAGTGTATAAACACTGATCACCCATAACATTAAAACCACTGAGAGGTGATTTAAAAACATTGCCTGTCTCATTACAATGGCACCTGTCAAGGGGTAGGGTATATTAGGCAGCATGTGAACACTCAGTTATTGAAGTTGATGTGTTGGTAGCAGGAAAAATGGGCAAGCAAAAGATCTGAGAGACTTTGACAATTTTGATGGCTAGGCGACTGGGTCAGAGCATCTCCAAAACGGCAGGTCTTGTGGGGTCTTCCCGGTATGCAGTGGTTAGTACCTACCAAAAGTGGTCCAAGGAAGGACAACAGGTGAACGAGCAACAGGGTCATGGGTGCCCAAGGCTCATTGATACCTGTGTGGAACGAAGGCTAGCCCACCTGGTCGGATCCCACAGAAGAGCTACTGTAGCACAAATTGCTGAAAAAGTTAATGCTGGCTATGATAGAAAGGTGTCAGAACACAGAGATGGTGCCAGGATGAACTTTGGGAAGAAGGCAAGCTGGCAGAGGCAGTTTGATGCTCTTGGCAATGTTCTGCTGGGAAACCTTGGGTCCTGGCATTCATGTGAATATTACTGTGCCACATACTACCTACCTAAACATTGTTGCAGACCAAGTACAACCATTCATGGCAGCGGTATTCCCTAATGGCAGTGGCCTCTTTCAGCAGGGTGTTGCACCCTGCCACACTGCAAAAATAGTTCAGGAATGGTTTGAGGAACATGACAGAGTTTAAGAAGTTAACTTGGCCTCCAAATTCCCCAAATCTCAGTCTGATTGAACATCTGTGGGATGTGCTGGACAAACAAGTCCGATCCTTGGAGGCCCTACTTTGCGACTTAAAGGATCGGCTGCTAACATCTTCGTGCCAGATACCACAGCACACCTTCAGAGGTCCATGCCTTGATGGGCCAGAGCTGTTTTGGTGGGACAAGGGGGTCCTACACAATATTAGGCAGGTGGTTTTAATGTTATGGCTGATTGGTATATATATATATATATATATATATATATATATATATATATATATATATATATATATATATATATATATACATTCAGCAGTTATAGAAATACTCAAACCAGCCCATCTGACACCAAAACTCATGTCAAGCTAGTCCATTGCAGGGCACACACAAACACACAAACACACATTTACGAGCAATTTAGTGCAGCCTATTCACTTACCTGCATGTTTTGTACAGTGGAAGGAAACTGGATGTCAACACATGAAACTCCACACAGACGGTAACATGAGCTCAGGATTGACATGGGGACCCTGGAGCTGTTAGTTGTCAACACTATCCACTGAGACAACAACAACAACAACAACAACAGCATCATATCGTGCCCTTCGTCATTTGGCTATAATGAGTTTGTGTGTACATTAGAATTGAGAGCGGTCAAAAGATTGAATCGACTATATATTAAGTAAATATACACCGATCAGCCATAACATTATGACCACCTGCCTAATATTGTGTTGGTCCCCCTTTTGCTGCCAAAACAGCCCTGACCCATCGAGGCATGGACTCCACTAGATCCCTGAAGGTGTGCTGTGGTATCTGGCACAAAGACGTTAACAGCAGATCCTTTAAGTCCTGTAAGTTGCGAGGTGGGGCCTCCATGGATTGGACTTGATGGCCAGCACACCCCACAGATGTTCGACTGGAACCATTCCTGAACAATTTTTACAGTGTGGCAGGGCGCTTTATCCTGCTGAAAGAAGTCACTTCCATTAGGGAATACAGTTGCGAAGAAAGGGTGTACCTGGTCTGCAACAATGTTTAGGTAGGTGATATGTGTCAAAATAGCATCCACATGAATGCCAGGACCCCAGCAGAACATTGCCCAGAGCATCACACTGCCTCCGCCAGCTTGCGTTCTTCCCATAGTACATGCTGGTGCCATCTCTTCCCTAGGCAAATGATGCACACACACCTGGCCTTCCACATGATGTAAAAGAAAATGTGACCAGGCCACCTTCTTCCATTGCTCTGTGGTCCAGTTCTGATGCTCACCTGTCCATTGTAGGCACTTTTGGCAGTGGACAGAGGTCAGCATGGGCACTCTGACAGGTCTGTAGCTACACAGCCCCATACGCAGCAAGCTGCGATGCACTGTGTTCTGACACCTTTCCATCATAGCCAGCTTTAACTTTTCAGCAATTTGTGCTACAGTAGCTCTTCTGTGGGATCCGACCAGACGGACTAGCCTTCACTCCCCATGCGCATCAGTGAGCCTTGGGCGCCCATGACCCTGTCGCTAGTTCACCAATTGTCCTTCCTTGGACCACTTTTGGTAGGTACTAAGGTTTTGGTAGGTCATCTAGACATCACAATTTGGCCATTGTCAGAGTCTCTCTAATCCTTACGCTTGCCCATTTTTCCTGTTTCCAACACATCAACTTCGAGAACTGACTGGTCACTTGCTGCCTAATACATCTCAACCCTTGACACATGCTATTGTAACGAGATAATCAATATTATTCACTTCACCTGTCAGTGGTCATAATGTTATGGCTGATTGGTGTAGTTGTGACAATAAATCTTCATCATGATCATCTAGCCCTTATCACTAAGGATTGAGTTGAATTTCCAAAAAACAGGATGGAATTAGAATCAAATAGATTAAAAAGTACAATTTTGTTTAGAATTAAGCCCTGAAGGGACATTTTCCAAATCTGGTATTTCCCTACGAATATGTCTTATAAATACATCTATAGGTAAAGAACCACATTTAACAGTGATTTGAATGTAGAGCGTTGTATTCATTATGTAATGGAAATCAAAGCTCTTCTGGGGAACACAGACATTTGTCCATTCACTAACCCCAATCCGGCACTGAGGAAGCTAAAAGATCTGATTCTCAAAGTCTGAGTCCTCGACTAGTGTTTTCTTTAACAGACATGTACTGTTCATGCACACTGGCAGCATTTTTATGTTAGCTCCTGCTAAAATTAAATGTCTGGCCCTGTTCATCCACACTTACAATCTACACAGAAATATACTTTCATTTTGTATGTTATTTTCACAGTGAATCCAGAATTTGTCTTTCACATAGCTTAGATCTGACAATGCAAAAGAAAAAGTTGAAGTCATTTCTTAGATGTTCCTAAATGTAGGAACTAAAGCAGAGACTAAGCATGGTATGAAAACAGGATGCGGACATTTGCAGCAGTCTGTATCTATGGATCACCTTCATGAATAACATGCTGTGGGCAGTAGCTGTTCTGAGGTCAACAGCGAGAACATGGAAGTAGAGATGTGCTCATGCAAATGGTACACAAATGTGTACATGTGCATCAAGCTGCTTTCTGTTTTTCACTTTCATTTCTCTTGCTTTCCCTTTTTCATACCATAATCACCACCTTTTGCTGTAAATCCTAGGGACCAGATATTTACAACACCTGTGACATGCTGTCCTATTTAAAATGCTTCCACTTTTTTTTCAAGTTCCTGTAAATTGTGTGACTAATTAGATTCTTCATCTGACACACTTCATTCTGCAACCATCTGAGTGCACAAGGTAATATTTTTGTACACCAAATTTTCAAACTTTCTTAGAAAATATAATGTAATTCTTTTAAAATATACTGTTTTACCTAAAAGCAGAAATCAAACACATAAAACTAGAATGCACAGAGGACAGTTTATGTAAATGTATGTGATGTATGTGAATGTTCATATGTATTTCTGTTTTACGCAAGTATTTCTTAAATACTGATTTATTTTAGTTTCAAATGATGTAATTTTAAATAATGAACATCAACTGTGTTGAAATTTGTGTTAGTGTTTTATGGATTATTTAATTTTTAATGTCAACGAATCATCATCTATAAATTAAGATAACATCATTTGCTTTGGTTTGTTGCAGTAGATGTAGTTATCCTAAATGGGCTTAATGTAAAAGATCAGTCGGGCCATTAGCTTAATATAGAGGTTAGGAGAGGTAGTGACATTTCTAATAGGGTATGCAAAATCACTTACAATGGAAATGTTTACTTGACAGTTGTCTGAACTAAGTAAAGTGAGATCAACTAAGAACTGAGGTCAAGTGATCAAGGACCATTAAAAACAAACACTAATGTCCCTCTGCATTCTTTGAGCCAATCTTGTGCTCTTAAGTTACCTATCTGGTCTTTAAGGTTTGAATGCCATGACATTACACTGAAAAAAATATTGGAGTGTACGTAATCTATTCAAGAAAAGTGTGGTAACATTTTCCACACACACAAAATCTTAGTAAATTTAACTAAGCATATTTTAAGTAAGGTTTTCATGGCATCAATGTTTATTCTTCTAAAAAACGTAAGTAAACTCAACTAGCAACTTTCTTGGTTTATAAGTACATTTTACTCAAGTTTGAATTACATAAACTATATAAACCTGAACCCTATAAAAAATAAGCATCATCGAAACATTATTATTACTTGATGACCATTAACACCTTTAATAGTTCCAACCACAAGTAGAACACTAATGAATTAATGCAGCCATATAATCCTTTATAAAGACTAAACTGGCAAAATCCTGGACGACTAAAGAATTAACATGTGTGCGTGTGCACACTACACACCTGACTAAGAAACACAAAGAGGGTAAACCAAGAAAACTTTACTGAAACACTTGATCTTTAATACAATAGCCTTAGGCCTTAAAGCTACTATATAATGCTATTAACTACAATGCTCAAAATTAAATCAGTTTCAAGTTCCGCGAACGCATATGAAAATCGAGCTCAAAAACACCCCAACTTTAGTACATAATTGGTTCAAGTCAACATTGAGTTTACTATACAAATGGTTCAAGAAACATTACAAAACAGTATTACATTTAACCCAGTAAATAAGTAAAAAAAATACACTTTTAGTGTTTAGCTGCATATTTACAAGAATTTACAGAACTTAAAAGCATTCAAGTAATTCTAATAATTTGCTTTTTGTGTAAAAATCACAAGTTTGTTTTTGTCATATTTTCCAAACCACTGAATCATTGTATTGGACAATAACATGATAAACAGTAGGAACATTAGGAAGTTCTTCTTTCTTCCTTTTTGATTAGAAAGTCACGGACACATGGAGATTGTACACAAATGTGTTTGCCTGCTCTGTTTTTTTTCCTGAAAGCTGATACATAAGCAAAAAATGAACAAAAGCAATTACACAAGCAATTGTACAATAATTCCTGTAAACTTAACTGACACCTTATTTCATAATTTCTTAAATATGTTTTTCTTCATGGACAAAAATATAATAAAAGGATTGTGTTTTAAATAATTGTGTGTATTTTATTTATAGAAGTTTCATCAATAATAATGACTTCACAAGAAAAATCAAGCCTCCATTTTGTCTCCTGGAACACAAATGGTATTAAAGATACCAGTAAGTCACCAGAAAAGTTCTCAAAATTGTTGAACAGCCTTTGTAACCTTCAGGCTGATATTGCCTTTATACAAGAGACACATGTTGGGCCAGATTATTACCAAATCTTGGAAGAAGTTCAAGACTGGAAAGTCTTCTTCACTGTATACAGTTCTTGCAGCAAAGGAGTTGCAATACTGATAAGAAACAACATACCATTTGAGTACATATGCCATGATGAGGATTGTAGTGGAGGTTACATTGTGCTCTTCTGACGCCTGTATGGTGAACTGTACACTCTTGTAAATTTGTACAATCATAACGCAGACAGATTTTTCTTGGGTAGATTGAAAGACTATCTGATGGAAACAGCTGAGGGTGTGCTAGTGGTTGGAGGTGATTTCAACACAGTTTTACATCCCACCTTTGATCGGAGATCTTCAAGCTCTCAAGCAAATCATTCACCATTCAGAGCTTTTTTAGAAGATTTTATTGTTTCTCTGAATCTCAGAGACACTTGGTCATACTTATGCCCTACTGATGAGGGCTTTACACGATGTCAGAATGACACTCGCTCCAGGATAGATATGTTTTTCCTGCAGGAGCACAAAATGGGAAAGGTGTGTAAAATTGATGTAGTGCACAACAGTGCTTCTGATCATTATCCTCTTGCACTAGAACTCACAGTTCAGCACAGAACTGAAAGATACTGCCCAAATGTTGCCTTATGGTTGCCTCAGCCTTTTACATACACACCTGACAGAACACCAGGAAAGATTAGTGGGGCAGAAATACTGAGTGTCATTAAGTCTTTAATTGACTTAGAAGAGGACCCACTTAATAAGGAATCTGTGAAGTACTACAAAATGTATCGCTGTCAACTGACTGAGACCTTAAAAAACAGAACAGTTTAATGATAAAGAACAAAGAGGTAGGAGACAGACAGATCTTTAAAATGAACTCTTTGATATTCTCCCAAGTTTTGGCAAAGCGTCTCAGTGTGTCCATTTCCTCGTCTGTCAAGGGAATGATAAAGACAAATCTTGACACATTTATTACTGTGGATTTTAGGAAAGGCCCACAGAAAATCAAGTGGTCTTTCCTTGAGATAAAACTTGCAAACATGCTACAGTCAGAGGTGAAGAAGCCAAAACAGATGCCTTCTGCCGCCTCTGGCCTCCTCCAACCAGAGCTTTCTGGATTGCCTTCTTCCTGAAGACCCAGTGTCTTCTGAACTCAGACTTTTGAAGCCTGGGTGTCCACTCACCAAAGCTATCTTCAGTCTGGCTTTGAATGAGCTAGAACACTTAGTGCCCTTACACTTAGTCAAAACTGTTTGCTATCAAAGACAGGTTCTGTGCATACATACACCATCACTCACATCTGATGTAATACATTTAGTGAATGTTTTCAAGGAAGCTTCAGGACTTAAACTAAGGATCAAAAGAACAAATTTAACATTCCAACACTGAGGACTCTGCAATACATAAAGACCATTATTATATCTTTATCCCTTACATACAATGTTATCTTAAATTAAGCTAATTCACAGAATTAACTCTGTTTTCATTATGTTATACTAGTTGCAATTATTTGTTCTCATATTAATTTTGATGGCTGAGATGATTGCAAATGTGCTCACAGCCAGTAAAGAAAGATGGTATTTGTGGACTCATTACAATTAAGACTTATTGTTTATTTGAATTAAGGCCTAAAGGTAAAGTTACTTTTTTCTTAACAATGGGGGAAAAAAAAACAAAAAAAAAAAAAACATGGGTCCTCATATATACATAATATACTGTGACACATGGATCTAATTTTTGATACACATGCTAATAACATCACTAACTTGACTTTGTTTTTTCTTTGACAAAATATGGCCAAGTTATATGCATTCTTTAAAAAGATAGTAAGGAACTGATCACAGTATTAATCTCTTAGTTAGATTACTGTAATGCTGTACTAAATTACAAAATGAGTAGCATATTTTTTTTTTTTTTTAACATGCTAGTTAAAAATAGCCTGATTTTTATTGCAATGGAGCCAGAAGTGGTTGGAGTTATTAAAGAAAAATGGGGAAAAAAGGTTAACACCCATATTCGAGGTCTCAACACATACCATTAAGCATAAGTCAATGCAGATACAAAATACTTGAGTAACTGTACGCTCCTGGGCAAAAAAAAAAAAAAAAAAAAAGCCAAGTGATAATGGTAAAATATGAAGCTTTTAATGGTCTTAACAAATCACTAGTCAGATTAGCAAGAATTAAACAAATCGATAAAGAAACTTAGTCTGGTGTGGCAAAGCAGTCTAAGCAGGGATAGTTTTAGCTGATCACTAGAGCCAGTCACCCCAGATTATGGTGGAGCAGGCTAACCAGAATATGAATTTAGTAAAACACCAACTACACCAACCTGTCAGGCACAGGGAACCATCATTACACTATCAAAAGGAACACAGGTTCATTGTTCCAGGGTAGGAAACAGAAGAATGAATGCAGAGATATGAAACCAATACTTTGACAATGTAAAAATCACAAAAAAAAAAATTCAATTAAAATAACCAAGACACGAAATCATGCACAATAGTTCCATTAAAATAGAGGAAACTACCCCCCCCCAATATCATGGTTCCACATTCACAATTATAAAGACACACAAACCACACAAGACAAGGGGTCAAAGTCAACCCAGGGCAGATAAACCAACTTCAACCTCCTTGATTTTATATAAGAAGGACACCGAGGAAATCATGCACCACCACCATACAGGAGGAGCAGCCTAGGGCCTGCCCTGGGGGCTTGACTCCTTTATTTAAAAAAAAAACAAAAAAAACAAACAAAAAAACCCAAAGCCTACCAATTCCACGTGAAACGACGCGGTACAATGTCACATGCGGCACGACACAACCCACTTCGCACAAAAAGCCCCAGGAGCAAACGGAGCAAAACAGCGTAAGACAAACATGCGCGGAGCAAAACAGCAGCACCACTGGATAACGCCCTACAATCCTGATTAAATATCCGGAAGACCAGTCTTCAAATATAGGCAGCTCTACCTTAAAGAAGAGAGAAACATTTTACGGTGCGCTACATTAACATTAAGTGACCCATACACCTACCGTCATTTTGCCGCTATGGTTGGAATTCTTAAAATACGCACCCAAAGGCCAAAGATTTTCCAACACATTAAATTGCCAATCCAAGGGAAAACAGCAGACAACCCACACAGCCACAATTAATCCTGCAAAACAAAAACTGTCAACTAAGAAAGTAACGCAAATCAAGAGCTTAAACTATTCCAGTCAGCGTTAACCTAGTAGCCAAGCAGCACATACCATCAATGCAGCGGGAGCCATGAGCGATACCGGAAGTGGGAGGTCCCCAAGCTATGGCGCACACCAGCAGTGCCCCAAGCTCCAGAATATATACACACGCCAATCACACAATGAGGAAACCACGCCCTGCTCATTACAACCCTACCAGAGCAATTAACGTGCCACTTTAGTCTAAAAATAGAAACCAACTGCATGACTCACTACAATCTATCCCACACTCTTGGATCGTCGCCCCGATGATCACAGAATCACACAGTTAGTCCCAAGGCCTAAAATGGCCCTTATAGCACTAGACCTAGGTTCAGTAGAGCTCCCGAGCCCCACTCCTGCCGACTGGGGAAGGTGATGGGGGTTAGAATGACTACCTGCTGTCACCCTTCCTGTCCTCCACAACTGGGGCTCCAAACTGTTGGAAAGGTCCCTATTGACACCACTTAACTCTTGTTGGGGTCTCTGACCCACCTGCACTGGGCCTAGTGCTACTGACTGGCCTAACGGACCTATCCCTGTGTCTGCGGTTACACTATCAAACGCCGTCTCCTGGGCTGTTTGCTCACACCCCTGTACTACAGCCCACAACTCCATCTCGTCCTCTCCATCTAATGAAGACTCACTTGCTAGGGGGTCTTGAGACCTGCCCCCTGCCCCAACAGCCACAGGTTCCTTCCGCACACGGCCCTTGAGTAACGAACAATGCACATTCCTTACCTTAGTCAAGTCATCCGTGGGGGCGATCGCATACACTACGCCCCCCTCCTTAGGTGCTCGTACCACTTGATATAGTACCGGGCTCCACAAATCTTGGACCTTATGGCATCCCCTCACCCCATATTCGCGGAGATACACTAACTGGCCTTCAACCAGTGGCACATCTCTAACATACTCATCATGCTGTGCCTTATGCTTACCTGCTGCAGCCTGCAACCGCTCACGTGCCCCTTGGAAAGCCACTTGAAGTTTAGTCTGATGCTCTACCACCCAATCATGCACACTGCCTACCCTTGGTGGTGGATTTCTCCCTAACAGAAAATCAACAGGCAACCGGGGTTCTTGGCCAAACATCAAAAAGTGTGGCGATTCTCCTGTTGCCTGATGTGGAGTACTATAACAAAATAGCACCTGAGGGAGGCAAGCGACCCAGTCTCGCTTCCTGGAAACTGGCAACGTGCGCAACAAGTTATGCAAAGTTCGATTAAAACGTTCGCATTGGCCATTACCAGCCGGATGGCACGGGGTTGTACGGGACTTCTCCATACCATATAACCCACATAATTGATGCAACAATGAGGATTAAAAATTCCTACCTTGGTCAGAATGGAGACGAACTGGCATGCCAAACTTATAAAACCACTCTGTTACCAATATTTGAGCCACCGTCTCTGCCCGCTGATCCTGAGTTGGAACAGCCAAAGTATACACCAGCACGTTCTCAATGCCCCTACTGGATGGCTCCAACATAGTAAAGTCAATGGCCAAAATCTCATTTGGCCTTGTGGCTAACAAGTGACCCATAAATCCCCGTGCCAACGGCTGGGTATCTTTTGCAGCCTGGCATCGCTCACACTCTTGACACTAGCGAGCAACATCTGAAAACAAGCTAGGCCAATAACACCGCTGTCGAACCAGCTCTGTAGTGCAATCTATACCCTGATGGCCATGTTGTTGGTGCAACTGCCGCAACACTTCAAAACCTCAGGCAACACCACCTGAAAAACCTCCTCCTTACCATTAGGGCAGAACATCCGGCGGTAGAGCACTCCATCTCGCTCTACCAACCGGTCCCACTGGTGGAGTAACGCCAAGGCAGCCTTAGACAACTGCCGCTGTTCCTCAGGGCCTGGATGAACTTTACGCCTCCGGAATCCCAAGACTTCCTTAATGACCGAGTCAGCAGTCTGTAACGAACATAATTCCCCAGCTGCATACCCAGGCAGTGTAGTAACTGCACATTGTGTCACCACTCCTGCAGGGTCCAACCCTGTCCACTGCCTTAAGGGTGCCGGGACTGCAGTACCCGGGGCCAACCCACTCAATGCACTGGAGTCAATTGGGTCCCGCCGAGAAAGTGCATCTGCATTACGGTTACTCTTACCAGAACGATACCTGATATTGAAGTCAAATGCAGCTAACTGGGCAGCCCACCGCTGCTCTGTAGCGCCAAGCTTAGCAGATGTCAGATGGCTCAGGGGGTTGTTATCTGTAAAAACAATACACTTATTACTCAACAGGTACTCACGAAACTTCTCGGTCATTGCCCATTTAAGAGCCAAGAACTCCAATTTTGTGGAACTGTAATTAGACATATTGCGCTCGGTAGGCCTAAGACTACGACTTGCATAAGCCACCGGGCGCACTACACCTTCCTGTTCCTGTGAATGGACTGCCCCCAAACCTTGGTGACTCGTGTCCACCTCCAGGACAAAGGGCTTAGAAAAGTCAGTATAAGCCAATATTGGAGTAGTGGTAAGTTTCTGCTTCAACCCCTCAAAGCTCCCCTGACAAGACTCATCCCAAGCACTAAGGAAACTTCGCCCCGACTGCTTCCTAGACTTGTTCCGATCGCTAGCTAACTCCCCAACCAACCTATGTAAAGGACCAGCCAACTTAGCAAACCCCTCCACAAAGCGGCGATAATAGCTAGCAAAACCAAGGAAAGAATGAAGTTCAGTGACATTGGCAGGCAATTGCCACTGAGCCACAGCCTCAATCTTAGCGGGGTCAGTTGCTAAAAAGACACATTTCGCTAATTTAGCCTTCAAACCTTCCCGCTCCAAACGACTTAAAACAACCTCCAACCTCTCCAAGTGCTGAGTGACAGAAGTAGAATACACCACAATGTCATCCAAATACAAAAGTAGGGACTGACATTGCTGGTCCCCAAACAATCGTTCCATCAACCGCTGAAACGTAGAGGGAGCATTGCACAACCCAAAAGGCATACGATTCCACTCGAATAAGCCAAATGGCGTACAAAAAGCGGTCTTAGGCTTATTACCCTCTGTGACAGGGACCTGATTATACCCACTGGCTAAATCCATAGTGGAAAACCAGCGGGCCCCTGTTAACGCATCCAGCGACTCCTCAATACGCGGCAAGGGAAATGCATCCCTTCTAGTCTTGGCATTAAGCTGGTGGTAGTCCACACACAAGCATAGGCTACCGTCCTTCTTTTTGACCAAAACAATTGGGGACGCATAAGGGCTGCTACTCTCCCTTATGACTTGAGACTCCAACAGCTGATTGTGAGCTCACACTACATCATATTCAGAAGGGGGAATACGGCGATGGCGTTGCTGTACCGGAATAAAATTGGTACATCCCAAGTCACCCTCATAAGCAGAGAAGACAGTCTGGTACTTCTGAAGCAGAACCCTGACCTGCTCCTGTTCTCTCTCAGGCAACACAGACAAATCCACTGTCCCAATCTGTTCCAAAACTGTAGAACCCATGGCTTGGATGGCTTGGGAACACATGGTGGCTGCCTCTGATCTAACCTCAGTAACTCCCACTGGTAAACTGAGAACATACACACTGGTCAGGGTACCCAACACTCTGTGTGGAAAAAGCAAAACATCCGACATACCCACATTGACTACCGGCACATACACTGCACCTCCGGTCACCCACAACAATGCGGGAAAAACCAACAAACCCTCAGGTAACCCTGACTCTAAAGGTTCAAGAAGCACTGAACTACTCACAAACTGCTCGGCACAGGTAGCTGCTACCAACTTTAAGGTCCCACCCGGGATGCGACATGCCTGGGGACCCCGCACCTTAACCTTGCCCATGCCCCTAAACTGACCACTACTCCAATGGCAGTGCTGCAAGGGTTAGGGTTAGGGTTAAAAACTTGGAACACTCGAAACCAATGGGGATTCAAAAAGTGCAGGGCCATGCTGGCCAAAGAGCTCCTGGTAACACCACCCAAGCACATTCATCCCCAGCACACCAGGGACTTGGCCAGGAGGATCTCTGACCACCAGAACCCCACACTGAGGAACCAATTTACCACAAAGCTCAATGTCTAACTTCATATACCCAACATTTGGGATAGAAAGCCCACTTGCGGCCCGAAGCTGACCCCAGGATTCAAAATGCTGTAAAAAACAGCTTTCTGTAATTGTTGATACCATTGAACCAGTGTCTATTAAACAAAAAACAGACACACCACCAATAAGAACATTGAGATGTGGACATGTAGACATTAGATTTGGAACAGGGTGGGAAGGGACAACTATATCAGAGCCAATCTCCCCCCCAACCGAGTTGTGGCTCTTCAGTGCGGCGGGAGCTAGTTTTCCAAGGGCCGAGTGGACCGTTTCTGCTGCCCCCCCAGACACCCCTTGACCCCCGAGAACGCAAGGGAGGGTGGGGCAGGACACGTTCTCCCTCACACTCCCTAGCAAAATGACCTGGCTTCTGACACCGTCTACAAATAACAGGGCCATTACGAACAGACTGGGTGCAGGGGTGAGAATGAGCACCCTGCAAACGTCCAATCTTTTGAGTGAGTTGATTTAGCTGTTCTTGCTGCAGCTTTAACATTTCCCTCAGCTCTCTCATTCCAGACTGCAAACTACCCCCACTCAACTGTGCACCCCCTTGCACCCCATACTGAAACCCATACGTCGTGGGAACGGAATGGCTTCGCCCCCTAGTTCCGCCCGGCATCCCCTCCTGCTCCCACCTAATGGCCTCACTACGAACATCTAATAATGGAGTCAGGTTGACGGCGGACTAATTGTTTTAACTCGCGTCGAAGGGCACTATCCAGGACATACTCTACAAATTGGTCCCTCAACACTACCTGAGCATTTAGAATAGCGTTGGGGGATCGCTACCTAATTTTCTCCAGGAGGCCCAGGAGAGCCAGAGAAAACTCTAACAAAGCCTCCCCCTCCTGCTGCCTCCTAGAGAAAAAAGCCTCCTGCAGGGCGACATAGGACTGGGAGCAACCATATAGTTGCCGCAGACTAGAAATAATTTTTGCTGGATCTTCGCGCTCTACAGCAGGGCGATAGCGAATCTCTTCCCGAGCTTCTCCCTCTAAATGATCAAACAAAAAGAACGCTTGCTCAGCAGTTGACAAACGACGGGCACGAATACAAGCTTGCGCTTCTTCCACCCATTCATTTATACCAATACCGGACCGACCATTAAACTTTGGACATTTACGATCCCTTGGTACAAACACAAATTGCTCAACTGGTCACACACTGAGACCAACTGATTGACCATCAGGGAGTAAAGGAATTTCACTAGAAGGACCCATGGAAGGACTAAGCGGAGGAGCATGACCTTGCTCCCGCCGCAACTTCTCATTATCTGCTCCAAGTTGAGCTACAAGCTCCCTTAGTTCCTGTAACTCTTCTTCCATTATCTAATGCTTACTCACCCAAAGAGCCACACCAGAGAAGGTAACAAAAGGAAAAAAAGAAAAATAAATACAAGGCTGCTCCAAATTCAAGTCTAACCAACCAAAAGCACTGCTGTCTTGCTCCTAAAAAAAACCACTTTAAACACAAACATAACCCCCCCAAAAAAAAAAAAAAAAAAACCACAATCACTCTGCATCCATATCTCTGCTCCAAGATGGAACAATATCCTGCCGACTACACCAGATTGTGGCAAAGTGGACTAAGCAGTGATAGCTTTATCTGATCACTAGAGCCAGGTCACACCAAATTATGGCGGAACAGGGAACCATCATTATACCATCAAAAGGAACACAGGTTCGTTGTTCCAGGGTAGGAAACAGAAGAATGAATGCAGAGATGAAACTTTAATACTTTATTGACAATGTAAAAATCACATAAAACAAAAAATTTATTCAATTAAAATAACCAAGACAAAAATCACACAACTCCATTAAAATAGAGGGACTATCCCCCAATATCATGGTCCCACATTCACAATTAAACACACAAACCACACAAGACAAGGGGTCAAAGTCAACCCAGGGCAGATAACCCAACTTCAACCTCCGTGATTTTATATAAGAATCGGTACCTCCACCAAGACACACGGCCCACTCACACAGCACACCGGTGAAATCACGCACAACCACACAGCACGCTGTGACGGAAACACCACCACCATACAGGAGGGACAGCCTAAAGCCTGCCCTGGGGGCTTGACCCCTAAAACACAGGACAAAAAAAAAAGAATTTATCACACACCAAAAATACAATCAAAACCTTCAGAAACAAGACAGAATCAATGAAGCGATCATTAACCCCACAAAAAAAAGAAAAATACAGTTTCAATAAAAATACCCAGGTGACCAAACTTTCACAAAAACCCTCCTTATGGGACTCAAAATATTGGAAGACGGGTTTACAAGCCTGGACATAGGGTCACAAAAGATCAAAATCTACCAATTCCACGCGAAATGACGCGGTACAATGTCTCACACACACACAGCACGATACAACCCACGTCGCACAAGAAGCCCCACAAGGTAGCACAGTTCGCGTCACACCGGAGCAAAACCAGCGCGGAGCAAAACAGCAGCACCACTGGATACCACCCTGCAATTCTGATTAAATATCCGGAAAACCAATCTTCAAATATAGGCAGCTCTATCTAAAAAAAAAAAAAAAAAAAAAAAAAGAGAGAGAGAAACATTTTACGGTGCACTACATTAACATTAAGTGACCCATACACCTACCATCATTTTGCCGATATGGTTGGTATTCTTAAAATACGCACCCGGAGGCCAAAGATTTTTCAACACGTTAAATTACCAATCTGAGGGGAAAACAGCAGACAGACCACACAGCCACCATTAATCCTACAAAACAAAAACTATTAACTAAGAAAGTAATACAAATCAAGAGCATTAACTATTCCAGTCAGCATTAACCTAGTAGCCAAGCAGCACATACCATCAATGCAGCGGGAGCCATGAGCGATACCGGGAGTGGGCGGTCCCCAAGCTATGGCGCACACCAGCAGTGCCCCAAGCCCCAGAATATATACACACGCCAATCACACAATGAGGAAACCACGCCCTGCTCATTACAACCCTACCAGAGCAATTAACGTGCCACTTTAGTCTAAAAATAGAAACCAACTGCATGATTCACCACACAAACTTGCAGAAATAAGCTAAGAAATTATTCAAGAGACAGAAGTAGATTTTGCAGCAGGATAATGATCCAAATATCCAGCTGCATTTTTTGAAAGAATATTTTGCCAAAATCAAAGTTTTAGAATGACCCTTCCAGAGCCCTTACCTCACCCCTAGAGAGCATCTGTAGGATGCAATGGAGAAGAAATTAGCAGATTTTTGATGCTCTATGTGGATGAACTGAAAGTTTTGTTGGCTAAACCTCATCAATTTTGCAAAAAAAGGATGGCAAACTAAATACTAACACATTATAACTGTGATCATTAATGTTTGTTCCAAGTTGCTTTTAGTGCCATATATTACATAAAGTAATTACCACCTTTATTCTCCTGTATGGACCAATAGCCACATCACCTGTGACGTGATCTTACGTTTTCAAAGCTCGTCTGAGTGGTATGACCCATTTGATTGTTTTTTCTGCGCAAGGTAAGTTCCCAATGAGGGAATCTATATAATAACATTTTAAATATTTACTGAAATAGAAGATATGTTAATTAAAACATTACAAAAACATTAAGTAGTTCCTGAATGATATTATGTTATTGTTCCTCAATATAATTTAATGTTTTTCTAAAAACAGTAGCACATAAATCATAGGAATGTTGATATAAAATGTTAGTTCTTAGCAGGCAATAATCAATTCTAATGAAATATGTGCCATTACCTTATATTTTGAAGCAGATGGTATGTGAACTGGATGTTTTTCAGTTTTACACAAGTATGGCTCAAATATTGATTTGTTTCAGTTTTAAATGAAATAATTTTAAATAATGATCATCAACTGAGTACAATGTGTGTTAAATTGACCTCTTTGTGTTTTATTTACCTCTTGTTTTCTACATAAATGCATCTTTTTTAATTATTATTAATTTGTAGCTACAACCATGATGACTTGCTTGCTTTGGTTTGCTGCAGTAGATCTAGTTATCCCAAAGGACTAAATATAAAAGATCAGTGGGGCCATTAGTTTAACATAGACATTACGGCAGCCAGATAATTTGGAACCTTTTACTTAACAGTAGTCTGACCTGAGACCTGAGATCAAGTGATTAAGGATCATCAAATACAAACTTTGGTGTCTCTCTGCATTCTTTGATCCAGTGTGGGCTCAGGATTCATTGCTCCTGAAAAGTGATTAAACCAAAAGCAATAGTCTCATATATACCTGCCTGCCTGGACAGATTTCCTGGTACCCCTAAAAAGATTAGAAATCACTGCATTCTAATCATATTTCAAACTAATTGTTTAACCTTAATTAATGTCACAAGTGTCTTCAATCTTTGTAACAGCCAATCAGCCTATGTAAAGAGAGAAAACGTGCCACTGTGTCGGTTGTGTGCACCACACTGTGTCGGTTGTGTGCACCACACTGAACATGGACCAGAGAAAGCAAAGGAGAGAGTTGTCTGAGGAGCTCAGAAAGAAAATTGTAGATCACCATCTTAAAGGTAAAGGCTATAAGACCATTGCCAAGCAGTTTGATGTTCCTGCGACTACAGTTGCAAATATTATTAAAAAGTATAAGGTCCATGGGATTGTAGTCAACCTCCCAGGACGTGGCCGCAAGAAGAAATGCAATCCCAGGTTAATCAGAAGGATTGTGCAGATGGTAGACAAAGAGCCAAGGAAAACATGGAAGAAGACCCAGGAGAACACCATTATTGAAAGAAAATCATAAAAAAATCCAGACCGGAATTTGCTCAAATGCATGTTGACAAGCCACAAAGTTTCTGGGACAATGTCCTTTGGACTGACGAAACAAAACCAGAGTTTTTTGGCAAGTCACACCAGCTGTATGTTCACAGACAGAAAAATGAAGCTTTCAAAGAAAAGAACACCATACCTACTGTGAAACATGGAGGGGGCTCAGTCATGTTTTGGGGCTGCTTTGCTGCATCTGGCACAGGGGGCCTTGAATCTGTGCAGGGCACAATGAAGGCTCAAGACTATCAAGGCATCCTGGAGAGAAACATAGTGCCCAGTGTCAGAAAGCTCTCCCTCATGGGCAGGTCATGGGTCCTCCAACAGGATAATGACCCAAAACTCACAGCTAAAAGCACTCAAGAATGGCTGGGAAAAAAAACATTGGACTATTCTTAAATTGCCCTGTATGAGCCATGATCTTTATCCTATTGAACATCTTTGGAAAGATCTGAAAAATGCAGTGTGAAGAAGGCACTTTTCAAACCTTGGACTGTTAGAGCAGTCTGCTCAGGAAGAGTTAAAAACAATTAAAAAACAATGCACATTAGTAAAGATTAGTGAAGATTGGAGCTCTATTGGTTAAGCAGACGGAGTACAACATCAGTGGAATGATTTTTACTCCTTGAACCTGCTTTCCATTTCCACCCATGTACACAAAGCACATTCTGCTCATAGTGATTTGCTGCAGTCAAGAGCCTTCACTATCCTGTTGTTCCTTCTAAACTTGTTTTTTCTTCAATTTAATATCCAGACCACCAACTTTACACACAAGTAATTGCCTTTAAGGCCCCCTCCATCCGTCTGTTTCACACCAACTCTAACACTCCAGCACTCCAACGAAGAAACAATTTCACACTTTAAAAGCTATGTATTTTACAGATGTATTTTTGTGTGTGTGTGTGTATACATATATATATATATATATATATATATATATATATATACACACACACACACACACACACATATATATACAGTCAGGTCTGGAAGTATTTGGACAATGAAGAGTTTTTGTGAGTTTGCCTTTATACGCCACCACAATGGATTTGAAATAAAACAATCAAGATGTGATCGAAGTGTAGACTTTCAGACTTTCTTTTTATTTTAAGAGGTTCCCCAAAAATATGGCATTTACCCTTTAGGAATTACAGCCATTTTAAGCAAAGTACTTCCATTTTTCAGGGGCTCAGAGGTATTTGGACAAAGTGACATAATTGTAAATATAACCATAATTTTAATACTTGGATGAAAATATTTTGCAGTCAATGACTGCCTGAAGTCTGGAGCCCACGTTCTCAAAACTCAAATTCTGAGTTTCTTCCCTGGAGATGCTTTGCCAGGCCTTCACTGCAGCCACCTTCAGTTGCTGCTTGTTTGTGGTTCTTTCTGCCTTCAGTAAGTGAAAAGCGTGCTCTATTGGGTTGAGATCAGGTGACTGACTTGGCCATTGAAGAATATTCCATTTCTTTGCCTTCAAAAAGTCTTGAGTTGCTTTCGCAGTATGTTTAGGGTCATTATCCACCTGCACTGTGAAGCGGCATCAGTTTTGTAGCATTTGGCTGAATGTGAGCAGAGAGTATAGCCCTATACACCTCAGAATTCATCTTGCTACTTCTCTTGAGACGTCATATCATCACCAGTGAGCCCGTTCCATTGGCAGCCATACATGCCCATGCCAATACACTGCCTCCACCATGTTTAACACATGATGTGGTATACTTTGGATCATGAGCTGTTCCTTTCTTTCGCCATACTTTTCTCTTCCCATCATTCTGGTACAAGTTAATCTTGGTTTCATCAGTCCAAAGAATCTTATTCCAGAACATGGGAGGCTTTTTTATATGTTTTCTGGCAAAGTCTAATCTGGCTTTCCTATTCTTGAATGTTACCATTGGTTTGCACCTTGTTGTAAACCCTCTGTATTTACATTTGTGAAGGCGTCTCTTGATTGTAGATTTTGACAATGATACGCCTATCTTCTCCAGAGTATTCCCGACTTCTGTTTATGCTGTGAAGGGGTTTTTCTTCACCAAGGAAAGGGTTCTGCGATCATCCACTTTAGTTGTCTTCCGTGGTCTTCCAGGCCTTTCGATGTTATTAAGCTCACCAGTGCTTTCTTTCTTTTTAAGAATGTACCCAACTGTTGATTTGGCCACGCCTAAGGTTTTTGCTATCTCTCTTATAGATTTATTTTGTTTTTTCAGTCTAATGATGGCCTCCTTCACTTGCATTGAGATCTCCTTGGAGTTCAAATTGGTAGCTCCATTCGAACAGCTGCCAAATGCCAACTCAGTACCTGATATAAACTCCAGACCTTTTATCTGCTTCATTTGTCTTGAAGTAACGAGGGAATAGACCACGCCTGGTCAATGAACTTCTTGTCAGTCAATTGTCCAAACACCTTTGAGCCCCTGAAAATGGAGGGGCTCAATTCCTAAATGGTAAATGCCATATTTTCGTGGAACCTCTTAAAATAAAGCTGAAAGTCTACACTTCGATCACATCTTGACTGTTTTATTTCAAATCCATTGTAGTGGTATACAAAGGCAAAATCACAAGAACTATGTCATTGTCCAAATACTTCCGGGACCTGACTGTATCTGCATGGAAGCTAAAAGCATTAACTAAAATGAAAAGGAAAGTGGATGTGGGCAGGTGTTGTGTCAATAGCATCAGTCTATGTCTATTTATTCTACATTTGGATTACAAATGCACTTCAGCTTTCTGACAGGATCACAGTGTAAATGTGTTTGTATTTGATTAGTGAATTAGTGATTAGGAATTGGTGGCTGAGACAGATGCAGTTCAGCTTATTTAATGAGAATAAGCAGACAAATCGAAAAACGTGAAGCAGGGTCAATGTCAAAAAAACAGGTGAGGATCTGGCAATGAGCAAACAGAGTAAACTAAGCAAAGCTAAATGCAGAGATCAAAAACAGGCAGAGCATTGAAAACCAGAATGTATAACACCATACAAAAAGGATTGGTAAAGTCAGATGCACAATGACAAACTGAGAGTTACTTCACAAACTTTCTGTGAAAGCTATCTTTAAAGTCACTCCTGCTTTTCAGCATTTTCTATTTTACTAGTGAAGTCAGGACACACACTTGCCCATTCTCTAGAAAATCCAACCTTATTATTTTGCGTGACTGCGCATAAATCAGTTCAGTGGATATAAAAATATGTTTTTAAAAGGGGGAAATTTTTTTAAATTTATTTATTTTTTTAAAGTTACACATTAAAATGTCACACTGCCTTTTGCACTTACAGAGCACATGAGCTAGACACTAATAAGTTGACTCATATTTTATCTTTGAAATTGCTGTAATGTTTCTTTAATTAAGTACCTAAAATATAATAGGCAGGCAACGACTTGTTCAAAACTGCAGCCAGATTTTTAACAAACACTAGTAAGACTGAGAACACATGTTTAAGCATTGCTGTCTGTCTTCTTTAGGATTGACTGTAATAACTTTATAGCTTAAAACCTTAAAACTTTAGAAATGTGAGAACATATTTAAATATCTGACAGGTTGTGTCCCAAAAAGAATTTTTAAGATAAAATTCAAAACTCAAGAAATCTGCTTTTATATTCCAAAAATCTGTAATCCACTCACTGCTTCTTTGTCACTCACACTACATTAACCAGTTTTAAAGCACAACTCAACACACTCTTTATACAACAACATATATTAATTTCATGTATCTACCTTATGAAAAAATTATATCTATTTCACGATATATTTTATACTTTTGAAGTGACATCACATGAACAATACATGAAAGAATTATTCATGTGAGAAAGTCACATCTAAAATATGAAATCATCATAATGTGAAAAACACATGAAAATGAATGAATAATGTCTAAAAACAGATGCACTACATGTGAAAAGGTGTGAAAAGTCTATCTAATAAGTATCTATGTCAATCATGTGATTATTCATACATAATTCCTGTAAGGGTGTTACTTTTAAAAATATTTTAGTACCTGGTTATTTCGTAATTTTCTTTCCACCTTTATCTTCTCCGGATCAGACTGAATAAAGACCATACTGTACTTAGCAATCATACGTGGCACTTCTTTCATAAGAGCTTCACATGAACAACCACTTAATGACACCCAAACTGTCACCACAGTTCATGTGGGATTGATGTTAGAGTGTTTCCCTGTCATGTGCAGAAGCTCTTCTGGGAGCTAAGAATCCTAAACTATCCACAGAACCCTTGAAGAACCCTTTTTCTAAGTGTGTACATGGTCAGAAATGAGAAATATGGTTCACAAAGCACATGAATGCAGCCTTCCTTGAGTGTATCCCTTAAAAATAATAAAAAGCATTAATTTAATCTTTCTTTTTTCCCCTGTGTTTATAAATAAATTTTTTTTAAAAGTTACACATACATGGGCAGTTTTTGTAAAAAAAAAGAAAAAAAAAAGTTTTCCTCATGGGCATGAGCCAAATCATTTTATATGTATATGTGTGTGTGTGTGTGTGTGTGTATTAGTATATTTATATAAGAGAGAGAGAGACCATCAAAATTGGTGAATAAAAGATTTATTACATTTCATGAAAACTCAAATAAAACCATTACTATATGTACAGAATATTTTTCACCTCCATTCACCTCCATGTTTTTCTTTTATTTTTCGCCGGAAACAAGTTTTATCGCATTGTACACCGACGGCAGGCATTTCCACTGATCTTGTCAGTTTTGTTTCTTTTTTTCAGACCCCCAGAGTTGTTGTGGCTTCAGTTCCCAGTAATGCCCATGACACAAATCACTGTGTAGACACACGCAACTGATAGGAAGCCAGGCAGGTATGAACACGCACATATAACCCTTTGTGCAGCAGGCACATCTGGTGGATGTCATGATTCTCAGACCTTTAATACCCGTCTCTGCTTCAGGTTTTTTGGGATATTAGTCATATAATCCAGGACAAGCTTTAAAGAGCAGCTAGTGTGTGAGCTCATTTACACACTGATGAAACTACTGCTCAAAATGATGCAACATAAAATTCAACATTGATAAAACGTCACAGGGAACAAACATGAAGTAATCCAGGTTTACACACACGACTATACGGCATAAAACGCAAACACCTGTACGCAACGAACAGCTGAAATTTTCTCACAGTGATCATAGCGCAAGTTTATGAAACAAGGAAGTATAACTCAGCTTTGCACCATGTAGCTTTGAACATAAGTCAACATAAGTTGAACATCACTAGGTCACAAACTATCAGTCCATCAGTCCAAAACTCTGTTGGGGAGGGTTTTTTTTATGTTTGTTTTTGTGAAAGTGCTAACTTAAGTCTTTAGACGTCGTTTGAAGACTGCCAGTGACTCAGCTGTTCGGACATCTAGGGGAAGTTCATTCCACCACCTTGGTGCCAGAACAGAGAAGAGTCTCGATGCATGCCTTCCTTGTACCCTGAGAGATGGTGGGACCAGTCGAGCAGTGCTAGAGGATCGGAGGGAGTGTAGAGCTGCGCGAAGTGTGATAAGTGCTTTGAGATAAGTGGGTGCTGGTCTGTTTTTGGCTTTGTAGGCAAGCATCAGTGTTTTAAATCTGATGTGGGCAGCTACAGGAAGCCAGTGGAGGGACTGTAGCAATGGGGTGGTGTGGGAGAAGGTTGAAAACCAGTCGCGCAGCTGCATTCTGGATCAGTTGCAGAGGACGAATGGCGCTCAGAGGCAGACCTGCCAGGAGTGAGTTGCAGTAGTTCAGTCTTGAAATGACAAGGGACTGAACAAGCACCTGTGTGGCCTGTGTGGAAAGAAATGGACGAATTCTTCTGATGTTATAAAGGAGAAATCGACATGAGCGTGTCAGATTAGCAATGTGAGAGGAGAAGGACAGTTGATTGTCCATGGTTACTCCAAGGTTGCGTGCAGTAACTGAAGGCGAGATCAGAGAATTGTCTATGGAGATTGCAAGATCCTGAGATGGGGATGAATCACCTGGGATGAACAGCAGTTCAATTTTGGTGGGATTAAGTTTCAGCTGATGTGCTGTCATCCATGATGAGATGTCTGCCAGACATGCTGATATCCGAGCAGAAACATGAGTGTCTGAGGGAGGGAAGGAGAGGATGAGTTGAGTGTCATCTGCATAGCAGTGGTATGAAAACCCATGTGAGGATATGACCGCACCAAGAGATTGAGAATACAGGGAGAACAGGAGAGGACCAAGTACTGAGCCTTGTGGAACACCAGTGGAGAGTCTGCGAGGAGCAGATGTGGATCCCCTTCATGTCACCTGATATGACCGACCTTCCAGGTAGGAAGCAAACCATTGCCATGCTGCACCACGAATTCCTAGGCTCATGAGGGTGGACAAGAGAATCTTGTGGTTCACTGTGTCAAACGCTGCTGAAAGGTCAAGGAGGATGAGGACTGAAGACAGTTTGGCTGATCTAGTGGCATGTAGCTTCTCAGTGACAGCCAAAAGGGCAGTCTCTGTAGAGTGTGCTGGTTTGAAGCCAGACTGATTGGGATCTTGGTTGTTCTGTGAGAGATAGCAAGACAGCTGATTATAGACAGTTCATTCAAGGGTTTTAGAAAGAAACATCAGCATCATCTTAGCTTTTTTTTCTAAAAATGCAGAGCTCTTCTTCAGTTTGTCTCTCTGGGGGGACTCTTGAAAGTTCTAAATAGAAACTTACAGAAGATGATTTAATGTAGAACCATTTTAGGAAGCTTTTAAGAAACCAAAAGACTTTTTTTTCCATGAGTGTACACTTATATACACTATATGATCAAAGGTTTGTGAACACCTGACCATCACACCCATACGTGCTTTGCCCAATCCTGATTTAGTCCCCACCTTTGCTGTTATAATAACCTCCACTCTTCTGGAAAGGCTTTCCACTAGATTTCAGGAACGTGTTTGGGGCCCCTTAGTTCCATTGAAGGGAAACTGCAAAGCTACAGCAAAGACATTCTATACAATTGTGTGCTTCCAACTTTGTGGCAACAGTTTAGGGAAGGACCACATATGGATGTGTTGGTCAGGTGTTGACATACTTTTGGCTATATAGTGTATATAACAATAATACTGAACAGTAGATTTGAGGTTTGTCCCATGGGCCAGAGTGCAAAACAAAACCACTGTCATTCCACACTGTGGTCTTCCTCTCTGTATTAATTTTTGATGTGGATGTTAAATTCCTCTTTCTAAAGCTGTGGATTCTGTGTCAGGTTTATATAACTCCAGTGTACTGTTACACTGAGGGACTACTATTCTACACCTTTCGCATTCGAAGATGATGAACTTTCCTTTTCTTGTCTGACAAAACAGTCCAAGATGTCACATTATGCCTCAGTCAGGATAACTTTTATTAAAACATCATCACTCAGACAGCATGGCATGTCTGGTTGATGACACACATTGCTGATGAGATAAGCCTTTTACAAACTCACTGTCAGACCAAAAGTTATCCCCAGATACCGATACCAATTACTGATTACAGGTTCTATTAGGAGCCTTCTATTTATCATGTAGCATTATTTATTAAACTATATTTAACAACAATGTGTATTAAGTATTAAAATTAAGAGAAGAGATAGTATCATGATTTGACAACTGTGTATTTATTGGCAAGCAACATGTGCAACATATCAACAAAACATTGCAGCCTGTGCTTGGTTAGTAATTGTTAACAGCTTAGAGCTTGACAAATACAACTTTCCTGTAGAATATATAAAAAATAAATAAAATTAAATTAAAGACAGAACAGAGTCTTTAGCTTTAGACTGTTTAAACGTTAGACAAAAACTGCAACAAAAAAAGGGCTATAGCCAAAATATTGTTTCAAGTCAGTCAGCCCTCACATCTCTTGGGATGTCAAGAAGAAATGCAGTTGACACTAACAGAACCAGAGCTGCATTATCACAATGGCTTTTGCATCATGAATCAATGATAAATTCTGGAGTAGTTGTTTTTTTTCTGTGAAGCTCAGTCAGATTTTGTGGGCTTTTAGAGAGGTAGAGAGAGGGAGAGTGAGGTAGAGAAAGAGAGAGGGTGGGTACAAATTAGTAGATTAATATCGCCCAAAGCTTACTTCTTAAGCATCAATGGCAGATTTTTCTTTATAAATATAAGCATCTTCACATTTTTGGCTGACAGCTTGTTCCTCTTCTCATCTATAATATTTCCTGCTGTGCTAAAAAGTCGCTCGCTATCAACACTTGTGCACGGGGCACAGAGGTAGGTTCGTACTGCTTGTGCGAGAGCTGGAAAGCGGCTTTTATTGTTCTGCCAAAAAACAAGTGGATGTCCACTTTGTGGGATAACTGGCTCTGATAGGTAGAGGTACAACTGCAATGATACTGAGCTGCTGATGTCACTGCCACCATGTTCCCGATCTCCATCCAACAACTCAGCATACATAGCATGCAAGGAGCCAGTTCGTGGAACTTTCTCTGGGGGTTCGGACTCACTTGCAGCCAAACTGGCCTCACCATCCTGCTGCTCCAGTCCAGTGGCCAGGGCATCAGAAAGCAGCCCACGTATCTGGGGCTTTAGTGCGTCAGGGAAATATCTGTCTTTATACCTTTTTATTAACAAAAAAACAAAACATTGATTAATTTATTTGAATTGAATATGAATTTATCAAAAATCATAATCAGAAATACTTTAGTGATTGGGTTACAGTTGCTCCATTTTAGACAAGAAATATGTGACAGCACAGAGAAATAAGAAAAAAAGAAAAGAAATGTTCTATTATTTAATGTATTTTGAGGTTATGCTTGGCTCTTGTTTTGATTTGTCAGCCTAACATACTCCAAAAAATATGCTTTTTATCTGTAGTCTTATTATTAATTCTTCCAAGTGCTTATTTCTACAGCAAATTTAGCCAAATTTGAAGGAAATGCCAGCCTACACAAAGGAATAACACAATAACACAATGTTCATTTCAGTAATAGCTCCTTCTATTAATCATTTCGAGCAAAGATGAATTCTTGCAAGATTCTTGCAGTATGAATTAAGGAGCCTACTAGAATGGTCAAAAAATATATATGTTCCAGTTTATATCGATTCTGAATTTAAACGTTTTCAATACATTTTCAAACATTTTCAAATTTGCCTGCTCGTTAATTCGCTCTGACAGCAACACAGCTACATACACGAACGTGAAGAATGTGTAAATTAAGTTCTCTCACCTCGGATCGAGGATTGTAGCGATGCTATACAGGCGCTCAGATTCAATATTATGGAATCTTTTCTGGACCGCTTCCAACAATGTGGCTTTCGAAGTTTTTACACCATGGTCAGTCTCTGCGGTCTTCTCAAGAAGA
The DNA here is from genome assembly GCF_027358585.1 of Pangasianodon hypophthalmus. Lineage (NCBI taxonomy): Eukaryota > Metazoa > Chordata > Actinopteri > Siluriformes > Pangasiidae > Pangasianodon > Pangasianodon hypophthalmus. The sequence continues at coordinate 25,518,889 of NC_069710.1, forward strand.
CAAGTTAAAGGTCTGATGGATGGTATAACATCTGCAGCCGATGCAGTTGATGAGCTGATCTGTTGCGTGAGCTCTTCAAATGGGGCGAGTAGCGAAATCATATTTTCCACTAATTTCCACTGGCTTCCGGTGAACATGGAGGGTAAGTCATAGTCGGCTCCATAAGCACATAGGGCACATTTCTGTTCCAGCAGACTCTTCAGCATGTATACAGTACTGTTCCACCTGGTAGGTACATCTTGCTGTAGTCTCTTGATAGGCTGGCCCAGCTGTTTCTGAATACTTTGAAGTCGGGAGTAGGCAAGCAGGGAGTGTTTGAAATGACCTACGATGCGTCTTCCAGAGGCAATTATATCAGCGATGCTGCGTTGTGACATAACTCCCTCGGCCACAGCAAGCTGCAGTGAATCTGCCATGCACGGCAGGCTGGGTAGATTGGCATCCCTCATGGCCTTTTCCATGTTCTTTGCATTATCCCTTAGAATAACATGCATTTTTTCCTTCGGGATTCCCCATGCACGAAACATGTCGCTGAATGCAGCAGCAAGAGCCTCCGCGGTGTGTGACCCTGAAAACTCTTGAGAATGAAGAACAACTTTTTGTAGTTCAAAGTTTTGATTAATAAACTGTGCAGTGAGGCTCAACATGGACATGGGACATACACTCGCACTCCAAATGTCACTCCTGAAACTAATTGATGTTATGTTGTCCTTGATAAGGCTGTCGACATGTGTAAACACTGTTTGGTGTAACTTCGGCAGGCACACATCAGTGAAATATTTACACCCTGGCATAGTGTAACATGAATCCACAATAGACAGCGGCTGATGATCAAGGCATATGAATTCCATTATTTTGTGTGATATTTCTTTATGCTTCTTACTGTCCTTGCAGTAGGGTTGCTGTCATTGACAGCTGAGTGAGTGGCGCTTGAGTTGCTGAACTGTACCGCTCTCTCTTAGTGCTAGTCAACTTTGAAAACTGCTCATATTCTTTTACATGACTAACCTTCAAATGTCTGAAAAGGTTGGTGGTGATGAAATGTTTTGGGTGCTTCCCGCCTCGTGGGATTTGCTTGGTACACACGTTACAGATTGCTAATGTATTGTCTTTTTCACACACCTTGTAGTATTGCCAGACCAGTGAAGCCATTTTAGCAGAGTGTAAAAATTTGTCTCGCGAGTCTTGCGTCATCTGATCGGCCATTCTGGATTGGCTTTTATAGAGACCGCCGATCAAACTTCCCAAAGCGATTATCGGCCGATCAATCGGAGCACCCTTAGCAATAATCACTCAAACAATAATCAGGGCCAAATTTCACATCGCCCACGACAGCTGAGCTCATTTATAAGCTCATAACCATGACGTAACCACTGTGTTGCCCTTCACCTCTCTCTCTCTCTCTCTCTCTCTCTCTCTCTCTATATATATATATATATATATGTGTGTGTGTGTGTGTGTGTGTGTATTAGTATATTTATATATGAGAGAGAGAGAATCAAAGTTGGTGAATAAAAGATTTATTACATTTCATGAAAACTCAAATAAAACCATTACTATATGTACAGAATATTTTTCACCTCCATGTTTTTCTTTTATTTTTCCCCGGAAACAAGTTTTATCGCACTGTACACCGACGGCAGGCATTTCCACTGATCTTGTCAGTTTTTTTTCTTTTTTTCAGACCCCCAGAGCTGTTGTGGCTTCAGTTCCCAGTAATGCCCACGACACAAATCACTGTGTAGACACACGCAACTGATAGGAAGCCAGGCAGGTATGAACACGCACATATAACCCTCTGTGCAGCAGGCACATCTGGTGCATGTCATGATTCTCAGACCTTTAATATCCGTCTCTGCTTCAGGTTTTTTGGGATATTAGTCATATAAACCAGAACAAGCTTTAAAGAGCAGCTAGTGTGTGAGCTCATTTACACACTGATGAAACTACTGCTCAAAATGATGCAACATAAAATTCAACATTGATAAAACGTCACAGGGAACAAACATGAAGTAATCCAGGTTTACACACACGACTATACAGCATAAAACGCAAACACCTGTACGCAACGAGCAGCTGAAATTTTCTCACAGTGAAAAGGCATTTTAATGTAATAACCTTTTACATAAGTACTTTTAAAATATAGAACTTAAAGTAAAAAAAAAACATGCACACGTGCTTATGGTTTATTTATTTTTCACAAAAATATATGTAAAAATACAAAGTCATAGATTTAATGGGCATTTAAAAGCTTCAGGATGTACCATTATGTGTTTCAGCAAAAAGACTGTACATAGAGAGGTCAAACATCTCCTTCACATTACATCATAAAAATGCTTTTACTTGATTATCACTGATTGGTCAAGTGGAATAAGACACTATTTCTACAAAAATACATAATTACACAGATTTTTCTTATTCTTTGATTCAATGGTGTAAATAGATCTAATAAAACAATATAATAAAATTGTATGCAAGTGATTCAGGTTTACAAAGAAACATGCTTAGGTTGGAATGCCTAGGTCAAGTTTTGGATAACAGTATGTATAATACACTCACACCAATGCACATATTAGAGACATTCACAAACACACACACAAAATAAAAGCCTCAGATACTAACCCACTCGTGACAAGACACTGATTACATGTATCAAAAATAGCTTTGCTGCTTGTGATTAGTTTCATGAGCAAGTCAGATAAGATGTGACTGCTCCTGCAGAATCCATGTCAGTATTTAATGGTGTGTATAGTGCTCTATTTAGCAACAAATGTTGTTGATTTTTTTTTTCTTTTACACATTATTATTTCAGTACTGTGTACTTTAGTACCTTTGATATATATGTGTTATTCTTCTCGTTTAATAAATGTGAGTGAACTAAGCATTAATATGTGTTTTCACAGTATTTTTTAATTTTAAAAAAATTTTTTAACTATTCTAGCTCACACTGTGCTGCACTCCTATCAATCCTTTGGGCTCTGGACTGAATGTGGTGCTGTTTTTAAATATATACTCTTCATCTAAAAATAGTCATCAGTGTATTAGCTATGGAAGTCCAGCACACTCAGGCCCTCTGTGTATTATTCTTACATTTAGGTTTCATGAAATCCATTGGGTTTTTCAGAGCTCTGATGAATCACACAACCAATAGTTTATAGCTGTAATTTGGTGTGGTGGGATATCTATAGCCTTCGCCTTTGTGTTTTCTCAGTCCGCTCTACCCGAGGGGTTCCAAATGACATTTTTTTTCCTTTGTGCCCTACTGGTGCAATCTATCTATACAAACAACTTACTAGATTCTCTTTGTGAGGGTATTCCCCCCACCGCATACATATATTCACATATGCTGATCCAAGAATCAAGCACATATATTTTGCTTCAGTTGGTTGATAAAGGCACAGTATGGCTCTGCAGATTTGTAAAGTAGACTCACTGTAAGCACATATCTTGTGTGTGTGTGTGTGTGTGTGTTCAACCTATTAAATCTGAAATGGTGAAAAGTTTGATTGCAGTCTTTTGTTAGTGGCTGTGTGGTCTCTAAGGCCAAGAGGAGAAGTGCAGTTACATTGCAAATTTGCAGTCTTAACATAACCACATCACTGAATATTGTGGCAGGATCAAATGGTGTAGAGATGACTGCATTATTATAGCTACCAGGATTACCAAACAGAATTGGCTATATTATCAAAATGACACATTAGCTGCACATATCACTGAATATTATTACATGATATATCAATTTGTTTGAAATTAATCTGTAAATGTTATGTGTTGAAAATTGACATCTTGGTAGAAAACACTTGTAGCCATGCGCATACAATAGTTTGATATCAATTTTAACCAACAAACTAACTGATCATAATTAATCCTGAATGGCTAAAATTCCCAGGTGATTTTAAAAATTGTTACATGATATATATACATACAATATATTGTAATATATTTGTACATTTTGGTTGAAAGTTTGGTTGCAAACTTGCAGAAATAAGCTAAGAAATTATTCAAGAGACAGAAGTGGATTTTGCAGCAGGATATTGATCCACATACCAGCTGCATTTCTGAAAGAATATTTTGCCAAAATCAAAGTTTTGGAATGGCCCTTCCAGAGCCCTTACCTCACCCCATGAAAGCATCAATGAACTGAAAGTTTTGTTGGCTAAACCTTATCAAGTCTTTTTTGCAAATAAAAGGATGGCAAACTAAAAACTAACACATTGGAACTGTGATCATTAATGTTTGTTCCAAGTTGCTTTTAGTGCCATATATTACATAAAGTAATTACCACCTTTATTCTCCTGTATGGACCAATAGCCACATCACCTGTGACGTGACCTTACGTTTTCATAGCTCGTCTGAATGGTGTGGCTCATTTGATTGTTTTTTTCTGCTACCAGCTGAGTGCTCAAAATAAGTTCCCAATGAGGGAATCTATATAATAACATTTTAAATATTTACTGAAATAGAAGATGTTAATTAAAACAGTACAAATACATTAAGTAGTTCCTGAAATTACTGATATTACGTTATTGTTCCTCAATATAATTTAATGTTTTTCTAAAAACAGTAGCACATAAATCATAGGAATGTCAATATAAAATGTTAGTTCTTAGCAGGCAATAATCAATTCTAATAAAATATGTGCCATTACCTTATATTTTGAAGCAAATGGTATGTGAACTGGATGTTTTTCAGTTTTACACAAGTATGGCTCAAATATTGATTTGTTTCAGTTTTAAATGAAATAATTTTAAATAATGATCATCAACTGAGTACAATGTGTGTTAAATTTACCTCTTTGTGTTTTATTTTCCTCTTGTTTTCTACATCAATGAATCTTTTTTTTTTTTTTTAATGATTAATTTGTACCTACAACCACGATAACTTGCTCGCTTTGGTTAGGTGCAGTAGATGTATTTATCCCAAAGGACTAAATATAAAAGATCAGTGGGGCCATAAGTTTAACATAGACATTACGGCAGCCAGGGAAACAAAACAAACAAGAGATCAAGTGATTAAGGATCATCAAATACAAACTTTGGTGTTTCTCTGCATTCTTTGATCCAGTGTGGGCTCACAAGCTGCCTGTCCGGTCTTTAAGATAAGAACGCCATCACATAAACAGTATTAGGAAGTTCTCCTTTCTTCCTTTTTAAATGGAAAGTCATGAACCTATGCAGATTTTGCACAAATGCATTTGTCTGCTCTGTTTTTCTATTTTAAGCTGATACATACTAAATAAAACAGAAAAGCAGTTGCAATCTGTTTTTCCTTTATAGTATTTTATGCAGTGAAAACTAAAAATTTTCAAGTGTGACGTAATTTACCCGACTATGTACATTAAATCTTATGTGCAATGATGCCTTATTTCATAATTTCTTTTATTTGTACCACCAGCTGACTGCTGAGCACAAGGTAAGTTTTTAACAAGGGAACCTTTATGATATAATACTTATTTTTGGATTGATATTTATTGAACCAAATTATATCTTTCAATCAGGATTACATAATTCTTCACTTATATACTGTAAGTGAAAAAGGATTAGTGAGTATGTACTGAAAACTGCAAGAGAACACAAAGAATAGAGTTCATAAAATGACATTTTTAAAACTCATTCATAAATTTTTGGTCTGATATGAAAGAATTAGGTGCTGATTGATCATTGCTTTAAACATACAATACATAACATACGATATTTTAAAATATCTGTGATTTTAAATTGTGTATTTTATTTACTGAAGTTCAATCATTAAACATGACAGCGCAAGTGAAACAAAGGCTCCGTTTTGTAACCTGGAACACATGTGGTATAAAAAATCCACCCTGAAAGTTTTCAGATTTGTTAAGCAGCCTCATTTCCCTACAGACTGATATTGCCTTTATACAAGAGACACATGTTGGGCCAAAAAACAAATTGTTTTTTGTTTAATGTTGAGCATAAAGAACAGCTTGCTAAAGCTTGTGGGATTGGTTGCCAAGTTTTATCAAAATACCCACCCGATTCAAAAACTACACAAAAAGACTTGAAACTATCCCAATATGTTCAGGCATAGGAATAGGTACATGTATTTTTCCCCTTTTTCTTAGTCTTTTTCAGGAGAAACTGTTAACAGTGGTGCACATTTCTGATTTGCAGTGTCTATCTGCAATGCACATAATATGCAGAACTTGCAACAATTTTCACGGAACTTTAAAAAAGAACTACCTTTTTTCACTATAAATGGGAAGTCATTTTTAACTGACTGCCTGAGCTGCAAAAAACATTGTCATACTTAAAAGTGGGTCACACTCACAAAAGGTTAAGAGCTGCTGACAGTAACATTACATATACATTCAAATGAATTTTTTTCTTAGTAAGATGTTGTCTTTTTTTGGATTTACTGATTCATTCTGGATGTATCAATTGCCTCCCACATAAAAATGTCAACCTTTAAATATCTCCCTCAGAGCTAAACAACTACATTGAGTTAAGTTGACTTTAAGTTTGGTAAATTAGCTTGATATGTTTGTAATTTGACTAGTTAAATTAGCTAGCTAGTAAGGTTTTGTACATTAGTTTGTTAATTTAACTAGCTAGTTATGATTTGTAAATTATCGTGTTGAATTCTTTTTTTCATTGCTGTTGTGCCGTAGCATTAATTTCAAAGGGTTATTAAACATTAGTTACCCAGAAAGACAAATTCTAGGTTTGTCTGTGTTAGCAGAATTTTTTTTTATGATAACTAATTTCTTAGTGAAGCAGCTAGTAATGCATTGTTGGTGTGATGCACTTGTGGTCAGCTCTTTTAATCAATTAATTACTTTTTACTCTTTAGACATTTGATTTTTGCCTTTATAATTCTTTATACTTCTTGAGTAAGATTTGACACAGTGCCTATACATTCACTTAAGTACAATTTTTTTTGTATTTTTTCCACGCCTGTCCTTTAGGCACACGTCAATTCAAGAAACAAAATAATCAACACTTATGATCATATGTGTACCCATATATAGCCCAAGAGCTGGAAAGACATTAAAACAAGACAGGTATAAGGCATAACAGACACAAAGACTCTTATTTATCAATGTTAAATGTTCAGTAATATTCAGTAATATAAAGACTTACTCCATTAGTTCTGAAGGAAACTGCACTGGCAGTTCAGAATGTAATGATTGGACAAACAGGAAACATTTTTTCCTCATCTTCATGCACTAACTTTGCAGACAAATACACATGTGCTATAGTACATAAATACAGTGGATGAATACAGTACAAAATGTATTCATCCATTAAAAAGAAAGAAACAAACAAGGTTTGTAAATGAAGCTGGAGAGTTTATTCAGCAGATCACATTGCCTTTATGCTGCAGTTGTAGCTTACTATTGTTACCTTGACGAGACAAGCTGTTAAAGCTGTAAAGTGTCAGTAAATGTTATGTTATGCTACTGTTCATTTCAGTACCATAAGTGCTATAAATAAATAAATGCTGTGCTATGTAAAACTTATCAATTATCCTTAGATGTGTATAAAAAGAAAAAAAATCATATGTTTACATGTGGTTGGTAACTCCGTATACTAACTTTCATAATTACATTAATAATAGATATGAAAATATTAATCAGAATTTGACAATTAGTAAATAACACATAACAGTTCATGTAGCTGCTAATGTGTGTAGTCATGATTGCAATGTACATATTTTTCTGGACCCTTGAATATATTCCTTCATTACAAAATGTTCTGTAATACATTAGTATATTTTTTAGATAATGCATTTGTAACATTAAGCACTAGTTAGCATAGAAGCATAGCATGTTCAGTGGTAAAATATTGTTAACAAATGTGTGTAAAACATAAACGCAATAGTTACAGAACTATTTGCAGTAAATAAAATATAGTAAAAGCTGATTGTATTTATGTTTCTAAAGATTTGTAATCTATCAGGAAATGTATCTCAATTTCTACTGCATGTTAGTACAATATTAATTGAATAAAAATATGTGCATTTATTTTTGGCTATGTCTTTGCATGATGTATAATCATGCATACTCCAAATCATGTTTATAACACACAAACTCATGCACAGAGTTTTTTTTTGTCAGAACTAACAAATATATTTTCTGTCTTCTCTCTCACTAGATTTTATGTCAGTATTTTAGTAGTAGTGTAATAAACATGGAATCTTGGATGAGTGTGAGTGTTTTATTAACAAGTGTCTACAGTTGACCATACAGATGACATGTTCTCTATGCCAACAGTCCAAAATCTTCAATCATTAAAACATAAGGCACATTAGTAAAGATTAGTGAAGATTGGAGCTCTAGTGGTTAAGTAGATGAAGTACAACAACAGTGGAATGATTTTTAATCCTTGAACCTGGTTTCCATTTCCACCCATGTACACAAAACACATTCGGCTCATACTGATGTGCCTTCACTATCCTGTTGTTCTTTCTGAACTTCCTAACCCATCCATCTGCTTCACACCAACTCTAACACTCCAGTGAAGAAACAATTTCACACTTTAAAAGCTATGTATTTTACAGATGTATTTTATATATATATATATATATATGTATATATATATATATATATATATATATATATATATATATATATATATATACATATGTAGATGATTTTTAGATCATATCTTAAGAGTTTGAAAACTTGACTGAATTAGAGGTGAAAGTGAGCAAAAGACTAAACAGACTATATAGTAAGTGAATAAAGTATCTCTTCACTAAGATTTTAGCTGAAATTTCTGAAAAAGGTCTCAAATAAGATTTTCTTAGTGCTTAAGTGTGAAGTGCTAAACAATAATTGTCCAAACAATGATTGTCTACTAATCTATCTTATTAATGCCTGTTAATATCTCTCATACTATTGCCAAGAGAAGAAATATACTTTCGTTTTGTACCGTGTTTTACAGTGAATATAGAATTTGCCTTTCATGTAGGTTAGATTTGACTATCCAAGGCTTAGCTAAGGCAGTTGGACTATCTGCACTGACTATCTGTATGGGAGTATGAAGCAGAGACTAAACATTATAAGGAAGCTGCTTGTGGACATTTGCATCAGTCTGTGTTTCTGTCGCACATGATGTGAGCAACAGCTGCTTTGAGGTCAAAAGCTAGTGCTTAAATGTGATCAATTAAAGCTACATTTTCATTTTTGCTTCCAACTTGTCTTTACATGCCCAAATCATAAAAACAAGCACACATTTGTACATTCAGCACACATGAGACTTCTAGTAGCGTTTATTAGTTTATAAAGTCTTTTATTGTAACTTTATTCTTTTAACATGTCAAATTCTGCATGTTCTTGCTAGATTTGCAGTAAAATTGTGTAAATAAAACTTTGATTTTTTTTCTTGGGCACACAATTTCTATATTGTTTTGTGTCAGAAAAAAAAATTTCCAAGCAGGCTTAGGTTTAGGTCTTAAAGGGTTAAACAATATCTCACGGAAATAGACAAGTGCTCATGCAAATGGGGCACAAAAATGTATGTGTGCATCAAGCTGTTTTTACTTTCCTTCTTTCTTTTCCTTTGCGTTTTAAATAGGAACTAAATTTTTTTTTTTTGCCATATATTACATAGCACAATCACTTTTTGCTGTAAATCTCATGGACCAGCTATTTACCAAACAGTTACAACACCTGTGATGTGCTTTTCCTATGTAAAATGCTTTTCTGAGAGTTCCTGTAAACCCTATGACTAATTTGATTCTTCAGCTAATTCACTTCTTCATTTCTACCACCAGCTGAGTGCATGAGGTAAGTTCCCAACAAGGGAATCTACATTGATTGATTGATAATATTGATTTAAAATATATATATTACATATTTTATATATACTTAAAATATAAACATATTTATATCATATTTATTTTTATTAAATACTTATCAAATACTAAAATATATTTCTCAAACCTGACTACGTCATCCTTCCTAATGTATAAGTAAAGAATAAACCCCAATGAGATGTGCTGTTATAGGAAAACAATCACTGATGTTGTAGGGACAATGCAAAGTGGAATTACTGTTACAACACGAAACATTATGAAAGAACGTCACAGTTTTTTCCATTTGTAGTCAGATTTAATGTTGTGGAATATCCACAAAACAAAGAGGGTTACAAATAATGATAACTGATAATATAATATAATATAATATAATATAATATAATATAATATAATATAATATAATATAATATAATATAATATAATATAATATAATATAATGAACTGGTCATTCGTATACAGTGATATCAATATACACTCACCATCAACTTGAATAGGAACACCTGTACACCTGCTCATTTATACAGTTATCCAATCAGCCAATCATGTGGCAGCACAATGCGTAAAATCATGCCGTCAAGCTGACATCAACAATGTCTTTCAGTCTGCAGACCCTCTGCTCACAGGATGTTTTTTGTTTTTCACACCAATCTGTGTAAACTCTAAAGACTGTTGTATGTGAAATTCCCAAGAGATCAGCAGTTTTTTAAATACTCAAACCAGCCCCACTGGTACTAACATCCATGCCAAAGTTAAAGTCACAGAGATCACATTTTCCCCCATTCTGATGTTTGACGTGAACATTAACTGAAGCTCTTGACCTGTATCTGCATGATTTCATGCACTGCGCTGCTGCCAGTGGCTGATTGGATAACTGCTTAACTGAGCAGGTGTACAGGCATTCCTAAGTGGACATTACTAGGTTATAGTTTGATTCATCTGTTCATCCACATAACCCATAAATCATACTATAAAATAATCAAGATTTTATATTTGCACAGGTTCCACAATGCTGTCCCGAATATATCCAACCCTTCGTTTCGTCACCTGGAACATTCGTGGGATTAAAAGAACACGGAATTTACCAAAAAAGTTTTCAAATTTGTTGAATCACCTCAGTAACCTTAAGGCTGATATTGCCTTTATACAAGAAACACATGTTGGGCCAAAGTGTTACAAAATATTGGAAGATGAGACGGGAAAAGACTGGAAGATCTTCTTCACTGTGCACAGCTCCCGCAGCAAAGGAGTTGCCATACTGATAAGTGACAAAGTACCGTTTGAGTACATATGCCATGATGAGGACTGCAGTGGTGGTTACATTGTGCTCTTCTGTCATCTGTATGGTGAACTGTACACTCTTGTTAACGTTTATAATCATAAGGCAGACAGAAATGTCTTGGGTAGATTGAGAGAGTACCTGATGGAAACTGCTGAGGGTGTGCTAGTGGTTGGAGGTGATTTCAACACAGTTTTGCATCCCAGCTTAGATCGGAAACCTTCATCTTCAAGGAATTCACGATTAAGAGCTATTTTAGAAGACTTTACTGCTTCTCTGAATCTCAGAGATAGCTGGTCATTCTTACACTCTACTGAGGAGGGCTTTACACGATGTCAGAATGAGTGTTACTCCAGGTTAGACATGTTTTTTATGCCAGAGGACAAAATAGAACGGGGCTGTAAAATCAAGATACATAGTGATCATATTTCTGATCATGATCCTGTTGTTCTAAAAGTCAGAGTTCAGAAGCAGTCCCAAAATAAAATTCCAATTGTTGCGTCAATGCTGAAAGAGTTTAGATGCGATCCTGACAGGAGACCTGGGAAGATTAGTGGGGCAGAAATACTGAGTGCTATCAAGTCTTTGAGTGACTCAGAAAAACAAAGATCTAATCAGTTGGAGATAGATTATTACAAAAGGTTTCAATGTCCAATGACAGAAATATTAAAGATAAAATACAACCTCATGGTAAAGAACAAACATGTACCTGAAGCTTTCAAAGAATCTCATCTTTCAGATGACAGACACATCAGTGTGGACTATTTAATATTCTCTCGAATTCTCGCCAAACGCCTCAGTGCTTTCATTACCCCTTCTTTTAAGAGAAGAAGGAAAGCAAAGCTTGACACCCTCCTCATTATGACCTTTGAAATCTGCAACCTAAAACTCAGGTGGTCTTTCCTGGAACAAAGTCTTGAGAATCTGAAACAGATCCCCTCTGCCCCACCACCAGACTTCAGCATTCTGGCCTACCTTCTTCCTGAAGTCCAAGGCTCTTCTGGGGAACTCAGAATTTTGCAGCCTGGCTGTCCATTCACCAGCACTATACTCAATCTGGCTCTGACACAGCTAGAAGATCTGATTCTCAAAACTGAGACCCAGTGCAGGACCATTGTTTGTTATCAAAGACAGGCCCTGTTCATACATGTACAGTCAAGCAGACATCATAGAGTTGTTAAGACAGCAGAGAAATTCAACAACTATTCAGGGATTAATATAAAAGTTTCTATGAAAAACCTTTAACTGTAAAAGTGTCTGAGCACAACCATTCTGACATAGACATAGGCAGAAGTTCAAACCAGAACCTACACAACTACCCAGGTACCAAACGTCTATTTTGGGTGATTTATGTTATGTTGGTTGGCCAAGTGTTGGCAAGGTCGATTTAAAAGTTTGTGTATCCTGGTGGCCCAACACTGGCCCAGTGGGCAATATTACATTTACCCAATCTTGGCCCAACGTCAGTTTGCTGCCTGTCTAGGCACTAGAGAAAGAATATTCCTTGTCTAATGCCTAACTGGAAAAAATAATAATACAAAGAATAAAGAAGTAGAAACAAGAAATTTAAGATAAACAATGTTCACAGTCATAATGGTACTCATGCAAGATTTGCAAAGACACAATACAAACAAAATGATGTATAGCCCAGGGTTTGGTATTACAACAAAAGAAAACAACACAACAAGACTAATCACAAGACACAGGAGCTAACAATTATTCTTAGGATCAGAGCCATAAACAGAATTAAAATTTTAGTGAGTTGCACACTGAAGAAATGTGACCCACTTCATACTATATAACAATGCCAAATGTGTACTACACCAATTGTGTTTGTTTTGTTATAATTGTAGTCTTCCAAAATTGGAAGTGTGGTTAATTATAATATTCTATTCCATGTCTGAAACTTTGGTCAATTAATGGTGGACAGTTTGGTGTGTGATCACCCCCCTTCCCCCCAAATTAAAAAACTTTAAAAAATCAGGTGTAATGCATTGCTTGAAGTTTTTCAGACAGTGTAGCTAGATGTGAACTTTTTATAACAAAATATTTGATAAAAGTAGTCTATGGTGAAAGGACTATTCAGGCAAACCTATCAGCTTATCTGCTTGTAAATTGGCCACTTCATCACACACATCAGCTTCATTCTGTTCACAGCGCTTTTCATTATGATAAATCATTATATACATTATGATAATATGATTATATACATTTATGATAAATCATTACATACATTATATACATATACACACACACAGACACACACACACACACACACATTATATATGTATGTATTTATATACACCGCAGGTGCATAGGCACCTACTGTAATCACTAGTCTTCTTCTTCAACTTCTGTTCTTGAGTTATGAAATTTGACACAGAGAGAGGGGACAGTCTGAAATGTTACCATAGCAAATTTGGAGTTGCTATCTCAAACCCTCTAGCACTACCAACAGCTTAAAGTTGCACTCATATTTTATGTTAATAACTTTTGAACCATAAGGGCTAGAAACAAAATTCTTTTTTCATTTTATTCCTTAGCTTGGGCTGAGGCTAACATACCTGATTTTTCTTAAAATCCTACTTTTTTGGACCCCTCCTAGATTGTTTGGCCGATTTTTACGAAAATCGAATCAGATCATCTTCAGACCATGCCAACAAAAAATCATGGAATTCAAGTTAAACTGTTCTCAAATAATGTGCAAACAAACTCAATGATGAGCATGTGGAAATGGACATGAGGCTATATATCTGTAACGCTTTAGCGTATTCAGACCAACTTAGTATATTTCATAGCCATTATGACTTAAAGGTACTTGCACAGTTTTGGAACAGTGCCACCTAGTGCTCACGAGATACGAAAAAAATCACATTTTTGCTTATAACTTCTGAATGCTTTGTCCTAAAGCCCTGAAACTGTTCTCTTTAGATTCTGTGGGGCATACTGAATCAAATGATATGAAAATTTCGTATGCCAGCCATTTTGGGTGTTGGCATTTTGAATTTAGTTGTAAAATGCTGTATTTCACAAACGTCTTGTCATGTCATTACGAAAATCAGTCATTGGCACTATGCACTGAAGGTACTCAAAAAGTTTCAACGCAGTGCCACCTTGTGGTCAAAAAATTATAACGGATTTTCAAAAAATGCTAATAGCTTTTGATTACCTTTGCCTATTGTTATGACACTGGTCTTGATAGATTCCTTGGGTCTTGCCAAGAACAATGATACCAATTCCGCCATGGTCGCTGCTGTCATTTTGAAATGCTTTGAAAACCTACTTTTTCGAACTCCTCCTAGATCGTTTGTCCGATTTTCACCAAAATTGAATCAGTTTATCTTTAGACCATGCCAACAAAAAACTATGAAATTCAAGTTGATTAGTCAAACTGTTCTCGAATAACACGTGAACGAATTCGACAGTGAGCATGCTGAAATGGAGGCTATATCTCCTTAACGCTTTAGTGTATTCAGACCAAACTTAGTATATGTCATAGCCATCATGACTTGAGGGTACCTGCAGTTTTGGTACAGTGCCTCCTAGTGCTCAGAAGATATGAAAAAAGCATATTTTTGCTTTTTGGACTGTTTGTCCAATTTTCAGCAAATTTGACTCAGATCATCTTCAGACCACGCCAGCAATAAGTCATGGATTTCGTATTGATAGACCAAACCAAACTATCAGTCCGACTGACTTAAAAATTGGCATGCAGCGTCTATGCCCATGTCCATCATTCTTCATGAGGACAATTGTGTATCTTAAAATCATGGCTGCCATCTGCCAATCACATTTCAGCATTTTTTTAGACAAAGTTACCAAAGACTGATCTAAACAAAACACTGTGGATATATTTGCATTTTCGGCTGAGAGGTTTGTGCAAAATTTGAAAAAAGAAAATCAGTCACCAGGTGGCACTGGTGCTTGTTAATTGTTTTATATAATGTAGTTTTTCAGAGAAACACAAGGATCTGAGGTTGTATCTGTGCAACTCTTTGATTTATTGTAGTGAAAGTTTATAGGTGCCATTGTAACCATACATATAACCATACATGTAACCATAACCATGCTTATAGCTTTTCTGAATTTCAGGCAATGGCCATGAATCTAACCTCTTTTGATTCGTTAGGTCCTACATAAACCAGCGATATACAGTTTTCCACAGTAGTCCTCCTAGACCATTTATCCAGTCTTCACCAGATTTCACAGAGATCATCATCAGAGCATGCTGGCAAAAAAAGCTTTTTGATATCTTAACCAGTTTCCATATAACGCAAAGTTGACATAAGCGCCACATAGTGTTTTATGCAATATCTTGGCAACCCTACTGCGTATTTCACTGAAACTTGATATGTAAAATCATGACCATGCTCTGATGCTTGCTTAGCTCCTTACTTTGGCTGTGTTGTGCTTGGCCACGTAATTGCTATATACTGTATAGGTTTTTTTTTAGCTCCTCCTTACAAAGCAAGAGAAATGAAAGCGAAAAACAAAAAGCAGCCTGATTTACACATGAACATTTGTATGCCATTTGCGTGAGCACATATCTATTTCCACACTGTATTGTTTAACTCTTTAAGAACTAAACCCAAGATTGCTTGGAAATGTGTGTTTTTGAAAACTACACAGTATGGAAGTTGTGTGGCCAAAAAAAAAGTTTTATTTTCACATTTTTACTTTAATAAAGTAACAGTAGGACAATAAAGAAAAAAAAAAACTATACAAACTAATGATACATCTCACATCTCTGTGCTATATGTACAAATCTGATTGCACAAGTAAAATCCTACATATATATATATATATATATATATATATATATATATATATATATATATATATATATATATATGTATATAGTTTCTAGCAAGGGTATCTATTTAATAAAATGTATAATATTTATTGAAAAAAGTAAGTTAAAAAATAAACACAGAGATGTAGAATATTTTTATACACTAAATTAAAACAATTACTAAACAATATTATATAATTATTTAAATATACAGTATAAAATTTATATTATGAAAGCAGCAGTATGATGCATAATATCACAATGCATGGAGAACATATTTAAGCAAATGTTATGTGAACTGGATGTCCATATGTTTTTCAGTTCTACACGTGTTTCTTAAATATCGATTTCTTTTACTTTTAAGTGATCTCATTTTAAGTAAAAACATCAACTGAGTACAATTTTGTGCTTTATATATTATGCTTTATATATTATTTGAGTTTTAATGTCAGTGAATCATCATCTATTAATTTGTAACTATAACCAAGATAGCATTAAGATAGATCTTACTATCCCAATGGACTTCATATAAAATATCACTAGGGCCATTAGCTTAACATAGAGTTTAGGACAGCCAGGGGAAAATTCCAATTATTAAGTAAAATCAGTTGCAATGGAAACTTTTACTTTACAGTTGTCTGACCTGAGACCTGAGATCAAGTGATCAAGAAGCATCAAAAACAAACACTGGTGTCTCTCTGCATTCTGTGATCCAACGTGGGCTCTCAAGCTGCCTGTCTGGTCTTTAAGGTACTTAAGATTGCAACGACATTACACATTGTACACACTGTACAAGAATGTGCTAAAACAGTTTTAGCAGGTTCTCCTTTCTTATTCTTTCAATGGAAAGTCATAACTATGCAGAGCCTACCCTAGTGAAAAAAAAAAAATGCTAAGTATACTTGCAGCCAGACTAATTGTCAGTATACTTTAAGTGTGTTAATGATTAGTTAACTTGAAGTGTGCTATTTTGGAACAACTAATTTTGTGCTAAGTATATTTTAGTTGTAATTAAATTGTAGTAAAGCATAACTTCAAGTGTATTTAGTGTACTTTTATGTGCTAAATTGGAACAACTTCAAGTATACTTAGTACACTTCAAGTACATGCCTGTGTAAGATAATTGCATGCTTGATTAGTGATATTAAAGTGTACTTTTTTGTATTACAAGTACATTACAAATTAATTAAGAGTGTCTTCAAAACACACAAGCAATATACCATAAATATATTATTTTTGAGTAAAAATATGCTAATTTATTTCCCCAATGCTGAATGCACTTCTTGTCAGGGTCATTACAATAAATAACATGTAACTTCAATACCAGACATCAGTATTTCAACCCAGTGGCATGACAACTCGTGGTCAAAACACAGACCGGCCCCCCGGGAATCCTCCCGGTGCTCCCGATTAGCCAACCCGGGCCTGCTACCACCCGCCACTTACCGTGCTCGCCAAGAATTGTTACTTTTGCCGTTGGAAGTAAAACTTTTTGTCGGGTCGTTCACCGAGCTTCTGCATCTTCTTTTCCCTAAAATCTCTGTCGTACCCTTTTCCAACATCGCGGGCATCTCGAGGCACAGCACCGAACTTTAGCAACATCTCTCTCTCTCACCCCCCCCTCCCCTCTCTCTCACACGACTAGCTAGCTAGCTAACAGGCTAAGCTAACTCGAGACTGAGATGATGGCTAATTCGCGGCCTCGCTGTCAAAAACAAGAAGTGTGAATATCAACTTTAAAAAATGCACAAATCCCCTCAGACAAGAGCACAAACAGTTAAACATCAACTACCAAGTCTGTAAACTGCCAACTAAGTTCCCCGAACAATATTAAGTCTATCGGATTAGCTAGTAGGCTAACTGTTAACACTCTGTAAGCTTCAGCCACAGCACTGATCGCGAGCTAAGCAAAATAGCATCGGCTAATGCTAATTTAATTGCTCATTTCGCCCAAAATTCATCTGAAACATTTCAAAAACACATTCGATAAAAGGTTACTTTCCTGTAGAACACATTTTCTTGTGTTCGTTATGGGCACATATGGTGTGCTGTTGGTATAAAATTAGTCATGGATTGATGTTTATACACTGGACCTCTCTGTGACATTGTATAAATTTATTAAAATACTTAGATCACAATTACAAGAGTAGCCTTTTGTGCAGTGCATACACTTTATTTAAAAATGTTTTAAATGGGATTTCAACGCATTTATCATATGTTTTATTACTTTCTGAAAGCAGTAATGAAGTGAATTGCAAGCAGGAAGAAGTCCACTTAAAAATTACTCCAAAATTTAACTTAAAGTATACTACAACTTCAGGTTATTTAATAATGTACTTTGAAAGTATACTTTCAATGCATTGTTACAATGGTCATTTTCAGCACACAGTTAAAAATAATACTAAAATATGTTTACATAAAGTGCAAATAAATACACTTTTAAAAACATTAACAAAACTTTCAATTCAAGTATATTTTTGTAAAATATATTTTTAGAAAATATACTAAATTACAGTTATTTTAAAGTGTGTTAAAAGTTGTGTGGTAAAAATAGGTAATATATTTAAAGTTAGTACAGTTTTTGTTAGTATATTTGCAATGTACTATTGAAACAGGAAATATATTACAAATACAATAAAGTATACTTTTTTTCCACTAGGGTATGTAGATTTTCTAGTTTTCTCTATTAAACTGATGCATAAGCAATATAGCACAAAAGCATTTGCAATCTCTTTTTCCTTTATGGAATTTTATGCAGTGACAAATGCCTTATTTCATAATTTCTTACATACAGTAAGTATCTCTTTATTTCTTTCATTCGTACCACCAGCTGACTGCTGAGCACAAGGTACATTTCCAACAAGGGAATCTGTATCATAAGGTATTTATTTTGGGATTAATACTTATTAAACCAATTTTTTAGTCAGGTTTACATATTTCTTCCCTAATATACACATCACATATACTTATTTAACTATAAGTTTAGAAGAGGTTAGTGAGTATGTCTTGAAAACTGCATTGAGAACACATAATGAATAGAACAATGTCATGTTATGAAGAAATGTTCATAAAATGATTTTCTCAAAACGACTTCATAAGTTTATGGCCTGATATGAAATAATTAAAATAGGTGCTGTTTGAACCTTGTTATAAACATACATAACATACAGTAGACAGAAATATTTAAAATAACTGTGATTTTAATTGTTTATTTTATTTACAGAAGTTCAATTATTAATCATGGCGTCACAAGGAAAAACAAGTCTCCGTTTTCTCACCTGGAACACTCATGGTATTAAAAGCCCAGACCTAAAGTTTTTTAAGGTGTTGAGCAGTCTCAGTAATCTTCAAGCTGATATTGTCTTTATACAAGAGACACATGTTGGGCCAAAGTGTTACCAAATCTTGACAGATGTTAAAAACTGGAAAGTCTATTTCACTGTTCACCTCTCTACCAGTAAAGGAGTCGCAATACTGATAAAAAACAATGTACCTTTCAAGTACATATGCCACGATGAGGATTGTAGTGGAGGTTACATTGTGCTCTTTTGTCATCTGTATGGTGAACTGTACACTCTTGTTAATGTGTACAATCATAAGGCAGACAGACTTGTATTGGGTAGGTTGAAAGAATACTTGATGGAAACAGCTGAGGGTGTGCTAGTGGTTGGAGGTGATTTCAACACAGTTTTGCATCCCTGCTTTGATCGGAGTCCTTCAGCTTCAAGGCATTCACCATTCAGAGCTATTTTAGAAGACTTTATTGTTTCTCTGAATCTCAGAGACACCTGGTCATACTTACACTTTGCCGATGAGGGTTTTACACGACATCAGAATAAGAGTCACTCCAGGATAGACATCTTTTTCATGCGCAGTGACATAGTGGGACGAGCCCGTAGTATCACAGTAGAGCAAAGTGACATTTCTGATCATAATCCGGTTGTCCTGGAACTTGAAGTTCAGCAACAGACAGGAGATAAATTTCCAGAAGTTGCCTTATATGTTAAGGAAACATATAATAGAAGACCCAACAGGATGTCAGGGAAGATTAGTGGGGCAGAAATACTGAGTGTCATCAGGACTTTGACTGACTCACAAGAACAAAGACCTGGTCAAAACCAAGTGGACTACTACAAAAAGAAACGACTTCCACTGACAGAAACCTTAAAAATAAACTACAACAACATGTTAAAGACAAATCATGTATCTGAAGCCTTTAAAGTATCTCATCTTTCACGAGACAGACACATCTTCAGCGTAGAATATTTGATATTCTCTCAAATTTTAGCCAATCGCCTTAGTGCGTACATTTTTCCCTATTTCAAGGAAAAGCTAGAGACAAATCTTGATAAATTTCTCGCTGTGAAGTTTCTGAAAGGCACACAGAAAATCAAGTTGTCTTTCCTTGAGACAAGCCGTGAACTTGAAAAAGACTTGAAAAAGAAACTCAGCCCCTCTGCCCCTCCAGCAAAGTTCCGTATTCTGGAGTTCCTTCTTCCAGAAGTCCAAGGCTCTAGGGAACTTAGACTTTTGCTGCCTGGCTGTCCACTCAGCAGCACTGTCCTTAATTTAGCTCTGAATAAGCTAGATTGGATTCTCAATAGTGAGACGGAGTGCAGGAGCAGTGTTTGTTTTCACAGACAGGCTTTGCTCATACATGCACACCAGAGCAAAAAGAGGCAAGTTGTTAAGGTACTAAAGAAATTCCAGGACGATTCAGGAATTATATTTGATAGAAAAGAAAATTTCACAAAATAGACTGAGAAAGCACACAAATATGTGTGAAAGCTAGATTACATTTCTAGACTTACTATTGTAGGATTACAACAAATCAAGACAGAAGCAAGACAAACTATTTAATTATATATTGTCATACTAACTTTAAAATACTGTATGGATGTACAAAGCAAACTTGACTCTAAATATTTACAGAACTTTTAAAGGGCTTATATGATTTTGTTGACTTTTGTTATGTTTTTATTAAATGGATTTCTTTATTATTGTGTTGACTACTGGTTGTAAATATGTTTAGTGTAATTTCTTGAATGTAGTCCATTCTGAAGTAATGATATCTTACATCCATATAGCTTTCTTTATTGGGATTGAAAAACAGTAATTTGGAATGCACTTCATTTTATAAAATCTTGGAGGAAAAGAGTCCTTCTGTTGGCCATTTCAGGAATGACCGTATATAAGAGGGTTTCTGATACTGTCTACGGTTACTTATGTTAAAATGCTCTTCATGAACTGGGATTATTGGAGTTATCTGTAGGATATAAGGATATATTTGAATGCATAAAATGTATTTTTATTAAAATGTTTTAGGGTTTCAGAGATATAACTCTTGTATTTCATTTTCTTGTCCAGATTTGTAAATTATTACAGCAATGGTACAGTGCTTTGTGTCTGACTGCAATAATTATAATTATATAAACAGCAGGTTTTAGCCTTTGTCTAGTCTAATGCTACATTCAGTCATCTTTACTGTATTTATGAGGATATTGTTTTTGGGAATCCTTAATATGTCATATTTCTTTCTTAATAAATAAATGCAGTGTCATGTAAAACTTGTCAGTTGTTCTGATATGTACAGTCAGGTCCATAAATATTTGGGGAATATATTAATCTTAAATATTAATTGTGATCTTGGCTGCCACAGATTGTTTTTAAATCTCTTTTTAAATCACATTCTCAACATTCCAAAACCAGCACAGTATGGTGCAAAACTGGCAACCCAATGTGTACATTAACCCAGTTTGTTTTCATACAGCTAGCATGATTTGATCATTCTTTTTCAAAGCCCTGGAATAAAATTGAACACAGAATGCTCCCCCGAGCTCGAACCCAGGACCCTGGAGCAGTGAAGCTTTAATACAAGTAATTTCATCCTGTCAGCACCACCATCCTTGTGAGATTTTATAATATAAATGGATCACATTAATACCATGCCAATTGATCCCACTAACTCTACATAATTCTTATATATAATTAGTATATTAGACACTTGTTTATATTAAATTTACTATAAGCAATGAAATCACATTTTGATGAGAAACTAAATATTTTTATGTAAACTATACATTTAATAGTTTTATAGTATTTTTTCTTAAATCTGAATGACTGCATATTTCCTTTTTTCAGTGCATCACAATTTTTAACCACACCCATTCCCATGTTAGGAAATGGGACTGATGGCAATCTTTCATTTGAAGTTACAGCTCCACAAATTATTTTCAGGGCTGAAACAACTTACAGAGAAAGTATTTTCAGTCTTCTCTGTCACTAGATTGTGTCAGTGTTTAGTAATAAATGCAATAAATATGGAGACCTGGACACAAGTGTATGTGAATTTTTTTGAATGCCAAGAGTCCAAAAAACACAATCATTTACAAACATTTCTGGGGATATATACCATTTTAAAACTAATACAGTGATTGAAAGATTTCCATAGAAAACATTTAAAGATGAGTTTCTCAGCAAAATGTATCTAAGCAGAAAAAGAAAACTTCTGCAGGGAAATATCCAAGTATAAATTGCAATCATTTAGTACATCAATATCTATTATAGTCAGATTGAGCCCAAGATAACATTTACTCTTCATAATTGCTGCTGTCTATTAATGGAAGAAACACCTGACCATAAAATTCTAAACTAAATAAAACTGAAAGAAAACTGAAATATTTGAAGTATGCACGAAATAAAGTTTAAAGTAATGTTCAGTATTAATATATGGTAAAAAGTCATACACTGTAAAATGTGTGGAAAAATCTTAGCATTACTGTTAACATGGCTTTCTCTTATGATTTTGCTTAGAGAGGAAATATACTTTCATTCTGTACCCTGGTAAATCCGGAATTTGTTTTTCATGTAGGATATACAGTATTTTACTATGCAAAAGAAAGCTGAAGTTATTTCTTATTCATATCTTAACAAATGAATGTAGGCTTTGCATAGGCAAAGTTTGAATACTTATCTGCGTGGAAGCTGAAAGCATTGACTAAAATGAAAATGAAAGTTGATGTGGGCAGCTGTTGTGTCAGTAGCATCAGTCTATGTCTATTCAGTCTACATTTGGATTACAAATGTATGGTTCATTTGATTCTTTGTTTAATTCACTTCTTCATTTCTGCCACCAGCTGAGAGCACAAGATAAGTTCCTAGATACCAGATAAGATAAGTTATTTTCAGATGAACCCAATTTTAATTTGGATGGATCTGATGGTAGGGTGTTTGTGTGAAGAAAACCAAGAGAAGAATTCCAACCAAACTGCACTAAGGGTACTACAAAGCACAGAGGTGGCTGGGGCTGTTTTTCCTACAGGAGTGTTGGTGAGCTTGTGTTCATTGATGGCATCATGAACTCAGAAGTGTACAGAGGCATTTTGGTTGCAAGTTTGGACGCAAGACTTAACATGAGAATTAGACTCAGATAGAGTCATAATTTGATTCAGAATTTGATTTATAATTCATACGTTTTCCTTAAAATAAATAAACATTTCACAAGTATGAAACACTAAATAATGATTTTCCCAATCCTTTCCCAATCATTTTTTCTACAAACCTGTCTAATAAGTGCCTGTTTAGTTAAAAGAAGCATATTTAACTTTGGTTTGGATTTAGAGTGTCTACAATTTCTCTTAAACAATTTCCAAGAGAAGAAATATACTTTCATTTTTTTGCCTTGTTTTACTGTGAATCCAGAATTTGTCTTTCATATAGGTTAGATTTGATTATACAAAAGCAAGTTGAGGTCATTTCTTATTCATATCTTTGCAAATGTATGTAGGCTTAGCTAAGGCAGTTGGACTGTCTGCACCGAGTAACTGGATGTGGACATTTGCATCGGTCTGTGTTTATGGATCACAGTCATGGATCACATGATGTGAGCAGCAGCTGTCTTGAGATCAAGAACGGGAGCTTAAACTTGCTCAAGCAAACCTACAGTACATTTTCATTTTTGTTTTCAAATTTGACTTTACATGCCCAAATCATTTGTACATATAGAACAGAGACATGAGATGTCTAATAGTATTTGTTAGTTTATAAATGGTTATATTGTTTATTTTTTGATTGGAAATTTTAACATTATATATCACATGTTCTTGCTAGATTTGCAGTAGGAAACACATATTTCCAAACAAGCTTAGATTGAGGTCTTAAAAAATTAAAAAATTCCATCATGGAAATAGAAAAGTGCTCATACAAATTGGGCAAAATATGTTTTGTATATATATATATATATGTATGTGTATTCTCCACCAAAATGTGTAGGCGATTAGCAGATCAGCTCAGAAGGGGAAATTTGTAAACTTAATATTTTAATAGCTGTTCTTCCAGCGATAAGTTGAAATAATTATTAATTGTGTATGGGATATTACCTCCGTGGGCACCGGCAATAATATCCTAAATATAGTGAAACACTATATTAAGAGAACAGTAACAAGATCGGCAGTTTAAGGCAATAAATTTGAAGTATAGAGACACAAGACACTGGCCTTTAAAAATCAGATGAGACTTTATTACTATTCTAAAACACAGAAACTAATCTAACACAAAAACAGGGGTGAAAATGGCTTTGAAAAGAGAGTGAATGAAATTCCGAGATTCTAGCAGTTTCTCAGACCCTGACCTGAACGAACCATCAACTTATGAGTTTGATTTAACATTCGCTTCATTTAGAAGGGCTTTAAACTTGTATTAAACGCACCAGTTCAGCGAGAATCTGGAGGTACTATACATACGTTTGTGTTGCCAGGATTCCCTCGTTGCGTTGTTGTTTGGAAGGAGATGTGGAAGGAGATTTCCGGCGATGTGGATTGGTCAGCGGTCTGGTTGGCCTTATGTAGCGTCTCGAAAGACCAATGAGGAAGATAAACAGAGTCTCGTAGGCGGGTTGCAAAACTTTGATGAATGGTTCACAGCAGTGCGAAGGCGAGAGTTGGAGGCTTTGCAGGAACCAGTCTGGATGCGGAGTCTCGGAGCAAGCGTGATCTCCTCATGATGAACTTCTAAAGCTCTTGGTTGATGAGACTTCCTTCAGATGTGGATGGAGACTCTCTTGAGCTGTTAGTTGAAGAGAACTCCTTGAAGATGTTGGTAGAGGCTCCCTGAAGATGTTGATGGACTCTTGCACAAGTGTTTTGGATGAGACTCCTGCAAAGATGTGGTGGATGAGACTCTTGCAGAGATGTGTTGGATGAGACTCTTGCAGAGATGTGTTGGATGAGACTCAGAGTTTCCTTTGTGTCAGGGGATTTTAACCCTTTCCAGTTGGGCTGACCCCAAAGTGTTTGCTCCAATCAGCAGGATCTTGGGGCAGGATGTAAACTGTTTTCTCCTCCTCTGACACTAATTAACATTCTGGTCTCTGAGTTATATGCTTTGCAAACTTTGCACAAGTAACATGCATGTAATACATTGTACTCAACTTCACATTATACCAACCCTTAGGAAATTCAATACCGATCACACACATACCAAACATGACATACCTGCTGTTACTGATACACAAACGAACACTATGATCCCTGTTAAACAAACAAAAAGCATCATAATGACCTGGTGGCTATAAGCATGACACATATATGGAATGACATTAAAAGAGGCAACAATTTTCCAAACTATGGTGCTTCATCTTAAAAGTCATTGTCCTTACAGGAGATGTAAAGTAGCCTTATGTAATCTGTTAAAGCTGGGTTCTGTGGAATGTGTGAAGGGTGGTGAACTTTGTGTTCCTGGGGTGAACAAAGGTCTCATTCCATGAGGGTCCTTGGGTGAGTCCCCACCTTTTCTGTAGTTATCAGTTTTACCATCGTGTTGGGTGAGTGATCTGGTCTTGGCCAGCGGCCTAGATCAATAAGTTTGACAGAGGTTCCTCTTGGCTGAGAGGGTTCGTCCTCTGGTCGAACACATTGTACTCACACACGCACACTACAGTGTAAACCCATATGAGGATGGGTTCTCTGTTGAGCCTGGTTCCTCTCAAGGTTTCTTCCTATCACCATCTCAGGGAGTTTTTCCTTGCCACCGTCGCCCTGCTTGCTCATCAGAGACGGCACACACACACACTTCACTTTACTTTTGTTTGTGTAAAGCTGCTTTGAGACAATGACCTTTGTAAAAAGCGCTAAAAATTTGCCAAAATCAGAGTTTTAGAATGACCCTTCCAGAGCCCTTACCTCACCCCTACAGAGCATCTGTAGGATGCAATGGAGAAGAAATTAGCAGATTTTTGATGCTCTAGTTTGGATGAACCGAAAGTTTTAGTAGCTAAACCTTATCAAGTCTTTTTGCAAATAAAAGGATGGCAAACTAAATACTAACACATTGAAACTGTGATCATTAATGTTTGCTTTTAATGGTTGCTTTTAGTGCCATATATTACATAAAGTAATTACCACCTTTATTCTCCTGTATGGACCAATAGCCACATCACCTGTGACGTGATCTTACGTTTTCAAAGCTCGTCTGAATGGTATGGCTCATTTGATTGTTTTTTCTGCTACCAGCTGAGTGCGCAAGGTAAGTTCCCAATCAGGGAATCTATATAATAACATTTTAAATATTTACTGAAATAGAAGATATGTTAATTAAAACATTACAAATACATTAAGTAGTTCCTAACTGATATTACGTTATTGTTCCTCAATATAATTTAATGTTTTTCTAAGAACAGTAGCATGTAAATCATAGGAATGTCAATACAAAATGTTAGTTCTTAGCAGGCAATAATCAATTCTAATGAAATATGTGCCATTACCTTATATTTTGAAGCAAATGGTATGTGAACGGGATGTTTTTCAGTTTTACACAAGTATGGCTCAAATATTGATTTGTTTCAGTTTTAAATGAAATAATTTTCAATAATGATCATCAACTGAGTACAATTTTGTGTTATATTTACCTCTTTGTGTTTTATTTACCTCTTGTTTTCTACATCAATGAATCTTTTTTTTAATGATTAATTTGTAACTAAAACCATTATGACTTGCTTGCTTTGGTTTGTTGCAGTAGATCTAGTTATCCCAAAGTACTAAATATAAAAGATCAGTGGGGCCATTAGTTTAACACAGACATTACGGCAGCCAGATAATTTGGAACCTTTTACTTAACAGTAGTCTGACCTGAGACCTGAGATCAAGTGATTAAAGATCATCAAATACAAACTTTGGTGTTTCTCTGCATTCTTTGATCCAGTGTGGGCTCACAAGCTGCCTGTCCGGTCTTTAAGGTAAGAACGCCATCACATAAACAGTATTAGGAAGTTCTCCTTTCTTCCTTTTTAAGTGGAAAGTCATGAACCTATGCAGATTTTGCACAAATGCATTTGTCTGCTTTGTTTTTCTATTTTAAGCTGATGCAATAAGAAATAAAACAGAAAAGCAGTTGCAATCTGTTTTTCCTTTATAGTATTTTATGCAGTGAAAGCTAAAAATTTCAAGTGTGAGATAATTTACTCGACTATGTACATTAAATCTTATGTGCAATGATGCCTTATTTCATAATTTCTTTTATTTGTACCACCAGCTGACTGCTGAGCACAAGGTAAGTTTTTAACAAGGGAACCTTTATGGTATAGTACTTATTTTTGGATTGATATTTATTGAACCAAATTATATCTTTCAATCAGGATTACATAATTCTTCACTTATATACTGTAAGTGAAAAAGGATTAGTGAGTATGTACTGAAAACTGTGAGAGAACACAAAGAATAGAGAACTGTGTTCATAAAATGACATTTTTAAAACTCATTCATAAATCTTTGGTCTGATATGAAATAATTAGGTGCTGTTTGATCATTGCTTTAAACATACAATACAATACTATGCTTAAAACATACAATATTTTAAAATATCTGTGATTTTAAATTGTGTATTTTATTTACTGAAGTTCAATCATTAAACATGACATCGCTAGTGAAAAAAAGGCTCCATTTTGTCACCTGGAACACATGTGGTATAAAAAATCCACTCCGAAAGTTTTCAGATTTGTTAAGCAGCCTCATTTCCCTACAGACTGATATTGCCTTTATACAAGAGACACATGTTGGGGCAAATTGTTACCAAATCCTGGAGAAAGTTGAAAACTGGAACGTCTACTTCACTGTACACAGCTCTCGCAGCAAAGGAGTCGCCATACTGATAAGATATGAAGTACCATTTGAGTACATATGCCATGATGAGGACTGCAGTGGAGGTTACATTGTGCTCTTCTGTCATCTGTATTGTGAACTGTACACTCTTGTTAATGTGTACAATCATAAGGCAGACAGAAATGTCTTAGCTAGATTGAAAGACTATCTGAGGGAAACAGCTGAGGGTGTGCTAGTGGTTGGAGGTGATTTCAACACAGTTTTGGATCCCAGCTTTGATCAGTTATCTTCAGCTGTTCTCACACAGGAGTCTTCACAAAGAGCTATTTTAGAAGACTTTACTACTTCTTTGAATCTCAGAGACACCTGGTCATACCTACACTTTGCTGATGGGGGCTTTACATGACGTCAGAATGAGAGTCACTCCGGGTTGGACATGTTTTTCATGTGCAAAGATGCAATGGGACAGGTGTGTAGTAGCAAAATACAGAGCAATGAAATTTCAGATCATAATCCTCTGAACTCAGAGTGCAGTGACAGACTGGAAATAAAATTCCAAAGGTGGCCTTGCTTTTGGAGGAAACTAGAGGTGGTGGAGAACCTGACAGGAGACCAGGGAAGATTAGTGGGGCAGAAATACTGAGTGCCATCAAGTCTTTGACTGACTCCGAACAAAGACCTGATACGCTGGATGTAGATTATTACAAAAAGTTTTGTTGTCAGTTGACTGAGACCTTAAAGAGAAAGAATAACCTCATGATAAAGAATAAGCAGGTACCTGAAGCTTATAATGATATCCTCAGAAATTTTGGCCAAGCGCCTTAGTGTGCTCATTACTCCTTCTTCAAAGAGAGAGAAGAAAGCAAAGTTTGATATTCTTCTCACCATGACCTTCGAGACAGATCCACAGGAAATCAGGTGGTCCTTCCTGGAACAAACCCTCAGGAGACTACAACAGATACCGTTTGCCCCGCCATTAGACTTCAGCATTCTGGGCTGTCTCCTTCCAAAAGTCCAAAACTTTTCTGGGTAACGCAGACGTTTGCAGCCTGGCTGTCCCCTCACCAACACTATCCTCAATCTGGCTCTGACACAGCTAGAAGATCTGATTCTCAGAAGTGAGACAGAGTGCAGGACCAGTGTTTCCTATCACAGACAGACCCTGCTCATACATGCAGACGAGAGCAAATGGGGGAAAGTTGTTAGGGTACTGGAGAAATTCTAGGAGGATTCAGGAATTAGGCTTACAGAATGTCACATAATAGATTGAGATGATTAAAGCACAGAAATGTGTGTGGAAAACTAGACACTATCAGAAGGAAAGGGTGATCAGAAGCAGAATTATTATTATTATTATTATTATTATTATTATTATCCCAGTTTAATTTTACACTATTCTTAAATGCAGATTATAAAATACTTTATTGCTGTACAGGTTTAGGGACTGGGATGCAAGCACAAATTTTTTATTGTTTAATGTTGAGCATAAAGAACAGCTTGCTAAAGCTTGTGGGATTGGTTGCCAAGTTTTATCAAAATACCCACCCGATTCAAAAACTACACAAAAAGACTTGAAACTATCCCAATATGTTCAGGCATAGGAATAGGTACATGTATTTTTCCCCTTTTTCTTAGTCTTTTTCAGGAGAAACTGATAACAGTGGTGCACATTTCTGATTTGCAGTGTCTGTCTGCAATGCACATAATATGCAGAACTTGCAACAATTTTCACGGAACTTTAAAAAAGAACTACCTTTTTTCACTACAAATGGGAAGTCATTTTTAACCGACTGCCTGAGCTGCAAAATATAACTATATTTCTACCATAGTTCAGTACAAACAAAAGAAATATACCTTCATTAATTGAGCTGTTGCTCCATATAGCTCACACATCATGCACTATCACCTATCCCGAAAATATAAAAATTCAACAGGGGTAAACCTAACTGAATCCATTGCTGGCACAGCACTTGTGACTGAAGCTGGAAGCTCTCAAAATAATGAGAGTGACATGACCTCAGGTGATCATACTGATGTAGTTCGAAATAGTGAGCATTTGGAGGTTAGTCCAGCAAATATTGATGGAACCTTATTTTTGAAGAATCTTGCTCTGTTTTGTCTGAAATTACAGGCAAAGTAGCTGGTTCCATCCTCCATCATTCAGTCAATTTATGATGTCAACCATTCATATTTACTTTTCAAACTAAACGAGAAGCTTGTTACACTTACGCTTCCAGAGGCTTCCATTAATGATGTCATGGGCGATCTGAAAGCAGACGATTTCTAGTCATGCAATTGCCACACACTGACGATTTCTGATCATGCAATTGCCACACACTGAAAACAGACCAGTGAAGGAGACCAGTGTTCAAGAACAGTTTTAAATTATGTTGAACCTATGCCCATTTGTCTAGGACAGAATGAAGCTGGCAAGGAGTGTTTTTCTCAGTATGACCCTATAAAACAGACAATTGAGACCCTTTTTATTGTGAGTCTGTGCGGAAACAGTACAGTGAAGTACACAGCCATATCCAGTTGAAGGATATTTTTGAAGATGTGTGGGATGGTGAAAACATCACAGAAAACTTAACCTAGACAGAGAAGTCCGCTTTAGGCTTGATACTTTATTAAGATTCATTTGAAATTGTAAACCCCCTGGGGTCAGGAAAGAAAAAACACAAAATATTGGCTATGTATCTCACACTTGCAGACCTATTGCCACACAACCATGTAAGTATTGACCAGATGCAACTTGTTGTTCTTTGTAGAGAACAAGATTTCTAGCATTTTGGTCAGGAATTGGTCATGGGATACTTGGTGAAGGACTTTAAACACCTTGAAACCAATGGCATGGTGTTACTTGATGGACAGTTATGCAAAGGTATCTTGCGAGCCATTGCTGGAGACAACCTGGGCTCACACAACATTGGAGGTTTTCTTGAAAATTTTAGTGGCAGTAAGTACTTCTGTCAATACTGTGAAATTGACAAAGATGTCTTTCAGGCAGATCTTCTGTCCAGACCCAACACTTGCACACCAGATTCATACAAAGAGCATCTTCAGAACCTTGAGGAACATTCAGTTCATAGAGGAGGTAACAAATTTGACTCCTTATTCAACATTCTTTCTTTCTATCATATATGTCAGCCTGGGTTGCCTTCTTGTCTTGGGCATGATTTGTTTGAAGGCCTCTGATCTTGCACTGTGTATCAACCATCTTGTCACTTTTGACAAACAGTTTACTTACAGTGAATTAAATTGAAGAATTGATCAGTTCAGATATCTAGCTAATGATGCAAATGACAATCCTTGTGAGGTGAGGCCAGGAAATGATAGACTGGGTGGCCATGCTGTGCAGACCACAACTAAGAGAAACTGTGGAGTTGATTTGTGCACCAGCCATTTCCACTGGCCAGATAGGGTATTTAAGAGTCCTTACTGATGAGTACTTGCATTCCAGAAAACAAGCCTTTCCCCATCATCGGCTTAAACCTAAGCATCATTACATGAGCCATTATCCATAGCTCATCATTCAGTTTGGGCAGCTTATTCGTTTCTGGATTTTATGATTTGAACGTAAGCACACATATTTCAGACAGCGCACAAGAAAACTTTAAAAATGTGTGCTCAAGCCTTGCAGAGAGACATTAGCTTCTGCAAGCATATCTTAGTGCTGGCAATCTCTTCCCACCAGCAATTGTCGTAGAAAAGGCAGCTTTTTTCCCCCAAGTGACTACAATGATTGCATCAGGGAATCAGTTGCAAATTATGATTTTAGACCTGAAAATACTTTGATTTCTCATGAAACAACTGTAAAAGGAACGAAATACAAAAAAAGTTTGTTGTTATCAGTAAGGATGAGGATGGACTTGAAGTTGGTATGATTGTTATGATACTCACCCACAAAAATTCAGCAGTCTGTTTCATCACTGAAAAATGTAAGGCTTTATGTCTGCATGTTGTAGGTGTTCATTGCTTCACACCAATCAAGAGCTGTTACTACTGTGCAATTTGTGACATGGCACTAATAGTTCTTCCCCATTCTTTTCCATCATTATAGTGCAATGAGTTCTGTGGATGAAGACCTGAGGGGCATCATCCTCAGAGCTTTGCCAAAAATTTCCAAAGGGACTCAAAGGCATTGATAGAATGCTACAATGATAGAAGGCATTGAATCTACACAAGACCTGAAATATGTAACTCAAGAAGATATTGCTCTACCTACTGCCAGCCATTCAACTAGGGAAGCTCCTAGAAGCATTGGCCAGTTCTGGCCAGGCTTTTTTTTTTTTTTGAAAGCTTCTAGCAGCTCAGAAGACTGTGGGCCATCCTGCCTTATCAGAAAAACATGGCCAGAGACCTTCCAGGTGCCAAGGAACCTCATGCCTGTGGAAATTCGTTTTGACTGATGGCAAGACCTTCACCTGCAGCATGGCGACAGATGGTCAGAGTTTTGGCAGATGAGATGAGGAGGCATGAACTAAACCCAACACGCTCACAATGTGTCACTGTCTGCTGAAACATCATCTGCGAGTACCCTCAGAGTTTTGTGTGACAATGGTCAGCTACCACGAGATGGTTATACCTCACTCTTAATTCAAATTAAAAACACTAAAGCAGGAATGTCAAAGGATAAAGGAGATATACTGTCAAGATGGTATAAATGGGGCTGAAAGAGCAGAAGTATAGCAACTCATGGAAACAACCTTCTGCCTGCAGCGTCGGCAAATAAATACATTACCAGCACCAGCGATTACAGATTTAAGAGAGCAATGGCCATAACTTTTCACTGTGAAAGAGCTTTATGCTCATTTTTAGCTTCTTACTAATATCAAAGTGCTGCGTGCACTATAGGAGGAGTGTGTAAGAACCATTGTGGAGTTCAAAGACTGAACAAAGAACCCACCAATGCAGATGTCCTTTCACTGCATCCAAACCTTGAGCTGTCCTTCTGCGTCATCCAGATTCTGATGGCTCACAAGTGAGCCATCAGAAGCCATCAGAGATTGAAAAACATAAGTTACTTTTTTCTGTGTATTTTCTACTCTGCTATGATTGTCCTGATAAGCAAAATATATGTGCTGTTTCATAATTTAAAAAGTGAAATTTTTATTAGTTTATTTTGTCCTCATCATGTCCGCATCATTCAACTGGGTCCTAGGCATCTGCCACAGCAGCTGATGTAGAAAGGACACTTGCACTACCTGCAGCTCCTCGACTGATACTCCTTGGTATGTATAGAAGTATATATTTTTTCTTTTTATGATTACATAAGCCACCAGGGTGTTTTTCTGGATTTCACCAAAAGCGTTAAATGCTTCTTCGCAACACTAAACAATATTGAGAAAAAATGACATTGAAATGACATTAAAAAATTGCAGCAACATAATTTCACAATACACAGTGTATATAACTTTCGACTTCAGTGTCTATCCAGACCAGTCCATGATCAACATATTAAAATGCATTTCTTATCTGTGAATAGGTAAAATGATTTTGGTTTCCTTTGCATTCATTTGCAATGTGGCAATGGCAAATTAGTACTTTTTTTGTCAATGCCGACATGGGGTTTTCTTTGTAAAGTTTCAGGTGAAACACCAGGAAGCTGTATTCACAACCGGATGATCAGCCTTGAGGGACACTTCGTTTTGACGGCATCCAGCTGTCTTTTCTAACTACATACACAATCTTCAGTAACAAGACGATGCTGCATGCACACTGGAATTCATTCAAAGGTTAGGTGCTTAGATGTGTACATCCTTCAGCTGTTACTGTGTAATGTAAGCATTTGAGTACCTTGTGTTGCTTAGGTTTCATTTCACTGGTTACATATCAACTGCTTAAAAGATCAGGTGGCTGGGGCTTGTTAAGAAAGTTCTCCTGACACTAATCAGGTCAGAACAAACTACCTTTTTCTCTGAACCTTAATATGTGGTTAATATATGGATTTACAGGTGACAATGTGTAACTCCTAAAAAGATTCTAAAATGTAACATTACCTACAACTAACGTAGTAAAGGGCAGTATTCTTGATACAAGAACATTTATATATCTATTACTGATGAACAATATTTATGAACAAACACATTTTCTTTTTTAGGCGGTCCATCGGGATAAATCCTGAGAGAGGCACTAAGGCTGGACGAGGCAAAGTCCTGTCAAAGCGGACAGGGAAGGTCACCCAGACACACACACACACACACACACACCCTTAGTCTCTTAGTCACACTATTCACTCTTTCTTATTCACTCAGTCACTCTCTCTGTCATTTACTCAGTCATTCTCTGAGCCATTCACTCAGTTTTTCAGTCATTCACTCAGCCTGAACTCACTGAGTTATTCACTAACTCAGTCAGTCACTCAGTCTTTGTTTGTGTCCAGAGTTCAGTTTTTGGACAGACTGCAAAACGTGTTAATGCATTTATAATTAGCTGAAATTTAAGTTTATTTATTCAAATGAGCTTTGGGCTTTGTTTTACCAATTATCTTCAAATTCTGCACAAACAGTTCATTCAGTCATTCACTTGGTTTGTCAGCCACTGATTTTGATAATATTTTGTGTTTATTTGTGTTCAGTTTTAACACTGACAGCACAAAAAGTTTTTTTTTTTTTTAATGGCTGAAATTTTAGTTTTTGCCCTAAATGTTCTTCAGGCTTTTCATTTGTTTTTCAAGAAAGCTTTTCAACAGTTTTTCAAAAGCTTAATAAAGAGAGACATGGTTTGAAAAGACACTCTAAAGCTGTATTATGTTAAAATTTTAAGCCACTATTTCGAAGGCTACATTTATGGCTACATTTACAACAATGCATTAAAATTTGGTATTTTTATAGCAAGACTGCTAAGAGATAATTTATCAAATCACAAGAATTAGAAAAGAAATGTAAAAAACAATTGTAGCCCTTTTTGCTAGCAGTTCATTACTCAATAGCTTACGGTCACATGTAGTATATTTGTACTGTAATTTACAGTAAAATCCTGCAAATAAACATCTTGTGAAAAAGTGCAAATAAACATTATTTGTCAGTATTTTACTTTTGTCAGTATTTTACTGTAAATGTAGAAAATAACAGCTTTATGCTGTATTTGCAAAAACAGTAGCCAACTGTACATTTCAGCAACAGCAAGGCACCGTTAATTTTACAGTAACTTGCTGGCAAACGTGCTGCCAGTTCTTTACTGTTTTTTAAAGGGAAAATCTTTAACAGTGTATGACTGCTCTCCAGATCAGCATATCCCCAAAGGCCAACTTCTGGCCAGAGCCCAGCCAGCACGAATGTTGGGCCAGTGGGGTGGTTAGCATGGATATATTGTGTTGGCGGATGGGTTGGGACCCCAACTCTTGCCAAATCCTTTGCTTAAACTGAGGTAGTAATATATTAATGTATAAACAAGACAGCAACAAACTGTAATGGAAAATGTAATAAACCTGTGATCATAGAATATGGTATTTGAGGAAACCAAATGTACCATTTCACTGTGGGAGACCTCCTCCTTAAGTCTATTTTCGACCATTTCGAGGTCCTATAAGTTGCTCAGTGGCAAATGTATGCCCTCTGCTGGAGAGGTGTAATTTGTCAATGATAACAAGAGCTGCTTGATAACAGCCCCCTCCTTTTTTTAAATACTTATTATGTGCCATTCTGTTGCTCTTTGACACAATAAGTTATAACATGTTATGAATAAAAGCCCACGGTACTATCACAGTAGTACGCATAGCAAGCATAGCACTGAAACCTTTGTTTTGGCCCGATTTTGTTCGAAATGACATCGTTCTTTGATTTCCCTGGAAGTATATCGAGGGATGGGATGACCTCTTGTGGCTGCTTTTGAAACTGTGTGTTTTGTTGTTAAAATTGGCCCCATTCACATCTATTGCATTTTATTTTATATGTCAAAAGGAACTAATAATATATTGAAGTGTATTAGACCCCACTTAGACCCCATAGCATGTTGACAGTCATGCTGTAAGATCATTTCAAACAATGTCCAATAAAAATTGTGGATGGTAAAGTTGAAATGAATAGGGCAGATAGGGATGATCACTTCTGAATGATGGTTCTCTGCTGCCTGTCACCCTGGTTTAGCATCGTCAGTCAAGACAGCCCTGGGGCGGTATAAATTTGCATGTTTTCTAAATGTTTAGCTCAACTTTTATATTTAGATTTAACATTTTATATGTATACAGTCATGTGAAAAAATTAGGACACCCCATGAAAGCCTCTGTTTTTTTTTTTTTTACATAGATAAACATATGGACATTTGATCTTCATTTTAACAATATTAGGAGATTCAAGTAATATAACTAAACAAACAAAACCAAAGAAAAGTCTTTTTAAAATGATCTGTAAAATGTCATTATTAAAAAAAAATCCAATTTCTAGTGAGGAAAAGGTAAGAACACCCCCACATTTATTTGTACTTAAAATGGCTAAAATTACCTACAGGTGTATCACATCAGGTGCAAATTATTAGAACATCGTTACAGAGCATTTTGAAGGAGGCTTGCCTTATTTAAACCTCAGACAATCATTTTGGTTTGCTCTTAATTGTTGAAGTCAGAGGTATTACCATGGTGGGATCCAAAGAGCTGTCTGAGGCCTTCAGAAAGAAGATTGTTGATGCTTATGAGTCTGGTAAGGGATATAAAAAGATCTCAAAAGAATTTGTAATCAGCCATTCCACTGTCCAGAAAATCATTTACAAGTGGAGAACTTGAATTTAAAACAACGGCCAACATGTCCACGTCAGGCCTTACAAGCAAATTCACCCAAGAGCAGACTGTAAGATGCTTAAAGAAGTCTCCAAATACCCTAAAATAGCATCACGGGACGTACAGGAAGCTCTTGCTACAGTTGATGTCAAGGTGCATGAATCTACAATTAAAAAGAGATTGCACAACTTTATCATGGGAGGTGTGCAAGAAGGAAACCTTTGCTGTCTAGGAAAAGCATGAGGGCAAGACTGAAGTTTGCCAACGAACATATAGACAAAGGCCAAGACTTATAAAGTCTAAAATTTAATTATTTGGGCACCATAAAAGAAGGCATGTTCGGCGTAAACCAAATACAGCATTTCAGCAAAAGACCCTCATACCAACTGTGAAACATGGAGGTGGAAGTGTTATGGTTTGGGGATGCTTTGCTGCAGCAGGACCTGGCCAGCTCACCATCATAGAATCCACTATGAATTCTACATTGTATCAGAAGGTGCTTGAGGAACATGTGAGACCTTCTGTCAAAAAACTGAAGCTGATGTGGAACTGGACCTTGCAACATGACAATGACCCAAACCATACCAGTAAATCCACCAAGGACTGGCTGAAAAGTAAAAAATGGAGAGTTCAAGGGGCCAAGTCAAAGCCCAGATCTAAATCCTATTGAGATCCTGTGGGGTGATTTGAAATGGACTGTGCATGCAAGAAACCCCTCAAACATCACACGGCTGAAAGAATTCTGCATTGAGGAATGGTGGAAACTTTCTTCCAGTCGATGTCAGAAACTGGTAGATGGCTATAAGAAACGTCTCACTGAGGGTATTTCAGCCAAAGGGGGGAACACTAGCTGTTAGGGCATAGGGCGTCCTAACTTTTTCCTCAGTTGAAATACTCATTTTTGTTGATTTATTTTGTTTAATAAGTGAAAACAAAGTGATTTTTTGTTGTATACATGCAATTACATCACTTTCATCTACAGGTACAAATTAAAACAAGATTAGAAATTGACATGTTGACATTTCTTAATAAAGAACAGAATATTTAATGGAGTGTCCTAATTTTTTTTTTATATATTTAATATCTACATTTAGATTTAACATTTATATTTAAAACTGACATATACACACTGATCAGCCATAACATTAAAACCATCTGCCTAATATTGTGTAGGTCCCTCTTGTGCCCCCAAAACAGCTCTGGCCCATCAAGGCATGGACTCCACAAGAACTCTGAAGGTGTGCTGTGCAAGACGTTAGCAGCAGATCCTTTAAGTCCTGTAAGTTGTGAGGTGCGGCCTCCATGGATCAGATCAGTCCAGCACATCCCACAGATGCTCGATCAGATTGAGATCTGGGGAATTTGGAGGCCAAGTCAACACCTTGAACTCTTTGTCATGTTCCTTAAACCATTCCTGAACAATTTTTGCAGTGTAGCAGGGAGCATTATCCTGCTGAAAGAGGCCACTGCCATTAGGGAATACCGTTGGCATGAAGGGGTGTACTTGGTCTGCAACAATGTTTAGGTAGGTGTCAAATTAACATCCACATGAATGCCAGGACCCAAGGTTTCCCAGCAGAAAGTTGCCCAGACCATCATGCTCCTTCCCCGGCTTGCCTTCTTCCCAAAGTGCATCCTGGTGCCATTTCTTCCCCAGGTAAGCGAAGCTCACCCACCTGGCCGTCCACATGATGTAAAAGAAAACTTGATTCATCAGACCAGGCCACCTTCTTCCATTGCTCCATGGTCCAGTTCTGATGCTCACATGCTCAATATAGGAGCTTTCGGCGGTGGACAGGGGTCAGCATGAGCACTCTGACTGGTGTGCGTCTATGCGGCTGCATACCGGGAACACTCCATTCCAGGAACACCCCACAAGACCTGCCATTTTGGAGATGCTCTGCTCTTGTCAGAGTTGCTCAGATCCTTACACTTGCCGATTTTTCCTGCTTCCGACGCATCAACCTCGAGAAGTGACTGTTCACTTGCTGCCTAATATATCCCACCCATTGACAGATGCCACTGTAATATATGTTTATATTTAACATCAACATTTCAGATTTCCACTTAGATTTGTATTTAACATATATTTAGGCTTTATATTAAACATTTAAATTTAGATTTAAATACAACATTTATATTTATTTTTATATTTAAGATTTAGATTTAGATTTAGCTTTGATATTTATTTTAGTAATAAAATTGTAATAAAAATGGCATATTTACGTAAATCTTGCAAAATTTGTGTGTTTGTAGTTAAATCTGATAAAACTGGACCCGTTTTTGTTAGACTTTTTATTTTACAGACAGCATCCCTCAGTCCTAACAGCTCCTGAGGGGCAGCTTTATTATTTTTAATGTTTTTGTTATTAAAGCTTCCTGTGCAGTGAGAAAAAAAAACATAAGTGTTAATACTTTCTTATCAGACCGATTTTTTCCCCGGTAGGATGTGTTTAATGAAGCCGAAAGCCAGAACCCCCTCCCCAACAAGGGGAAAAGAGGCTAACGTAAACTTTAGTGCAAACGCGCATAAATATTCCTAATACTAGATGGCAGGACCGAGGTTTTCCGAAGTGCAGATGAAGTACAAACTCACAGCTAAACACACAGGTTTCACTGCTACTAACAG
This sequence comes from Pangasianodon hypophthalmus, assembly GCF_027358585.1. Classification (NCBI taxonomy): domain Eukaryota; kingdom Metazoa; phylum Chordata; class Actinopteri; order Siluriformes; family Pangasiidae; genus Pangasianodon; species Pangasianodon hypophthalmus. The sequence goes on from NC_069710.1 coordinate 25,558,174, forward strand.
AATATGGCAGGTGAGTATTAATAAACCACACTTAGAGACATATTTGTACAAAAATAAAATAAATAAAATAAAATAAAAAAGTATCTTGTCCTGGATTGATAACCTGAATATTTTTATTAATGCTTATCCTTATCCTATTTTTTGGTTTAAAAAAACAAAAAACCCAGAGGAGTTGCTGAAAGCCAGGCTTGGCCTCATCTAGGGAGTATCTGAAGGTCTCCTAAGGGATCTTATTGACTGTCTCAGGGCTACAACTCCTCCAGTTCTTAATGAAAGGGAAGCAAATGAGATTCTTCAGGCTCACCAAGTGACCCAGGACAGAACTGGAAAACTAGTGGATATGGTGCGGAATAAAGGTGATAACGCCAGTTTCTTAATGCTATCTATCCTGGAACAGCAGGACAATCTCCTCGCCAGAAACGTCTCCAGGTTACGCATGTAACCATGGTTCCCCGAGGGAACGAGACGCTGCGTCGAAACGCTATGGGAACGCCTTCAGCGTGACCGCGCTCTGAATAACATGTGTAATCAGTCCAATGGATGGGCGAGACGTCACGGGTGGGGTGACATAGCGACCCGGAAGCATAAAAGCCCGAGCGGCAAACGCTGCGCTAGCTTCTGAGAAATGAGGCAAGCGCGGCACGGATGCCGGAAGTGTGGCACTGAGACGCAGCTTCTAGTTCCCTCGGGGAACCATGGTTACATGCGTAACCTGGAGAAGTTCCCCTTCAGGAACTCGAGCTGTGTCGAAACGCTATGGGAACGAGTATGCCCACGCCGCCAGACTTACAAATCCCTGCCTAGTGTGGAAAGGGCACAGCTCAAGGCAAAAGGACAGAAGAGCCGGGAGTGGCTCGCATATCCAGGCCGTAGAACCTGGCAAACGTCAGGGGCCCAACCCGCCACGTTGCAGATGTCCTGTATGGACACACCTGCGAGAAAGGCCTTCGAGGCCGCCACACCTCGGCTAGAGTGAGCCTTGACCCCCAAGGGTGAGGGGAGACCAGAGGACTCATAAGCCAGGGAAATGGCCTCCACAATCCACCGGCTGAGGGTCTGCTTGGTAGCAGGAAGACCCCTCTTCGGGGGACCAAAGCATATGAGCAATTGATCCGCCCTCCTCCACAGGGCAGCTCTGTGGACGTACGCATCCAGTGCTCGCACTGGACACGTACAGTTAAGCTTCCTATGGTCGGGCTCCTGAAAGGGAGGAGGACAGAAGGCCTGCAGCCGGCCGTGGTGCGAGGAGGGAACTTTCGGTACATACCCCGCCAGTTTCTTGTACCGCTCGGGGGTACAAGAACGCTTTGGCCAGCCCGGGCACAAAGTCTAAGTAAGAAGGGGCCACAGAGAGGGACTGAAGATCCCCCACTCTCCTAAGAGAGGAAATTGCCAAGAGAAAGGCAATTTTCAACGTCAAAAGACGGTCCGAAATCTCCTCTATGGGCTCGAAGGGGGGTTTACAGAGAGCCTCTAAAACCACGGCCAGGTCCCAAGGAGGGACCCGGGATCGCACTGGAGGTCTGAGCCTCAGCGCACCGCGGAGGAAACATGTAATCAACGGGTGCCTGCCCACTGACTGACCGTCGAGGGGGGCGTGGTAGGCCGCAATAGCCGCCACATAGACCTTCAGTGTGGAGTGGGTCAGCCCTGCGGAGAGATGGGCCTGCAGGAACTCCAGCACTGTACCAACTGGGCAGTGAACAGGGTCGAGCCGGCGGTCTCCGCAGCAGGAAGTGAAAAGTTTCCACTTCAGGGCGTACAGTTTCCTTGTTGAGGGAGCTCTGGACTGGAGGATTGTCTCAACAACCTCGGCTGAGAGACCGGAAGCTCTGAGTTGTGCCCCCTCAGAGGCCACACCCACAGCTTCCACAACTCCAGGGGGGGGTGAAGGATGTCGCCCCCCGCCTGTGAGAGGAGATCCCTCCTGACGGGAATATTCCATGGAGAGCCGACGAGAAGGGAAATCAGTTCCGAGAACCATACTCAGCCCAGCCAGAATGGGGCTACTAGCAGCAAGCGTACCCCGTCCTGGCGCACTCTCTCCTCGGCCACATCTGTACCATAGCATCCAGTCCTAGGGGAGCTGGATGAGTCAGAAAGAACCAGAGGGGACAGTGCAACGTCTCCTGAGTTACAGATCCTACAGATCCACCTGAGCTTGGCCGAACATACACCATATCTGCTCCACCACCTCGGGGTGGAGCCTCCATTCCCCAGGCATTGGCCCCTGCCTCAACAGGGCATCTGCTCCCATATTGAGACGGCCAGGGATATAAACTGCTCTCAGCAAGAGGAGTTTCTCCTGGGACCACACAAGGATCTTGAGCGCCAGCCTGTAAAGGGGGCGCGAGCGCAGACCTCCCTGGTGGTTGATATAAGAGACCACTGCCGTGTTGTCGGTGCGCACCAACACGTGGCGACCTCTTAGGTCCGGGAGAAAGTGTTTCAGTGCTAGAAACACAGCCAGCATCTCCAGGCAGTTGATGTGCCAAGTGAAATGGCGGCCGCTCCACAGACCATGGGCAGAGCGGCCACTCATGACCGCTCCCCATCCGGCGAGAGATGCATCCGTCGCTAGCGTTACGTGGTGACAAGGAGCTCCCAGCTCCAGGCCCTGAGACAAGAACCCAGGTTCCCTCCACATGTCTAAGGCACGTAGGCACCGCCGCGTGACCTTGATCATGCGGAGCGGGTTTCCCCTCAGGGAGAACCCCCTGGTCTTGAGCCACCACTGTAGGGGTCTCATGTACAGCAGGCCAAAAGGTATTATGTTGGACGCAGCTGCCATCAGACCCAGCAGTCTCTGAAACTGCTTCACTTCTCATTGACCGGCCTTCTCTCACTCTCGCGACTGCTGTGAGGATCGACTCGATCCGAGCAGGAGACAGGTGTGCCTGCATCGTGGTTGAATCCCACACCGCGCCCAGATAAGTGATTCTCTGTACTGGAGAAAGCACACTTTTCTCGGCGTTTAGTCTTAACCCCAGCTCTTTCATATGGGCGAGAACGACATCTCGATGCCGAACCGCCATCTGCTCCGATCGAGCTAATATCAACCAGTCGTCGATATAATTCAGTATGCAGATGCCGCACAGGAGCCAGAGCAGCATCCACACACTTCGTGAAGGTGCGGGGTGAGAGTGCTAGGCCGAACGGAAGAACCCGATATTGCTAAGCTTCGCCCCCAAAAGCGAACCTCAGGAACTTCCTGTGTTGAGGAAGGATGGAGATATGGAAGTAAGCATCTCTTAGGTCGATCGTGACAAACCAGTCCTCGGAGCTGATCTGAGACATGACCTGTGTGACCGTGAGCATCCTGAACATCAGTCGTGCGACCGAGAGGTCCAACTGCTGCAAGTCCAAAATGGGACGCAGCCCTCCCCCCTTCTTGGGAACAATGAAGTACCGGCTGTAGAGCCCGGACTCTCTGTCGCGAGGAGGGACCACCTCGATGGCCTCCTTCCTAAGGAGAATGTGTACTTCCTGTTCCATTACCAGAGCCTGCTTGGGACCCACCAGAGTGGGAAGAACCCCGGAAAAGTGAGGCGGAGGAGAGCCGAACTGAATTCGATAGCCTCTCTCTACAGTACTCAGGACCCATTGAGACACATTCGGCAGAAGTTTTCACGCTGCCAAATAGCTCACTAAGGGGATCAGCCTCTCGAGACTGACCTCTGGTACGGCGAGAACAGCTAGCGTGGTGCCCTGGAGCGGCGAACCGACAGGGAACGACCGAACTAGCTGCTCCGAAGGCCTCCAAAGAGGTCGCGAGCCTCCCAGACCCGCTACGTTCCCGGGCGAGAACTGGGAGAAATGCTCGCCGGAGACCGATGCGCCCTGAAGCACCATAGGTGGCAGGGTTGGCAGATCGACCTCCTGAGGGCGCTGAGGCGAGACGGGCACCGTATAATGAGGTGTACACCGTCCCACCCCAGAGGGGCCCGCCTCTGGCGAGAGAGAAACTGCTGGAACGCCGCCGCCTGCGTACGAGCCTGCTGGTACCTGTCGACGACGGAGCCAACAGCGTCGCCGAACAGACCAGAGGGCGCCAGCGGGGCATCCATAAGAACGACCCTGTCCCTCTCTTCCATGTCGGACAGGGTCAGCCAGAGGTGTCTCTCCGCCACCACCAGGACTGCCATAGACTGGCCGATAGCACGTGCTCAGACGGCATCTCCCCATGCTCATCCAGCTCTTTGAGCAGGTCGGCCTGGTACGCCTGTAACACCGCCATGGTGTGCAGACACGCACCAGCCTGACCCGCTGCCGTGTATGCCTTGCCCACCAGCGCTGAGGTGGTCCGCGGCGGCTTGGTGGGCAGCGCCAGAGCCTTCAGGGACGATGCCGCACCAGGGGACAGATAGCTAGCTACCGTCTGTTCAACCCTGGGCATCGCCCAGTAGCCAGTCTGGTCCAGCCCCGCCACGTTAGCATAGTAAGAGGAGGCGGGACTGAATAAACGGGCCAAAAAAGGCCTCCTCCATGACCTCGACACCTCAGTGTGGAGGTCGGGGAAAAAAGGCAGGCTCCGGCATGGAGGTGGCGGTTTACTGCGCAGGAAGCGCTCACCTACCTTCGACCCCTGCAGTTTCAGCGGGCCAGTCGATGCTAAGTTTAGCAACGGCCCGCGAAACCACCTCCAGCAGCTCCTCATATTGAGGAGACTGCGGCAGATCAGAGTCGGCGCCCTCCACGTCAACCTCCTCGGAGGAAGACAGGCGGAGCGCCGGGCCCGCTCCCCGGGGGGAAGAAAACGCAGAGCGGGCTTCCGAACCCAGAGAGCGGACAGTGGATCTGGAGGATGAGGAAGGAGAAAAGGACTCGCCATTCTCCATTCCCTCCTCCAGATCCATCTGCGAGCCCCACGAGCGCAACCGCCGCAGTTGCGGGGCCGGCACCGCGAGACATGCGAGTCAAGGCTCCCTCCTGGAAGAGAGCCTTCCGGGAGCGAAGTGCGCGCAGCGGCAAACGCTCGCAATGCGAGCAGCCGGCTCCCTCGAAAGCCGACTCTGCGTGCTCCACTCCCAAGCAGACAACGCAAAGACTGTGTGTATCCCCGCCGGTAATATAACGCGGGCAGGGAGGAACACACAGCCTAAAACGCTGTCCGCTCTCGCCCTGTTTCAGTTTCGTTTTGTCCTTGGCCTTAGGCATGCCGCAGACAACATAGAAAGACAAACAATAGACAGACAATATCAAACAGAGCGCTTGCTGAATGACAAAAAGCTAGCGCGGCGTTTTCCGCTCGGGCTTTTATGCTTCCGGGTCGCTACGTCACCCCGCCCGTGACGTCTCGCCAATCCATTGGACTGATTACACATGTTATTTAGAGCGCGGTCACGCTGAAGGCGTTCCCATAGCGTTTCGACGCAGCTCGAGTTCCTGAAGGGGAACCTGAACCTTCTCCCAGAGTGGATTGAAGAAGCCAGACTGCAACGTGAGTCAAATCCCTTAAAAATCCCTTCTCCAGCTTTAAAATGACATTCAAAGAGATGATAAGTGAAGTTTCTAATCAGCTCTTGCTGTCTGCTAAATCACACTTTGCAGGCTTGGATCGCAGCAGTGCCAGTGCTAATCCCTCACAGAAGGTTGGACGGAGGGGAATCTAAAGTGAAACTAACCAGGAAGTCAACTTCACATTGTTCAAGAACATGGAGTGACCATGCAAAAAAAAAAAAAAAAGCATTTAATTCCATATTATTGTTGCTGGTGCAGTTAAAAAGCTTATGTCTGTGTCAATCAGGTACTAAATTACAAATAAAATACACTTTAGCAAACTGATCATGAAAATATTTTATTCTTTCTGCTTTTACTCTCCTGATTTACAGTATGTGCTGAATAATTTAATAAACAGAAACAATGCAATAAATAAAACAATGCAATAAATCATTTTCTGTTTAAATTGGGGCACAAACAGAAATGAATAGGCATTTTTGGGTATTTGTGCCATCACTCTAAATTTCTACAGTAGAAAAAAAAAGAAAGTCATGTCATGGGTACTGTAGCACCTACACTTTATAAATATATTACAGTGTGCCTGTTGTGGACTCTTCTGTGCAAAAACCATTATAAAGACTCACAGTTTAGTTTAACAGAGGGGCAACTTTATTATTTTTAATTCACTGAACATTTTCTGCACGGTTTCGTTATGAAAGGTTTCTGTACAGTAAGACAAAAATACATACGTGTTATTTAAGTGTTTGTAAGTGTTTTTTTTTTTTAGGATGTGTTTAATGACCGAACAGCATTTCCTACGCCCACGGGCTACCGTAAACTATAATGCACACGCGCACAAATATTCTTAATGGTAGACAGCAAGACCGAGTAATGTCCGTATTCTACCACTGCTAAGTGATATTAAAATCTCGTTGTGGCTAGCATGAAGTAAAATTTCACTAACAATTATTGTATTGCAAAAACAAGATCAGTTAATTTGCTTTTTATAACATTTATCTCATAAGCGATATTTTTTTCGGGCAAATATTTCGCCCGAGCTGCTAGATAGGATATTTGGCGAAATAACGTGATGTTTTTCTTCTAATAACGTGATATTTTTACATAATAACGTAATAGTGATGAGATTTCAAGTGGCTTCAGCTAATTATTAGTTAGTAACTAGTTCCACAGCTTTTTTGTGTTCACTCAATTTCTCTCTCTAAAGTGTCACCTGAATTATTTTTAGTTGGGCCAAAATTTACTCCAATTTAAAAATGTATGTTTGCTCAACTAGTTTTACAGCTCATTCAACTAAAAAGTTTTATATAGTCCAACATTTACAAAACTAAGGCAAAGATTCTGTCAGTTAAAAGTAGTACTCCACGTGTATCACAAGTTAACTAAACTGTTTTATTTGGACATCCAAACTAGAAATTCCTGTGGAACTATTTAGCAAACAATTTTATACGGAGGCTGCTAACATAAAATACTTAACTGGTGTCAAACTGTAATATACACAGAATTTATAACATTTAAATCACACAAATGAAAACATCATGTTTTTTTTTTTCAGCCTATATTTAGGAATAATCTGCAATGAACACATGCTTAAAATACAGGCTAAATTCCTCCAGTTGACCAACATTAATTTTACAATAGAACTGCAAAATTCACTTTACAAAATTGAACTGATAAGAGATTGATCCCAGCCCTACACTTAGGCTAGACCTAATGCACTGATACATGAAAATAGTGCAAAGCCACAATGGAAATTCTGTAGACCACTCTTCAGAGTCAAGACATCTTTAGCAGGCTCAAAGTGACATCCAGGCTAGAGAGTCAATTTAGTCAGTTATGTCAGTCAGTTATTCAAATTTACTTTATTTCACTGAATTAGGACTGAAAACCAATCCAGTACATTTTGAATTCTACAACAAACATGTACAAAAATGAGTGGCGATAACTCTCTTTGCTAATAGCATACCTACCATACCGTGTCATAAGTACTTTAACAACAAAGAACACTGAAACAATGTGTTAAGTAGTGACATAAAATGGTTTCACAACTGTGTAACAAAAATAAGTATTAAAAAAACAACAAAACACCCATCACATATTATTTGACATCATGACACTTGAATCTGACTTCTGAACAAGATCAGGTATGTGGAACAGCCAAGTGTCTGTCTATTCCTGCAACAGTCTGGTTCTCAGTGACTGAACACTTTTCACTGTCAAGACCCAGAAAGACTTTTTGCACAGTCTCAAAAAGGTACTTACATTGTTTAGGATACTCAATGTAGAGAGCATAAAGCAGGCTGAAGAGCACTGAGCACTCCAAAGGCAGTTGGAACATCTGGAAGGCCGGTTATGACAACTTCGTGTTCCACCACTACAGCCATGTTGTTATTCCAAGAAAAGGGCTAGCCATCTCTGTCTGATCATAGAGACAAGTGATTGATCAGAAACAACCTCTCTTCTCCTTAGGGAGAAGGTCAGGTCCATTTTAGCATGGAATTGTGTTATATTAATATTCTTCTTTTTGAGTTCTTGTTCTCTGTCTTCAGGCAGGTAACTAATATCATTCAGATTACAGAGTTAATTGTCAAATGAAGGGTCTTCAAACTGAAGCATGATACCATGTGTTATCTGAAGTTTTTGAAAGATGATATCCTTCACTTCCTCCAGTGATGATGGCTTTCCAGGAAAGTCAATGTAGTTGTTCCATGGACACAGATTGTTGTAGCTAGAGACAGAGTGTTCCGAGACCCAGGCTTTTTTTCAGTAGTAGTCTTCAGGTTTGGTTCAACTGAAGATGCTCTGATTGTTTTGAGCTTACTGACTTGTAGTACTGGTTAAAAAACTAGATGAATCTAGGACTTTGGGGAGGATACAAGCTCATCTATGTCCTTGAGTTCCATTAAAACATACCATGCATTTTCCTCTTCAGGTACTAGGACACCTTGTAGTATCTCCAAAGACAGGAGAAGACTGTGCTACAGCAGTAAGGAATCTGGAAGCATATTTCTATCCAAATGCCAATCAAACAACAGCAGCCTTTGAGAACACAACATGCAACAACTATGGAGGACATTTTCCACATGATGGAGGGCAGAGAAATTGTCCAGTACGAGGAAAAATATGAAGCTTGTGGCAAGCCTAATCATTTCCAAAAATGCTGCAGGTCTCAATGCTATACACCCAACACACAAAACAAAAAGTAAACACAGTACATGTAGAAGATACAGTGTGCAAGCCACAACCTGACATGCTGATAATCTGATAATTTCAAATGAAGACTATGTATATCATACACACAGTCCCACATTCACCGCAACCACAATCCCAAGTGAAAGTTGCAGGAGTACCAGTAGAGGTCATCACTGAATCTGGTGCAAGTGTAAAAATACCACAAATTAAAAGGCAACATTGTGTTAAAGTCACCTGATGCAAAAATCTTTGTGTATGGATCTTCCAAACCACTTCCACTGAAAGGCAAATTCCAAGCTGAAATCAGCTCCGGCAAGAAAAACACATTAACCACATTCTATGTGATTGACAGAAACTCAGGTTCTCTGCTGAGCTACAACACTGCCCTGGAACCTGGAATTCTGAACTCCCCACTTTGAATCAACTGCTAGAAGAGTACAAACACCTCTTTCAGGGCATTGGCAAATTGATTTTCAAATAAAATTATACCAATTTTCACCAAAATTTGCAGCCACAGGACCTGGGAAACTTGCAGTCATTGAGACAATGATGAACTTCACTTTATATCAGAATATTCTTGAGACAAATGTGAGGCCATCTGTCCAGCAGCTTAAGCTGGTCTGAAATTGGGTCAGTGCGTAAATCCTCAAACATCAATGAACTGAAGCAATGACTATTCAATATTCACGATGTTGCACAATTTCTAGGTCGCTATTTAAATTTAAGCAAATTTGTGATATTGACCATGTTAACTCCTTTGCACAAAAGGTCAGAGTTTCTGTGACTCTTATCCTTTCCACTGAAGCATGTGTTCAGATGACACTCTAATGGATCTGATTGAACATGGATCAACAGGTTTTACTTTTAGAGTCTGTGTCAGCTAAAGTGCCCACTGTCATTCAAGCAAAAAGGGGGCATTCCAAATACTAAGAAACTCTGAAATTCATGTAAATATTTCTATTTTTCACTCAAGCTGTGGCTGATGATATCATTTGTAATGAAAACCAATAATCTTTTTAAAATTAGGCACTAAATAATTATAACTTTGTATAATAATTATCACCACCTTTATTTAGGTGTGTCTTTTGTACCAGATACTTACACAATAGTTACAACAGTGACGTGCGTTCACTTTTCCTATAAATAGTATGACTCATTTAAAATTCTTGTTCTGTCATCAGCTGAGTGCACAAGGTAAGTTCCAAACAAGGGAATCTATATAATAACATTGATCATATTTACCAAAATAGAAAAATGTTTATATTATACGTTACACAATTAAAAAAAAAAAAAAAACAATTAAAAAAATTATAAGTCGCTGTTTAGATTTTAATAGGCAAATACAGAAGAGTCTATGAATGGATCATTATTAGAGTGATTATAATGTTTCTAGGATGGTATATGTTTGGCAACAGTTCTTTTAATCTTAAAAGATGAAGTGTGTAGTTTTATTGTGTAGTGTGTAGTGTTTTTAGTTTTTAAATAACCATGTAGAAAGATGTATCATGGCCATATTCCAGGATGACACTGCCAAGATTCATCAGGGTTAAAATTATGAAAGAATGGTTCGGACAGCTGGAGGAGACTTTACAGTGTGCTCACCTCTTTCATTGTCAGTACAAGATCTTGATGCACCTCTTGATGGAAATAACATCACAACATTTATTTCCATCAAGCGGTGCATCAGTTTTTGGTCAAGATCTTGTATTGACAATGCAAGAGATGAGCACTGTTTAAAGTCTCCTACAGCACATCCCAAAGACTTTCACTGAGGTTAAGGTCAGGACTCAGAGGTGCCAATTCATGTGAGAAAATGATTCTTTATGCTCTCTGAACCATTCTTTCACAATTTTAACCCGTATCATGGCCACATTCCAGGATGACACTGCCAAGATTAATCAGGGTTAAAAGTGTTAAACATTATAATCACTCTAATAATGATCCATTCATAGACTCTTATGTATTTGCCTCTTAAAATCTAAACAGCCACTTTTTTTTTGGCCGGGCAGTGTGTATATATGTATGTGTATGTATATATATATATATATATATATATATATATATATATTTTTTTTTTCCTCAATGGGCAATAATTAACCCTGTGTGTTAGCACTAAATGAAATTACATTTTTTAAGCAAATTGTATGTGAAATGGATGTTCATATGTATTTCAGTTTTGCAAAAGTACTTCACAAATATTAATTTTTTGTTTTAGTTTGAAATTTAATTAAAAATATGTTAAAATGTATTTTTCAGTGAATCATAATCTGTTCATTCTTAACTACAGTCAACATAACATTATTGGCTTTGGTTTCCTGTAGTAGATCTAGCATTTTAATGGACTTAATTATAAAATAATCAGTGGGGTTATTAGCCTAGGGCAGTCAGGGGAAGTTCCAACTGGTAAGCAAAACCACTTACTTACAATGAACATTTTTATTTAACAGTTGCCCAACCTGAACTAAGATCAAGTGATCAACCAGCAAGCAAACACTGGTGTTGCTGCATTCTTTGGTCCAAATTTGGCTCTCAAGTTACCTGTCAGGTTTTTTTTAAGGTAAGGCTCATAGGAAAAGAAGATGGCAATGCCATGACATTCCACATTCCACTGTACACTAAGGGCATGTTCACATTTGGGCAGAATACCTGAGTCTGCACCTAGGACCAGTTCTGGGTTGGTTCAGGGAGGTGCTCATAATCCCAGGTTTGTTTCCCAGGTTTCTCAATGAAATAATTCAATTCAATTCAATTCAGTTCGTGCTTTTAACAATGGACATTCTCACAAAGCAGTTTTACAGAAATAAATGGATTCACAAAAATATATTGTAAATATGTGAATTTATCCCTTTCTCACTTTCTCTATACCACTGACAGTTTTTACTTTATTTTGACATTTATCAACAGTTCAAAGCATTTAATTTGAATTTGAAGCTGCTCACACACACACACACACACACACATATATACATGTATATATGTATGTAGGGTGCCTAAGACCTTTGTACAGTACTGTCTATATATATATATATATATATATATATATATATATATATATATATATATATATATATATATATATATATATAGTACTGTGCAAAAGTCTTAAGCACCCTATTTTTTTTAGTACAAACATTGTTATAGATTTTTATTTTAGGACTTCTACATTATTGATTCAGTACAAAACTACATTTTAGATTTCCAAACATTAGTTTTCCAGCACAAAATTAAATGTTACAGAAAAATGTTTGTATGTCAGTAAAGAAAGCAGCATATTACATAAGAGACACTTTTCAGACAAAAAATAAAAAATGAAGGCTGCTGAGTTTTGCTGCAAAGATAAGAAGCGAGTGTGACAGTCAAAGTCTCCAGAAGAACTGTGGCTGCTTCTGCAAGATGCTCAGTAACACTTACAGCTCATTTCCTTATAAAACTGCACAAATTGTACCAGAGACTACTATTTTTTTTAAAAGCGAAGGATCATCACAACAAATATCGACTTTGTTTCATTTATTTCTGTTTACTGCTCTTTATAGTTTTTTTTTTGATGTAGAAACATTTGATATCATTATTTTTGAACTTTGCTCTGCAGCATTTCCTTGCATGTGCCTAAGACTATATATATATATATATAGGAAAGAAACAGTTTGAGATGACTTTTGCTTTGTGACATGGAAGTAGCCATTAGAAGATGAGTAAATTGTGGCCATGAAGGGATACACATGGTCATTAGCAGTACTCAAATAGGGTGCGGCATTCAAGCGATGATTGATTGGTATTAATGGGCCTAAAGTGTGCCAAGAAATGATTCCCCACACCATTACACCACCTCCACCAGCTTGGACTGTTGACACAGTACAGTTTGAGTTCATGGATTCATGCTGTTGGGGCCAAATTCTGACACTACTATCTGGGTGCCTCAGCAGAAATCGAGATTCATCAGACCAGGCTGTGTTTTTCCAGTGTTCAACTGTCCAGGTTTGGCTGACAAAAATGTTCTTGGCTGACAAAAATGTAACCCGATGTGGTCTTCTGCTATTGTAGCTCATCTGCTACATCCGGTAATTCCCATCCGGTCATTCTTCACTGACCTGTCTCATGAAGAAGGCATTTCTGTCTGTGGAACTGCCTCTCACTGGATGTTTTTTTCTTTATTGCAGCATTTTGAGTAAACTCTAGAGCTTGTTGTGCATGAAAATCCCAGGAAATCAGCAGTTATAGAAATACTCAAACCAGCTCATCTGACACCAAAAATCATGCCATGCTAGTCCATTGCAGGGCACACACACACACGCACACACACACACACACACACACACACACACACACACACACACACACACAAACACAGACACACACACATTTAACAGCAATTTAATGCAGCCTATTCACTTACCTGCATGTTTTGTACAGTGGAAGGAAACTGGATGTATACACATGAAACTCCACACAGACAGTAACATGAGCTCAGGATTGACACGGGGACCCTGGAACTGTTAGTTGTCAACACTATCCACTGAGACAACAACAACAACAACAACAACAACAGCATCATATCGTGCCCTTCGTCATTTGGCTCTAATGGTGCTAACCATACAAAGTGCTTAAAATGACCATGAGTATGCTGGTGGCTCCACTCATGAGGGAATATCTACTACACCCTCTCCTGTGACCTCACATGGCACTGCCTGAATTCTGCACTAAATTCTGAGTTTGGGTGTACATTAGAATTGAGAGTGGTCAAAAGATTGAATCGACTATATATTAAGTAAATTTAGTTGCGACAATAAATCTTCATCATCATCATCTATCCCTTATCACTAAGGATTGAGTTGAATTTCCGAAAAACAGGATGGAATTAGAATCAAATAGATTAAAAGTACAATTTTGTGTAGAATTAAGCCCTGAAGGGACATTTTCCAAATCTGGTATTTCCCTATGAATATGTCTTATAAATACATCTATAGGTAAAGAACCACATTTAACAGTGATTTGAATGTAGAGCGTTGTATTCATTATGTAATGGAAATCAAAGCTCTTCTGGGGAACACAGACATTTGTCCATTCACTAACCCCATCCTCAATCTGGCTCTGAGGAAGCTAAAAGATCTGATTCTCAAAAGAGTCAGAGTCCTCGACTAGTGTTTTCTTTAACAGACATGTACTGTTCATGCACACTGGCAGCATTTTTATGTTAGCTCCTGCTAAAATTAAATTTCTTGCCGTGTTCATCTACACTTACAATCTACACAGAAATATACTTTCATTCTGTATGTTATTTTCACAGTGAATCCAGAATTTGTCTTTCACATAGCTTAGATCTGACAATGCAAAAGAAAAAGTTGAAGCCATTTCTTAGATGTTCCTAAATGGAGGGACTAAAGCAGAGACTAAGCATGGTATGAAAACAGGATATGGACATTTGCATCAGTCTGTGTCTATGGATCACCTTCATGAATAACATGCTGTGGGCAGTAGCTGTTCTGAGGTCAACAACAAGAACTTAAATGTGATCAAGAACTTAAATGTGTCAGATTTCAGAGACTCAGACATGAGACTTGTAGTAGCATTTATTAGTTTACAAAGTGTTTTATTGTTTATTGTTTTATTGGGCACACAATTTCCATAGTGTTTAATGTTCAAGAACATACATATTCCTAAGCAAGCTTAGGTTTAGGTCTTAAAAGGGTTAAACAATATAGAAATCATGGAAATAGGGATGTGCTCATGCAAATGGTACACAAATGTGTACATGTGCATCAAGCTGCTTTCTGTTTTTCACTTTCATTTCTCTTGCTTTCCCTTTATCATGCCATAATCACCACCTTTTGCTGTAAATCCTAGTGACCAGATATTTACAACACCTATGACATGTTGTCCTATTTAAAATGCTTCCACTTTTTTCCTGTTCCTGTTTTTAAGTTCCTGTAAATTGTGTGACTAATTAGATTCTTCATCTGACACACTTCACTTCTGCAACCAGCTGAGTGCACAAGGTAATATTTGTGTACACCAAATTTTCAACCTTTCTTAGACAATATAATGTAATTCCTTTAAAATATACTGTTTTAAAAAAAAGCAGAAATCAAACATATAATAGTAGAATGCATAGAGGACAGTTTAAGTAAATGTTTGTGATGTATGTGGATGTTCATATGTATTTCTGTTTTACACAAGTATTTCTTAAATACTGATTTGTTTTAGTTTTAAATGATGTAATTTTAAATAATGAACATCAACTGTGTTGAAAGAACATCAACTGTGTTGAAATTTGTGTTAGTGTTTTATGGATTATTTAATTTTTAATGTGAATCATCATCTATAAATTAAGATAACATCATTTGCTTTGGTTTGTTGCAGTAGATCTAGTTATCCTAAATTGGCTTAATGTAAAAGATCAGTGGGGCCATTAGCTTAATATAGAGTTTAGGAGAGGCAGGGACATTTCTAATAGGGTATACAAAATCACTTACAATGGAAATGTTTACTTAACAGTTGTCTGAACTAAGTCAAGTGAGATCAACTAAGAACTGAGATCAAGTGATCAAGGACCATTAAAAACAAACACTAGTGTCCCTCTGCATTCTTTGAGCCAATCTTGTGCTCTTAAGTTACCTGTCTGGTCTTTAAGGTAAGAATGCATGACATTACACTGAAAAAAATACTGGCGTGTAACTTATTCAAGAAAAGTGTGGTAACAACTTCCACACACAAAATCTTAGTAAATTTAACTAAGCATATTTTAAGTAAGATTTTCATGGCATCAATGTTTATTCTTCTAAAAAATGTAAGTAAATTTAACTAGCAACTTTCTTGATTTATAAGTACATTTTACTCAAGTTTGAATTACATAAACTATATAAACCTGAACCCTATAAAAAATAAACATCATCTAAACATTATTATTATTACTTGATGGTCATTAACACCTTTAATAGTTCCAACCACAAGTAGAACACCAATGAATAAATGCAGCCATATAATCCTTTATAAAGACTAAACTGGCAAAACCCTGGATGATTAATGAATTAACATGTGTGCGTGTGCACACCACACACCTGACTGAGAAACACAAAGAGGGTAAACTAAGAAAACTTTACTGAAACACTTGATCTTTAATACAATAGCCTTAGGCCTTAAAGCTACTATATAATGCTACTAACTATAATCCTCAAAATTAAATCAGTTTAAAGTTCTGCGAACACATATGAAAATCGAGCTCAAAAACACCCCAACTTTAGTACGCAATTGGTTCAAGTCAACATTGAATTTACTACACAACTGGTTCAAGAAACATTGCAAAACAGTATTACAGTTAACCCAGTAAATAAGTAAAAAATACACTTTGAATTTTAAGCTGAATATTTACAAGAATTTACAGAACTTAAAGGATTTAACTAATTCTAATAATTTGCTTTTTGTGTAAAAACTACAGGTTTGTTTTTGTCATATTTACTGAACCACTGAATCATTGTATCGTACACTAACATGATAAACAGTAGGAACATTCTTTCTTCTTTTTTGATTAGAAAGTCGTGGACACATGCAGATTGTACACAAATGTGTTTGTCTGCTGTTTTTTTTTCTGAAAGCTGATACGTAAGCAAAAAATGAACAAAAGCAATTACAAACTCTTTTTCTTTGTAAAACTGTATGCCATGAAAACTGTAAAATATTCCATGAGAGATAATTTACGAAACTGTCAACAAACATGTGTTGTGATTAACTTGTTGTTGTGCAGAATATTTCCACTATGTACAATAATTCCTGTAGACTTAACTCATGCCTTATTTCACAATTTATTAAATATGTTTTTCTTCATTTCTTTCATTTGTACCACCAGCTGACTGCTGCACAAGGTATGTTTCCAATAAGGTAATATGTATAATATAGAACTTATTTTGAGATTGATATTTGAGATTGAGGGTTCTTTTAAACATACAACACATAACACACAATAGATAGATATAATATAATATAATATAATATAATATAATATAATATAATATAATATAATATAATATGTGTTTTAAATTTTGTATTTTATTTACAGAAGTTCAGTCATTAATAATGACTTTGCAAGCAGTAATCTGTATAATATAATATTTATTTTAGGATTTATATCTAGGATTGAGAGTTTCTTGCTTTTAAACATACAACACATAACCCACAACAGACAGAAGTATTACAAAAGGATTGCGTTTTAAATAATTGTGTGTATTTTATTTATAGTTTTAAAATAATTGTGTGTATTTTATTTACAGAAGTTTCATCATTAATAATGACATCACAAGAAAAATCAAGCCTCCATTTTGTCTCCTGGAATACAAATGGTATTAAAAATACCAGTAAGTCACCAAAAAAGTTCTCAAAATTGTTGAACAACCTTAGTAACCTTCAGGCTGATATTGCCTTTATACAAGAAACACATGTTGGGACAGATTGTTACCAAATCTTGGAAGAAGTTCAAGACTGGAAAGTCTACTTCACTGTATACAGCTCCTGCAGCAAAGGAGTTGCAATACTGATAAGAAACAACATACCGTTTGAGTACATATGCCATGATGAGGATTGTAGTGGAGGTTACATTGTGCTGTTCTGTCGCCTGTATGGTGAACTGTACACTCTTGTAAATTTGTACAATCATAAGGCAGACAGATTTTTCTTGGGTAGATTGAAAGACTATTTGATGGAAACAGCTGAGGGTGTGCTAGTGGTTGGAGGTGATTTCAACACAGTTTTGCATCCCACCTTTGATCGGAAATCTTCAAGGTCTCAAGCAAGGCATTCACCATTCAGAGCTTTTTTAGAAGAGTTTACTGTTTCTCTGAATCTCAGAGACACTTGGTCATACCTACACTCTACTGATGAGGCCTTTACACGACGTCAGAATGACACTCGCTCCAGGATAGATATGTTTTTCCTGCAGGAACACAAAATGGGAAAGGTGTGTAATATTCATGTAGCACGCAACAGTGAAATACAGATTGCTTCTGATCATTATCCTCTTGTACTAGAACTCACAGTTCAGCACAGAACTGAAACATACTGCCCAAATGTTGCCTTAAAGTTGCCTCAGCCTTTTACATACACACCTGACAGAAGACCAGGGAAGATTAGTGGGGCAGAAATACTGAGTGTCATTAAGTCTTTCACTGACTTAGAAGAGCTCTCACTTGATAGGGAATCTGTGAATTACTATAAAACGTATCGCTGTCAACTGACTGAGACCTTAAAAAATGAATACAGTTTAATGATAAAGAACAAAGAGGTAGGAGACAGATGCATCTCTAATGTGAAGTATTTGATATTCTCCCAAATTTTGGCAAAGCGTGTCAGTGTGTCCATTTCCCCGTCTTTCAAGGGAATGATAAAGACAAATCTTGACACATTTTTCATTGTGAAATTTGGGAAAGGCCCACAGAAAATCAAGTGGTCTTTCCTTGAGAGAAAACTTGCAAACATGCTACAATCAGAGGTGAAGAAGCCAAAACAGATCCCTTCTGCCACCCCTGGCCCCCTCCAACCAGAGTTCAGCTTTCTGGATTGCCTTCTTCCTAAAGACCGAAAGTCTTCTGAACTCAGACTTTTGGAGCCTGGGTGTCCACTCACCAATGCTATCTTCAATCTGGCTCTGAATGAGCTATTACACTTAGTTGTCACTAATTTGTGTAAGGGCACTGTTTGCTATCAAAGACAGGTTCTGTGCATACATACACCGTCAATCACATCTGATTCCAGGCAATTTTTTGTGAATGTTTTCAAGGAAGCTTCAGGACTTAAAATAAGGTTCAAAAGAATTAAAAAACATTGAGGACTCTGAGATATAATTATTATTATATCTTTATCCCTTACATACAGACAATGTTGTCTTAAATTAAGCTAATTCACAGAATTAATTCTATTTTCATTATATCTGTTATACTAGTTGCAGTTATTTGTTCCCATATTATTAATTTTGATGGCTGACATGATTGCAAATGTGCTCACAGCCAGTAAAGAAAGATGGCATTTGTTGACTTATTACGATTAAGGCTTATTGTTTATTTGAATTAAGGCCTATAGGTAAAGTTACTTTTTTAATAATGGGAAAAAACCTCATATATGCATAATACACTGTGACACATTTATGTATCTCCTTTTTGATATACACGCTAATAACATGGCCAAGATAGGTTATATGTTTTCTTTAAAAGATAACAAGAAACTGATCATAGTACTAATATCTTCTTAGATTACTGTAATGCTGTACTAAATTACAAAATGAATGCAACAGCAGATTTTTTTAACAGCTTGATTTTTATTGTAATAGAGCCAGAGCTGGTTGGATTTATTAAATAAAATGGGGAAAAAATTACTACTTAGTACAAAATATGATTAACACCCATATTTGAGGTCTCAATACAAACCATTAAACATATGTCAATGCAGAAACAAGACACTTGAGTAACTGTACACTCCTGGGCAAAAACAAACAAACAAAAAAGGCCAAGCCCAAAATGGCAAAATATTAAGCTTTTAATGGTCTTAACAACAAATCGTTGGTCAAGAAGGCTATATAACTGAATTTCCCTGTTTCTAGCTTTTCCCCAAACAGTTCACTGCAGCAAAAGTAAATGAGCGAATGGTGGCACAGGAGCTCTCAGGAGTGCATTTGTGTAATTCCTGCTACTTTTCTGACTAATGATTTTTCCATTAAAACCTTAATATATGCCAGTTTGGGCTTGGCCCTTTTTTTGTATTATTTTGAGGCATTTATAGTTTACATTAGTAATATAAAAATTGAATACCTGTATAATACTGA
This sequence comes from Pangasianodon hypophthalmus, assembly GCF_027358585.1. Taxonomy (NCBI): domain Eukaryota; kingdom Metazoa; phylum Chordata; class Actinopteri; order Siluriformes; family Pangasiidae; genus Pangasianodon; species Pangasianodon hypophthalmus. The sequence continues at coordinate 25,577,624 of NC_069710.1, forward strand.
ACTATATTTGAGAAGAAAAAAGATTTTTTCTTCTCAAACATTTTTCAAACATTTTTATTAACACCTTTAAAGTACTCATTACAAATCTCAAAAGTCTCTTCTCTCATCTAGTTAATGATTGTATGCTATATGTCAGTAGGGTGGGTTTCCATGCATTTTATTTACATTTCATTTTAACAATAGAAAGAACAATAATTAAGTGTAAATTGTTTGCGTTGTGATTAGGAGATTGTTCAAATCCAGCTGGTGGCAAAGGTGGCCTTTTCTCTGTTTTGACATGTTTCTAAAGGTTTTAATCTATCAGTGAATATGCATATCAATTTCCTGTGCACAAAATTAATTGCATAAACATATTGTGTGTTCATCTAGGGCAACTTCTTGCATTACACACAGTCATATGTATATTAGATTGGGCATTTCCATACACTAAATTATATTTATGAAACACAAATTAATGTACAGACCTTTTAACAGTAGCTAAAGTTAACTCTTGCTAAAGTTGTTCAGTGATTTATGTGTAATCTATTACTAAACATTTACATCACATATTTACACTAGTTTCAATTATCTGTATTTATACTATTGCTGTTTATTGTTTTGCTGGTCATCCTAAATTTGCTGTTATATTCTAAATTTATATATTTCTGTAAAGCTGCTTTGTGACATTGTACATTGTTAAAATTGCTATACAAATAAAATTGAACTGAGACTTACACAATGATTATTGAGGAATATACATTAAGTAGCTTTCTTCTTCTCCACTCTGGAAACGGGTATTAATACAAAACTCTTACCATGCAATGTTGGTGCAGCATAGTGACATTTTTATGTTTAGATTATTTGTTTAGAACATTTCCAGATTTCATATAAAATCACTACTATTGATAATGTTGATAAATACACAGAGATTTGGATACAAGTGTATTTTTATTTTGAATGTCTCCAGTCCAAAGTTCACAATCATTTATAAACATTTAAAGGAATAAATATATTGCTATCAAGCTGATAGGGAGATTGGAAAGGATTAAAGAGAAAGATGAGTTTTTCTGCAAAGAGGACATTTTTTTCTGCGGGGAAATGTTTGAGTATAAATTGCATCCATTTAGTACTGGCTATTAGATTCAGAATGAACTGAAGATAACATTCGCAAAATCCCTGCTGTCTATTAATATAAGAAACACCTAACCATAAAATAAACAGAACTAAACTGACATACATGAAGTATGTATGATGCAAAGTATGAGATGCTACTTCAAGTAATGCTCTTTTTAACCCTAGAAAAATAGTACTGATACTTCGGTCTAAGATTGTAAGTGATAAGCTGTGAAAAAATGTGTGAAAAATCTTTGCATTACCTTAACTCAAGGAACAGCTTTTATTATTGCCAAGAAAAGAAATATACTTTCCTTTTGTACCTTATTTTTGAACAGTGAATCTAGAATTTGTCTTTCACATAGGTTAGATTTTACTATGCAAAAAAAAGCTGAAGTCATTTCTTATTCATATCTTTGCAAATGAATGCAGGCTTTGCATAGGCAAAGTCTGAATATAAGTCTGGAAGCTGGAAACAAAAATGAAACTGGATGTGGGCAGGTGTTGTATCAATTACATCAGCTTACAGTATGTACCTCTCAAACGGTGCCTGGTCAAGTAAACTCACATGTAATTTGTCATTGTGATTGTAATTTGTCACTATCACATTTAGATAGTCATGTTAAATAACAATTTTTAAGTTTCAGTATAAATTCTTTATCTTAATGAAGAATGTAAATATTAAATGCAATTGTTAAATATAAATGTTAAATATAAATGTAAATGTTAAATGTAGAAGTTGTTTTGTTCATTTGGCAATTCCACCTGCCCTCTTAGAGTGTGCTTCACTACAGAAAACACAACACCAGTAGGGTTGCACCATACTGTTCTACATTTAGTATAAGTTTGCTGATGTAAAAAGCCCTGTAAAGTCCATGTTGGTGTTTGGACTGGTTTAAAAACAGTCTGTGGGCACCAAGCAAATAATCATTATTAAATTAACTCAATTTCTGCAAATATATACTAAGGCAAAGGGAAAATTCAAATTTAATGTACAGAACCATGTCTGTTTTCAAATTTATTTAAAAGATTGAATCAGGATACTTGGAACTGCAATGTCATCAATACAACCTGTGAATCCTGAAATTCTTTGCTACGAAATTACAGACATACAGATATACAGAATTGGGTAAATGTAAAAGTAGGTATTGCCTGTAGGTAGCTAGTCAGGTAGTCAGCTTAGCTAATAAAGCAATATCACATGAGCAAGAGTGCTGAATATCAGCACAGCTGTGATTTGACCACAGACTTTTACAGTCATGGGAAAAAGAAAGTACACCCACCTTCAATTCTAGGAAATTCATTCAGAAACTAGGTTTTAAAAAATAATACACTCCAGTGAAAAACAATTTCATACCTTAACAGCTATGTATTTTACAGTAATGTATATTCTATATTTATGTGGCAGTATGTAGCATTTTTGGCTTTTTAGATGATTTTGAGATCATATTTTAAGAGTGTGAAAACCTGACTGAATTTTGTATTTGTGTGTACATTAGAAGTGAGAGTGACCAAAAGACTGAATGGAATTTATAGTAATTGCATAAAGTTGTAAACGTGTGTGTATCTCTTCACTAAGGATTTAGTCGAACTTTCTGAAACTCTGGATGGAAGACTTAACATGAGAATTAGACTCAGATAGATTCATAATTTGATTCATAATTTTTTCATAATGTTTTCCTTAAAATAAATAAACACTTAACAAGTATGAAGCACTAAATAATGATTTGCCAAATCCTTTATTTTTCTACAAACCTGTCTTATAAATGCCTGTTTAGTTAAAAGAATCATATTTAACTTTGGTTTGGATTTAGAGTGTTATATTTATTACAATCTACAATTTCTCTACTATTTCCAAGAGAAGAAATATACTTTCATTTTTTTGCCTTGTTTTACTGTGAATCCAGAATTTGTCTTTCATATAGATTAGATTTGACTATGCAAAAGCAAGTTGAGGTCATTTCTTATTCATATCTTTGCAAATGTATGTAGGCTTAGCTAAGGCAGTTGGACTGTCTGCACCGAGTAACTGGATGTGGACATTTGCATCAGTCTGTGTTTATGGATCACAGTCATGGATCACATGATGTGAGCAGCAGCTGTCTTTAGATCGAGAACGAGAGCTTAAACTTGATCAAGCAAACCTACAGTACATTTTCATTTTTGTTTTCAAATTTGACTTTACATGCCCAAATCATTTGTACATATAGAACAGAGACATGATATGTGTTTGATATATGTTTATAAATGGTTATATTGTTTATTTTTTTATTGTAAATTTTAACATATTATATATCACATGTTCTTGTTAGTTCCCCTTCAGGAACTCGAGCTGCGTCACGAAACGCTATGGGAACGCCCCCGCGTGACCGCGCTCTGAATCACGTGTGTAATCCGTCCAATGGATGGGCGAGACGTCACGGGCGGGGTGACGTAGCGACCCGGAAGCATAAAAGCCCGAGCGGCGAGCCCCGCGTCAGCTTCCTGTTTTCAGCAAGCGCTCTGTGTTTATTGTCTGTCTATTTTTGTCTTTTGGTGTTTTATCGTTGGCATGCCTAAAGCCAAGGATAAGACGAAGGGCGAGAGCGGGCAGTGCTTCAGGCCGTGTGTTCCTCCCTGTCCGCGATTTATTACGGGCGGGGATACACACAGTCTGTGCGTTGCCTGTTTGGGAGCGGAGCATGTTCAGTCGGCTCTCGAGGGAGCCGGCTGCGCACATTGCGAGCGTTTACCGCTGTGCACTCTCCGCTCCCGCTGGGCTCTCTTTGAGGAGGGAGCCCTCACTAGCGTGCCTCGTGGTGCCGGCCCTGCTTCTGCCGAGGCAGAGCGGCGGTTGCGCTCGTGGGGCTCGCAGATGGACCTGGCGGAGGGAATGGAGACGGGCCCGTCCCTTTCTCCTTCCTCACCCTCCAGGTCCTCTGTCCCCTCCCTGGGCTCGGAAGCACGCTCTGCAGTTTCTTCCCCCCGGGGAGCGGACTCGGCGCTCCACCTATCGTCCTCCGAGGAGGTCGATGTGGAGAGCGTCGACCCTGAGCCGCAGTCTCCTCAATACGGGGAGCTGCTCGAGGTGGTTGCACGGGCAGTCGCTAAGCTTAGCATTGACTGGCCCGCTGAGTCACGGCCTGAGCCTCAGGGCTCTAGACTGGAGGAGCGTTTTTTGCGCAGTAGGCCACCACCTCCGCCCCGGAGCCTGCCCTTTTTTCCGGACCTCCACACTGAGGTGTCGAGGTCCTGGAATAGGCCATTTTCGGCCCGGTTGTTCAGCCCCACGTCTTCCCATTACGCTAATGTGGCGGGGCTGGACTACTCCGGCTACAGGGCGATGCCCAGGGTTGAACAGACGCTAGCCAGCTATCTGTCCCCTGCTGCTGCATCGTCCCTGAAGGCTCCGGCGTTGCCTACCAAGCCGCTGCGGACCACCTCAGCGCTGGTAGGCAAGGCGTACACGGCAGCAGGTCAGGCCGGTGCGTGTCTGCACACCATGGCGGTGTTACAGGCGTACCAGGCTGACCTGCTTAAAGAGCTGGATGAGCAGGGGGAGAGTACGTCTGAGCAGGTAGTTGAGCTCAGGCGGGCCGCTGATCTGTCCCTCCGCGCCACCAAGGAGACCGCCCGTGCTATCGGTCGGTCTATGGCAGTCCTGGGGGCGGCGGAGAGGCATCTCTGGCTGACCCTGTCCGATATGAAAGAGAAGGACAGGGTCGTGCTCATGGACGCCCCGCTTACTCCCTCGGGCCTGTTTGGCGACGCAGTAGACTCCGTCGTCGAGAGATACCAGCAGGCCCGTGCTCAGGCGGCGGCGTTCCAGCGGTTCCTCCCCCGTCGCTGTCTAGCTCGTGGGGCTGCCGGGCGGGGGCAGCCCCCTCCGTGTACGGCCCCCTCCTACAGGGAGGCCCAAAAGCACCCTTCGGGCACTAAGGCGGATCTGAGGACCGTCCTCATGTCCAGAAGGGCCGCGGCTAAGAAGCCCTGATGGTTTTGGCCCAGGGCTTCCGAGGGCGGGCCCCTCTGGGGCGACGCGGCGTACACCTCATCTTACGGTGCCCGGGTCCCCCCAGTGCCCTCAGGAGGTCGATCTGCCAACCCTGCCACCTATGGTGCTTCAGGGCGCAGCGGTCTCCGGCGAGCGCCTCTCCCAGTTCTCGCCCGGCAACGTAGCGGGTCTGGGAGGCTCGCGGCCTCTCCTGAGGCCTTCGCAGCGGCACACCTTCTATTACACCAGAGGTCAGTCTCAAGAGACTGATTCCCTTAGTGAGCTTTCTGGCAGCGTGGAAACTTCTGCTGAATGTGTCTCATTGGGTCCTGCGTACTGTAGAAAGAGGCTACCGAATTCAGTGCGGCTCGCCTCCACCTCGTTTTTCTGGGGTTCTTCCCACTGTGGTGGGTTCCGAGCAGGCTCTGGTATTGGAGCAGGAAGTACGTACTCTCCTGAGGAAGGAGGCCATCGAGGTGGTCCCTCCTCACGACAGGGAGTCAGGGTTCTACAGCCGGTACTTCATTGTTCCCAAGAAGGGGGGAGGGCTGCGTCCCATTTTGGACTTGCGGCAATTGAACCTCTCAGTCGCTCGACTGAAGTTCAGGATGCTTACGGTCACTCAGGTCGTGTCTCAGATCAGGTCCGAGGACTGGTTCGTCACGATCGACCTAAAAGATGCGTATTTCCACATCTCCATCCTTCCCCCGCACAGGAAGTTCCTGAGGTTCGCTTTCGGGGGCGAAGCTTACCAGTATCGGGTTCTTCCCTTCGGCCTAGCACTCTCACCCCGCACCTTCACGAAGTGCGTGGATGCTGCCCTGGCTCCTATGCGACTACAGGGCATCCGCATACTGAACTATATCGACGACTGGTTGATTTTAGCTCATTCAGAGCAGATGGCGGCTCGGCATCGAGATGCCGTTCTCGCCCATATGAAGGAACTGGGGTTAAGACTAAACGCCGAGAAAAGCGTGCTTTCTCCAGCTCAGAGAACCGCTTATCTAGGCGTCGTGTGGGATTCGACCACGATGCAGGCACGTTTGTCTCCTGCTCGAATCAAGTCGGTCCTCACAGCGGTCACGAGAGCGAAAGTAGGCCGGTCACTCACTGTAAAGCAGTTTCAGAGACTGCTGGGCCTATTGGCAGCTGCGTCCAACGTGATACCGTTTGGCCTGCTGCACATGAGACCCCTACAGTGGTGGCGCAAGACCAGGGGGTTTTTCCGAAACAAAGGAAACCCGCTCCGCATGATTAGCTGTGTGGAGAGAACCTGGGTTCTTGTCTCAGGGCCCGGTCCTGGGAGCTCCTGGTCGCCGCGTAGTGCTAGCGACGGATGCGTCCCTCACCGGATGGGGAGCGGTCATGAGTGGCCGTCCTGCCCGTGGTCTGTGGAGCGGCCGCCATCTCAATTGGCACATCAACCGCCTGGAGATGCTGGCCGTGTTTCTAGCTCTGAAACACTTTCTCCCAGACCTAAGAGGCCGCCACGTGTTGGTGCGCACCGACAACACGACGGTGGTCTCTTACATCAACCGCCAGGGAGGTCTGCGTTCGCGCCCCCTTTACAGGCTGGCGCTCCAGATCCTTGTGTGGTCCCAAGGGAACCTCCTCTCATTGAGAGCGGCCTACATCCCTGGTCATCTCAACGTGGGAGCGGACGCCCTGTCGAGGCAGGGGCCGGTGCCCGGGGAATGGAGACTCCACCCCGAGGTGGTGGAGCTCATATGGCGTATGTTCGGCAGAGCCCAGGTGGATCTGTTTGCGACGCAGGAGACGTTGCACTGTCCCCTTTGGTTCTCTCTGATTCATCCAGCTCCTCTTGGACTGGATGCCATGGTACAGCCGTGGCCGAGGCTGCGTCTGTACGCCTTTCCTCCGGTCGCTCTGCTCCCGGGAGTTCTGGAGAGAGTGCGCCGGGACGGAATTCGTCTACTGTTAGTAGCCCCGTTCTGGCCGGGCCGAGTATGGTTCTCGGACCTGATTTCCCTCCTAGACGGCTCCCCATGGGAGATTCCGATCAGGAGGGATCTCCTCTCACAGGCGGGGGGCCATCTTCACCCCCGCCCGGAGCTGTGGAAGCTGTGGGTGTGGCCTCTGAGGGGGCACAACTCCGCGCTTCCGGTCTCTCAACCGAGGTTGTGGAGACCATCCTCCAGTCCAGAGCTCCCTCTACGAGGAAACTGTACGCCCTAAAGTGGAAACTTTTCACTTCCTGGTGCGGAGACCGCCGGCTTGACCCTGTTCACTGCCCAGTTGGTACAGTGCTGGAGTTCTTGCAGGCCCGCCTCTCCGCGGGACTGACCCACTCCACCCTGAAGGTGTACGTGGCGGCTATTGCGGCCTGCCACGCCCCTCTCGATGGCCAGTCAGTGGGCAGGCACCCCTGGGTGACACGTTTCCTCCGCGGTGCGCTGAGGATCAGACCTCCAGCTCGATCTCGGGTCCCCTTGTGGGACCTGGCCGTGGTTTTAGAGGCTCTCTGCAAACCCCCCTTCGAGCCCATAGAGGAGATTTCGGACCGTCTTCTGACTTTGAAAACTGCCTTTCTCTTGGCAATTTCCTCTCTTAGGAGAGTGGGGGATCTTCAGGCCCTCTCGGTGGCCCCTTCCTATTTAGACGTACCGAAAGTCCCCTCCTCGGTACCACGGCCGGTCGTGCTGCAGGCTTTCTGTCCTCCTCCCTTTAGGGAGCCCGACCATCAGAAGCTCAATTGTACGTGTCCAGTGCGAGCACTGGACGCGTACGTCCACAGAACTGCCCTGTGGAGAAAGGCGGACCAGTTGCTTGTTTGCTTTGGTCCCCCTAAGAGGGGTTTTCCTGCTTCTAAGCAGACCCTCAGCTGGCTTTCGAGTCCTCTGGTCTCCCCAGTCCCCTGGGGGTCAAGGCTCACTCTACCCGAGCGGTGGCGGCCTCTAAGGCCTTTCTGGCAGGTGTGTCCTTACAGGACATCTGCAACGCGGCGGGATGGTCCACGCCCCTGACCTTTGCCAGGTTTTATGTCCTAGATACCCGAGCCACTCCTGGCTCCTCTGTCCTTGTGCCTTAGGCTTGCCTCCTCCTGGAGGCAGGGACTTGTAAGTCTGGCGGCGTGGGTATACTCGTTCCCATAGCGTTTCGTGACGCAGCTCGAGTTCCTGAAGGGGAACGTCTCCAGGTTACGTATGTAACCATGGTTCCCCGAGGGAACGAGACGCTGCGTCTCGGTGCCACACTTCCGGCGTCCCTGCGGCGCTTGCTTCATTTTCTAGTAAGCTAACGCGGGGCTCGCCGCTCGGGCTTTTATGCTTCCGGGTCGCTACGTCACCCCGCCCGTGACGTCTCGCCCATCCATTGGACGGATTAGACACGTGATTCAGAGCGCGGTCACGCGGGGGCGTTCCCATAGCGTTTCGTGACGCAGTGTCTCGTTCCCTCGGGGAACCATGGTTACATACGTGACCTGGAGACGATTTGCAGTAGGAAACACATATTTATAAACAAACTTAGATCCAGGTCCTAAAAAATTAAAAAATTCCATCATGGAAACAGAAAAGTGCTCATACAAATTGGGCAAAAAAATATATGTGCGCATCAAGCTGCTTTTTCTTTCCCTCTTTCTTTTCCCTTGCATTTTGAATAGGACCTATAAATTCTTTTTCCAGCCATATATTACATAATCACTGCATGTTGCTGTAAATCTTTTCGACCAACTATTTACCCAATAGTTACAACACCTGTGATGTGCTTTTCCAGTGTAAAATGCTTCCACTTTTTTCAGAGTTTCTGTAAATTGTATGGTTCATTTGATTCTTTGTCTAATTCACTTCTTCATTTCTGCCATCAGCTGAGAGCACAAGATAAGTTCCTAGATACCAGATAAGATAAGTTATTTTCAGATGAACCCAATTTTAATTTGGATGGATCTGATGGTAGGGTGTTTGTGTGAAGAAAACCAAGGAGAAGAATTCCAACTAAACTGCACTAAGGGTACTATAAAGCACAGAGGCGGCTGGGGCTGTTTTTCCTACAGTAGTGCTGGTGAGCTTGTGTTCATTGATGGCATCATGAACTCAGAAGTGTACAGAGGCATTTTGGTTGCAAGTTTGGTTGCAAACTTGCAGAAATAAGCTAAGAAATTATTCAAGAGACAGAAGTGGATTTTGCGGCAGGATAATGATCCAAATAGCAGCTGCATTTTTTGAAAGAATATTTTACCAAAATCAAAGTTTTAGAAGGACTCGTCCAGAGCCCTTACCTCACCCCTACAGAGCATCTGTAGGATGCAATGGAGAAGAAATTAGCAGATTTTTGATACTCTAGTGTGGATGAACTGAAAGTTTTGTTGGCTAAACCTTATCAAGAAAAAAAAAAATAAAAGGATGGCAAACTAAATACTAACACATTGAAACTGTGATCATTAATGTTTGCTCCAAGTTGCTTTTAGTGCCATACATTACATAAAGTAATTACCACCTTTATTCTCCTGTATGAACGAATAGCCACATCACCTGTGACGTGATCTTACGTTTTCAAAGCTTGTCTGAATGGCGTGGCTCATTTGATTGTTTTTTCTGCTACCAGCTGAGTGCGCAAGGTAAGTTCCCAATCAGGGAATCTATATAATAACATTTTAAATATTTACTGAAATAGAAGATATGTTAATTAAAACATTACAAATACATAACATTAAGTAGTTCCTAACTGATATTACGTTATTGTTCCTCAATATAATTTAATGTTTTTCTAAGAACAGTAGCATGTAAATCATAGGAATGTCAATATAAAATGTTAGTTCTTAGCAGGCAATAATCAATTCTAATGAAATATGAGCCATTACATTAGATTTTGAAGCAAATGGTATGTGAACGGGATGTTTTTCAGTTTTACACAAGTATGGCTCAAATATCAATTTGTTTCAGTTTTAAATGAAATAATTTTCAATAATGATCATCAACTGAGTGCAATTTTGTGTTATATTTACCTCTTTGTGTTTTATTTACCTCTTGTTTTCTACATCAATGCATCTTTTTTTTATTATTATTAATTTGTAACTACAACCATGATAACTTGCTTGTTTTGGTTTGTTGCAGTAGATCTAGTTATCCCAAAGGACTAAATATAAAAGATCAGTGGGGCCATAAGTTTAACAACAGGGAAAAAAAACAAATAAAATAATTTACTCAAAATGGAACCTTTTACTCAACAGTTGTCTGACCTGAGACCTGAGATCAAGTGATTAAGGATCATCAAATACAAACTTTGGTGTTTCTCTGCATTCTTTGATCCAGTGTGGGCTCACAAGCTGCCTGTCCGGTCTTTAAGGTAAGAACGCCATCACATAAACAGTATTAGGAAGTTCTCCTTTCTTCCTTTTTAAGTGGAAAGTCATGAACCTATGCAGATTTTGCACAAATGCATTTGTCTGCTCTGTTTTTCTATTTTAAGCTGATACATAATAAATAAAACAGAAAAGCAGTTGCAATCTGTTTTTCCTTTATAGTATTTTATGCAGTGAAAACTAAAAATGTTCAAGTGTGACATAATTTACCCGACTAAGTACATTAAATCTTATGTGCAATGATGCCTTATTTCATAATTTCTTTTATTTGTACCACCAGCTGACTGCTGAGCACAAGGTAAGTTTTTAACAAGGGAACCTTTATGATATAGTACTTATTTTTGGATTGATATTTACTGAACCAAATTATATCTTTCAATCAGGATTACATAATTCTTCACTTATATACTGTAAGTGAAAAAGGATTAGCGAGTATGTACTGAAAACTGTGAGAGAGCACAAAGAATAGAGAACTGTGTTCATAAAAAAGTGCAGCAACAGACTGGAAATAAAATTCCAAAGGTGGCCTTGCTATTGGAGGAAACAAGAGGTGGTGGAGAACCTGACAGGAGACCAGGGAAGATTAGTGGGGCAGAAATACTGAGTGCCATCAAGTCTTTGACTGACTCCGAACAAAGACCTGATACGCTGGATGTAGATTATTACAAAATCTTTTGTTGTCCGTTGACTGAGACCTTAAAGAGAAAGTATAACCTCATGATAAAGAATAAGCAGGTACATGAAGCTTATAATTCAGGAGGCATTTTCAATGTAGACTATTTGATAATTTCAGAAATTTTGGCGAAGCGCCTTAGTGTGCTCATTACTCCTTCATCGAACAGAGAGAAGAAAGCAAAGTTTGATATACTTCTCACCATAACCTTCGAGACAGATCCACAGGAAATCAGGTGGTCCTTCCTGGAACAAACCCTCAGGAGACTACAACAGATACCGTCTGCCCCGCCATTAGACTTCAGCATTCTGGGCTGTCTTCTTCCTGACGTCCAAAACTTTTCTGGGTAACGCAGACGTTTGCAGCCTGGCTGTCCCCTCACCAACACTATCCTCTGACACAGCTAGAAGATCTGATTCTCACAAGTGAGACAGAGTGCAGGACCAGTGTTTCCTTTCACAGACAGGCCCTGCTCATACATGCAGACGAGAGCAAATGGGGGAAAGTTGTTAGGGTACTAGAGAAATTCCAGGATGATTCAGGAATTAGGCTTACAGAATGTCACATAATAGATTGAGATGATTAAAGCACAGAAATGTGTGTGGAAAACTAAACACAATCAGAAGGAAAGGGTGATCAGGAGCAGAAAATTATTAAACACTGTGTACATTATTATTATTATTATTATTATTATTATTATTATTATTATTATTATTATTCCAGTTTAATTTTACACTATTCTTAAATGCAGATTATAAAATACTTTATTGTACAGGTTTAGGGACTGCAAGCACAAATTGTTTTTTGTTTAATGTTGAGCATAAAGAACAGCTTGCTAAAGCTTGTGGGATTGGTTGCCAAGTTTTATCAAAATACCCACCCGATTCAAAAACTACACAAAAAGACTTGAAACTATCCCAATATGTTCAGGCATAGGAATAGGTACATGTATTTTTCCCCTTTTTCTTAGTCTTTTTCAGAAGAAACTGTTAACAGTGGTGCACATTTCTGATTTGCAGTGTCTGTCTGCAATGCACATAATATGCAGAACTTGCAACAATTTTCACGGAACTTATATTTAAAATATAACTATATTTCTACCATATTTCAGTACAGACAAAAGAAATATACCTTCATTAATTGAGCTGTTGCTCCATATAGCTCACACACCACACACTGTGCACAGAGCTGCATTTCTCTGCGGGGATCTCAACAGAATTAATCATTTAATATTGAATTTTAAATATTTTTAAAATAATATTTAAAATATTGTAAAACTTTAATTAATTGTGCATGTGTTTGTCATTCTTTAATAATCGTTATCCCACTGTTTTGAAAGAAATTGTTCTCATAAATTCATATGGTCAAAATAATGAAATGATGCTTAAAGGATCTAACCCATTCTGACTCATGCAGCACTGTAGGTGTGTAATTGTTTTATAGTAGATTCTCACAGCATTTCCAGCAAACTTTTCTGATTTTTCTGCAATGTAACAAACCCAAAAATGGCATTTTGTTACACCCTTAATATAGCCCCTGGTTGGGAAATCAGTTCATTCACTTCATGGGCTCACATTATTGGATTCATCTGTAAACTATAACGACATATACTTGTATCCATTAACAGCAACAGGTATAACTGGTAGCAATTTGACAGTAATGGTAGATTTGGTGATCATATATATATATATATATATATGTGTGTGTGTGTGTGTGTGTGTGTGTGTGTATGTATATATATATATATATAAACGACAGATTTTTTTGTAAATATTTTTTTAAATATCTCCATCAGAGTTGTAGAGAGTTACAACTACACTGAGTTAAGTTGACTTTAAGTTTGGTAAATTAGCTTGATATGTTTGTAATTTGACTAGTTAAATTAGCTAGCTAGTAAGGTTTTGTACATTAGTTTGTTAATTTAACTAGCTAGTTATGATTTGTAAATTATCGTGTTGAATTCTTTTTTTTAGCATTAATTTCAAAGGGTTATTAAAAATTAGTTACCCAGAAAGACAAATTCTAGGTTTGTCTGTGTTAGCAGAATTTTTTTTTTCTGATAACTAATTTCTTAGTGAAGCAGCTAGTAATGCAGGGTCAGGCGTGATGCACTTGTGGTCAGCTCTTTTAATCAATTAATTACTTTTTACTGTTTAGACATTTGATTTTTGCCTTTATATTTCTTTATACTTCTTGAGTAAGATTTGACACAGTGCCTATACATTCACTTAAGTACAATTTTTTTGTACTTTTTCCACGCCTGCCCTTTAGGCACACGTCAATTCAAGAAACAAAATAATCAACACTTATGATCATACATGTACCCATATATAGCCCAAGGGTTGGAAAGACATTAAAACAAGACAGGTATAAGGCATAACAGACACAAAGACTCTTATTTATCAATGTTAAATATTCAGTAACGTACTTGGAAAAGAAATGAGTAAATGGGCTTACTCCATTAGTTCTGAAGGAAACTGCACTGGCAGTTCAGAATGTAATGATTGGACAAACAAGAAACATTTTTTCCTCATCTTCATGCACTAACTTTGCAGACAAATACACATGTGCTATAGTACATAAATACAGTGGATGAATACAGTACAAAATGTATTCATCCATTAAAAAGAAACAAACAAACAAGGTTTGTAAATGAAGCTGGAGAGTTTATTCAGCAAATCACATTGCCTTTATGCTGCAGCTGTAGCTTACTATTGTTACCTTGACGAGACAAACTGTTAAAGCTGTAAAGTGTCAGTAAATGTTATGTTATGCTACTGTTCATTTCAGTACCATAAGTGCTATAAATAAATAAATGCTGTGCTATGTAAAACTTATCAATTATCCTTAGATGTGTATCAAAAGAAAAAAAATCATATGTTTACATGTGGTTGGTAACTCAGTATACTAACTTTCATAATTACATTAATAATAGATATGAAAATATTAATCAGAATTTGACAATTAGTAAATAACACATAACAGTTCATGTAGCTGCTCATGTGTGTAGTCATGATTGCAATGTACATATTTTTCTGGAACCTTGAATATATTCCTTCATTACAAAATGTTCTGTAATACATTAGAATATTTTTTTAGATAATGCATTTGTAACATTAAGCACTAGTTAGCATAGAAGCATAGCATGTTCAGTGGTAAAATATTGTTAACAAATGTGTGTAAAACATAAACTCAATAGTTACAGAACTATTTGCAGTAAATAAAATATAGTAAAAGCTGATTGTATTTATGTTTCTAAAGATTTGTAATCTATCAGGAAATGTATCTCAATTTCTACTGCATGTTAGTACAGTATTAATTGAATAAAAATATGTGCATTTATTTTTGGCTATGCCTTTGCATGATGTATAATCATACATACTCCAAATCATGTTTATAACACATAAATTCATGCACAGAGGTTTTTTTTTTGTCAGAACTAACAAATATATTTTCTGTCTTCTCTCTCACTAGATTTTATGTCAGTATTTTAGTAGTAGTGTAATAAACATGGAATCTTGGATGAGTGTGAGTGTTTTATTAACAAGTGTCTACAGTTCACCATACATACTATTGCCAAGAGAAGAAATATACTTTCATTTTGTACCTTGTTTTACAGTGAATATAGAATTTGCCTTTCACGTAGGTTAGATTTGACTATCCAAGGCTTAGCTAAGGCAGTTGGACTATCTGCACTGACTATCTGTATGGGAGTATGAAGCAGAGACTAAACATTATAAGGAAGCTGCTTGTGGACATTTGCATCAGTCTGTGTTTCTGTTGCACATGATGTGAGCAACAGCTGCTTTGAGGTCAAAAGCTAGAGCTTAAATGTGATCAATTAAAGCTACATTTTCATTTTTGCTTCCAACTTGTCTTTACATGCCCAAATCATAAAAACAAGCACACATTTGTACATTCAGCACACATGAGACTTCTAGTAGCATTTATTAGTTTATAAAGTCTTTTATTGTACCTTCATTCATTTAACATGTCAAATTCTGCATGTTCTTGCTAGATTTGCAGTAAAATTGTGTAAATAAAACTTAGATTTTTTTTCTTGGGCACACAATTTCTATGTTGTTTTGTGTCAGAAAAACATATTTCCAAGCAGGCTTAGGTTTAGGTCTTAAAGGGTTAAACAATATCTCACGGAAATAGACAAGTGCTCATGCAAATGGGGCACAAAAGTGTGTGTGCATCAAGCTGTTTTTACTTTCCTACTTTCTTTTCCTTTGCGTTTTAAATAGGAACTAAATTTTTTTTTGCCATATATTACAAAGCACAATCACTTTTTGCTGTAAATCTCATGGACCAGCTATTTACCAAACAGTTACAACACCTGTGATGTGCTTTTCCTATGTAAAATGCTTTTCTGAGAGTTCCTGTAAATCCTATGACTAATTTGATTCTTCAGCTAATTCACTTCTTCATTTCTACCACCAGCTGAGTGCATGAGGTAAGTTCCCAACAAGGGAATCTACATTGATTGATTGATAATATTGATTTAAAATATATATATTACATATTTTATATATACCTAAAATTATAAACATATTTATATCATATTTATTTTTATTAAATACTTATCAAATACTAAAATATATTTCTCAAACCCGACTACGTCATCCTTCCTAATGTATAAATAAAGAATAAACCCCAATGAGATGTGCTGTTATAGGAAAACAATCACTGATGTGGTAGGGACAATGCAAAGTGGAATTACTGTTACAACACGAAACATTATGAAAGAACGTCACAGTTTTTTCCATTTATAGTCAGATTTAATGTTGTGGAATATCCACAAAACAAAGAGGGTTACAAATAATAATGTTAACAGGAACACCTGTACACCTGCTCATTTATACAGTTACCCAATCAGCCAATCATGTGGCAGCACAATGCATAAAATCATGCCGTCAAGCAGACATCAACAATGTCTTTCAGTCTGCAGACCCTCTGCTCACAGGATGTTTTTAGTTTTTCACACCAATCTGTGTAAACTCTAAAGACTGTTGTATGTGAAATTCCCAAGAGATCAGCAGTTTTTTAAATACTCAAACCAGCCCCACTGGTACTAACATCCATGCCAAAGTTAAAGTCACAGAGATCACACTTTTCCCCATTCTGATGTTTGACGTGAACATTAACTGAAGCTCTTGACCTGTATCTGCATGATTTCATGCATTGCACTGCTGCCAGTGGCTGATTGGATAACTGCTTAACTGAGCAGGTGTACAGGCATTCCTAAGTGGACATTACTAGGTTATAGTTTGATTCATCTGTTCATCCACATAATCCATAAATCATACTATAAAATAATCAAGATTTTATATTTGCACAGGTTCCACAATGCTGTCCCGAATATATCCAACCCTTCGTTTCGTCACCTGGAACATTCGTGGGATTAAAAGAACACGGAATTTACCAAAAAAGTTTTCAAATTTGTTGAATCACCTCAGTAACCTTAAGGCTGATATTGCCTTTATACAAGAAACACATGTTGGGCCAAAGTGTTACAAAATATTGGAAGATGAGACGGGAAAAGACTGGAAGACCTTCTTCACTGTGCACAGCTCCCGCAGCAAAGGAGTTGCCATACTGATAAGTGACAAAGTACCGTTTGAGTACATATGCCATGATGAGGACTGCAGTGGTGGTTACATTGTGCTCTTCTGTCATCTGTATGGTGAACTGTACACTCTTGTTAATGTGTACAATCATAAGGCAGACAGAAATGTCTTGGGTAGATTGAGAGAGTACCTGATGGAAACTGCTGAGGGTGTGCTAGTGGTTGGAGGTGATTTCAACACAGTTTTGCATCCCAGCTTAGATCGGAAACCTTCATCTTCAAGGAATTCACGATTAAGAGCTATTTTAGAAGACTTTACTGCTTCTCTGAATCTCAGAGATAGCTGGTCATTCTTACACTCTACTGAGGAGGGCTTTACACGATGTCAGAATGAGTGTTACTCCAGGTTAGACATGTTTTTTATGCCAGAGGACAAAATAGAACGGGGCTGTAAAATCAAGATACATAGTGATCATATTTCTGATCATGATCCTGTTGTTCTAAAAGTCAGAGTTCAGAAGCAGTCCCAAAATAAAATTCCAATTGTTGCGTCAATGCTGAAAGAGTTTAGATGCGATCCTGACAGGAGACCTGGGAAGATTAGTGGGGCAGAAATACTGAGTGCTATCAAGTCTTTGAGTGACTCAGAAAAACAAAGATCTAATCAGTTGGAGATAGATTATTACAAAAGGTTTCAATGTCCAATGACAGAAATATTAAAGATAAAATACAACCTCATGGTAAAGAACAAACATGTACCTGAAGCTTTCAAAGAATCTCATCTTTCAGATGACAGACACATCAGTGTGGACTATTTAATATTCTCTCGAATTCTGGCCAAACGCCTCAGTGCTTTCATTACCCCTTCTTTTAAGAGAAGAAGGAAAGCAAAGCTTGACACCCTCCTCATTATGACCTTTGAAATCTGCAACCTAAAACTCAGGTGGTCTTTCCTGGAACAAAGTCTTGAGAATCTGAAACAGATCCCCTCTGCCCCACCACCAGACTTCAGCATTCTGGCCTACCTTCTTCCTGAAGTCCAAGGCTCTTCTGGGGAACTCAGAATTTTGCAGCCTGGCTGTCCATTCACCAACACTATACTCAATCTGGCTCTGACACAGCTAGAAGATCTGATTCTCAAAACTGAGACCCAGTGCACGACCATTGTTTGTTATCAAAGACAGGCCCTGTTCATACATGTACAGTCAAGCAGACATCATAGAGTTGTTAAGACAGCAGAGAAATTCAACAGCTATTCAGGGATTAATATAAAAGTTTCTATGAAAAACCTTTGACTGTAAAAGTGTCTGAGCACAACCATTCTGACATAGACATAGGCAGAAGTTCAAACCAGAACCTACACAACTACCCAGGTACCAAACGTCTATTTTGGGTGATTTATGTTATGTTGGTTGGCCAAGTGTTGGCAAGGTGGATTTAAAAGTTTGTGTATCCTGGTGGCCCAACATTGGCCCAGTGGACAATATTACATTTACCCAATCTTGGCCCAACGTTAGTTTGCTGCCTGGCTAGGCACTAGAGAAAGAATATTCCTTGTCTAATGCCTAACTGGAAAAAATAATAATACAAAGAATAAAGAAGTAGAAACAAGAAATTTAAGATAAACAATGTTCACAGTCATAATGGTACTCATGCAAGATTTGCAAAGACACAATACAAATAAAATGATGTATAGCCCAGGGTTTGGTATTACAACAAAAGAAAACACAAAAAAGACAAACAACACAACAAGACTAATCACAAGACACAGGAGCTAACAATTATTCTCAGGATCAGAGCCATAAACAGAATTAAAATTTTAGTGAGTTGCACACTGAAGAAATGTGACCCACTTCATACTATATAACAATGCCAAATGTGTACTACACCAATTGTCTTTGTTTTGTTATAATTCTAGTCTTCCAAAATTGGAAGTGTGGTTAATTATAATATTCTGTTCCATGTCTGAAACTTTGGTCAATTAATGGTGGACAGTTTGGTGTGTGATTCCCCCCTCCCCCCCTCCCCCCCACCCAAATTAAAAAACTTTAAAAAATCAGGTGTAATGCATTGCTTGAAGTTTTTCAGACAGTGTTGCTAGATGTCAACTTTTTATAACAAAATATTTGATAAAACTAGTCAATGGTGAAAGGACTATTCAGGCAAACTTATCAGCTTATCTGCTTGTACATTGGCCACGTCATCACACACATCAGCTTCATTCTGTTCACAGCACTTTTCATTACAATACATCATTATATACATATACACACACACAGACACACACAGACACACACACACACACACACATATATATATATATATATATATATATATATATATATATATATATATATATATATATGTATATATATATATATATATATATATATATATATATACATATATATATATATATTTATATACACCGCAGGTGCATAGGCATCTATTGTAATCAGGCACCTATTGTAATCATTAGTCTTCTTCTTCTACTTCTGCTCTTGAGTCTAAGTTATGAAATTTGACACAGAGAGAGGGGACAGTCTGAAATGTTACCATAGAAAATTTGGAGTTGCTATCTCAAACCCTCTAGCACTACCAACAGCTTAAAGTTGCACTCATATTTTATGTTAATAACTTTTGAACCATAAGGGCTAGAAACAAAATTCTTTTTTCATTTTATTCCTTAGCTTGGGCTGAGGCTAACATACCTGATTTTTCTTAAAATCCTACTTTTTTGGACCCCTCCTAGATCGTTTGGCGCGATTTTTACGAAAATCGAATCAGATCATCTTCAGACCATGCCAACAAAAAATCATGGAATTCAAGTTAAACTGTTCTCAAATAATGTGCAAACAAACTCGATGATGAGCATGCGGAAATGGACATGAGGCTATATATCTGTAAAGCTTTAGCGTATTCAGACCAACTTAGTATATTTCATAGCCATTATGACTTAAAGGTACTTGCACAGTTTTGGAACAGTGCCACCTAGTGCTCAAAAGATATGAAAAAAAATCACATTTTTGCTTATAACTTCTGAATGCTGTATTTCACGAACGTCTTGTCATGTCATTACGAAAATCAGTCATTGGCACTATGCACTGAAGGTACTCAAAAAGTTTCAAGACAGTGCCACCTTGTGGTCAAAAAATTATAACAGATTTTCAAAAAAATGCTAATAGCTTTTGATTACCTTTGCCTATTGTTATGAAACTGGTCTTGATAGATTCCTTGGGTCTTGCCAAGAACAATGATACCAATTCCGCCATGGTCGGCTGAACTTGCTGTCTGCCATTTTGAAATGCTTTGAAAACCAACTTTTTCGAACTCCTCCTAGATCGTTTGTCCGATTTTCACCAAAATTGAATCAGTTTATCTTCAGACCATGCCAACAAAAAACTATGAAATTCAAGTTGATTAGTCAAACTGTTCTCGAATAACACGTGAACGAATTCGACAGTGAGCATGCTGAAATGGAGGCTATATCTCCTTAACGCTTTAGTGTATTCAGACCAAACTTAGTATATGTCATAGCCATCATGACTTGAGGGTACCTGCAGTTTTGGTACAGTGCCTCCTAGTGCTCAGAAGATATGAAAAAAGCATATTTTTGCTTTTTGGACTGTTTGTCCAATTTTCAGCAAATTTGACTCAGATCATCTTCAGACCACGCCAGCAATAAGTCATGGATTTCGTATTGATAGACCAAACCAAACTATCGGTCCGACTGACTTAAAAATTGGCATGCAGCGTCTATGCCCATGTCCATCATTCTTCATGAGGACAATTGTGTATCTTAAAATCATGGCTGCCATCTGCCAATCACATTTCAGCATGAGACAAAGTTACCAAAGACTGATCTAAACAAAACACTGTGGATATATTTGCCTTTTCGGCTGAGAGGTTTGTGCAAAATTTGAAAAAAGAAAATCAGTCACCAGGTGGCACTGGTGCTTGTTAATTGTTTTATATAATGTAGTTTTTCAGAGAAACACAAGGATCTGAGGTTGTATCTGTGCAACTCTTTGATTTATTGTAGTGAAAGTTTATAGGTGCCATTGTAACCATACATATAACCATACATGTAACCATAACCATGCTTATAGCTTTTCTGAATTTCAGGCAATGGCCATGAATCTAACCTCTTTTGATTCCTTAGGTCCTACATAAACCAGCGATATACAGTTTTCCTCAGTAGTCCTCCTAGACCATTTATCCAGTCTTCACCAAATTTCACAGAGATCATCATCAGAGCATGCTGGCAAAAAAAGCTTTTTGATATCTTAACCAGTTTCCATATATTGCAAAGTTGACATAAGCGCCACATAGTGTTTTATGCAATATCATGGCAACACTACTGCGTATTTCACTGAAACTTGATATGTAAAATCATGACCATGCTCTGATGCTTGCTTAGCTCCTTACTTTCGCTGTGCTGTATATATATATAGGGTTTTTTTTTAGCTCCTCCTTACAAAGCAAGAGAAATGAAAGCGAAAAACAAAAAGCAGCCTAATTTACACATGAACATTTGTATGCCATTTGCATGAGCACATATCTATTTCCACACTGTATTGTTTAACTCTTTAAGAACTAAACCCAAGATTGCTTGGAAATGTGTGTTTTTGAAAACTACACACTATGGAAGTTGTGTGGCCAAAAAAAAAGTTTTATTTTCACATTTTTACTTTAATAAAGTAACAGTAGGACAATAAAGAAAAAAAAACTATACAAACTAATGATACATCTCACATCTCTGTGCTATATGTACAAATCTGTGCCTGTTTTTATTTTTATTTGATTTGCACAAGTAAAATCCTACATATATATATATATATATATATATATATATATATATATATATATATATATATATATATATAGTTTTCTTGCAATATGTGACACGATCTCCAGCTTTTGCTGTAAATCTTCTGGACCAGATGTTTATCCAATAGTTACAACACCTGACATGTTTTTCCTATGTAAAATGCTTCCTGTAAATCATCAGACTAACTGGATTCTTCATCTGACACACTTCTTCATTTCTGCCACAAGCTGAGTGCACAAGGTAAGTTTCTAGCAAGGGTATCTATTTAATAAAATGTATAATATTTATTGAAAAAAGTAAGTTAAAAAATAAACACAGAGATGTAGAATATTTTTATACACTAAATTAAAACAATTACTAAACAATATTATATAATTATTTAAATATACAGTATAAAGTTTATATTAGGAAAGCAGCAGTATGATGCATAATATCACAATGCATGGAGAACATATTTAAGCAAATGTTATGTGAACTGGATGTCCATATGTTTTTCAGTTCTACACGTGTTTCTTAAATATTGATTTCTTTTACTTTTAAGTGATCTCATTTTAAGTAAAAACATCAACTGAGTACAATTTTGTGCTTTATATATTATGCTTTATATATTATTTGAGTTTTAATGTCAGTGAATCATCATCTATTACTTTGTAACTATAACCAAGATATCATTAAGATAGATCTTACTATCCCAATGGACTTCATATAAAATATCACTAGGGCCATTAGCTTAACATAGAGTTTAGGACAGCCAGGGGAAAATTCCAATTATTAAGTAAAATCAGTTGCAATGGAAACTTTTACTTTACAGTTGTCTGACCTGAGACCTGAGATCAAGTGATCAAGAAGCATCAAAAACAAACACTGGTGTCTCTCTGCATTCTGTGATCCAACGTGGGCTCTCAAGCTGCCTGTCTGATCTTTAAGGTACTTAAGATTGCAACGACATTACACATTGTACACACTGTACAAGAATGTGCTAAAACAGTTTTAGCAGGTTCTCCTTTCTTATTCTTTCAATGGAAAGTCATAACTATGCAGAGCCTACCCTAGTGAAAAAAAAAATGCTAAGTATACTTGCAGCCAGACTAATTGTCAGTATACTTTAAGTGTGTTAATGATTAGTTAACTTGAAGTGTGCTATTTTGGAACAACTAATTTTGTGCTAAGTATATTTTAGTTGTAATTAAATTGTAGTAAAGCATAACTTCAAGTGTATTTAGTGTACTTTTATGTGCTAAATTGGAACAACTTCAAGTATACTTAGTACACTTCAAGTACATGCCTGTGTAAGATAATTGCATGCTTGATTAGTGATATTAAAGTGTACTTTTTTGTATTACAAGTACATTACAAATTAATTAAGAGTGTCTTCAAAACACACAAGCAATATACCATAAATATATTATTTTTGAGTAAAAATATGCTAATTTTTTTCCCCAATGCTGAATGCACTTCTTGTCAGGGTCATTACAATAAATAACATGTAACTTCAATACCAGACATCAGTATTTCAACCCAGTGGCATGACAACTCGTGGTCAAAACACAGACCGGTCCCCCGGGAATCCTCCTGGTGCTCCCGATTAGCCAACCCGGGCCTGCTACCACCCGCCACTTACCGTGCTCGCCAAGAATTGTTACTTTTGCCGTTGGAAGTAAAACTTTTTGTCGGGTTGTTCACCGAGTTTCTGCCTCTTCTTTTCCCTAAAATCTCCGTCGTACCCTTTTCCAACATCGCGGGCATCTCGAGGCACAGCGCCGAACTTTAGCAACGTCTCTTTCTCTCAACCCAACCCCCCCCCCCCTTCTCACATGACTAGCTAGCTAGCTAACAGGCTAAGCTAACTCGAGACTGAGATGATGGCTAATCGCTGTCAAAAACAAGAAGTGTGAATATCAACTTTAAAAAAAATGCACAAATCCCCTCAGACAAGAGCACAAACAGTTAAACATCAACTACCAAGTCTGTAAACTGCCAACTAAGTTCCCCGAACAATATTAAGTCTATCGGATTAGCTAGTAGGCTAACTGTTAACACTCTGTAAGCTTCAGCCACAGCACTGATCGCAAGCTAAGCAAAATAGCATCGGCTAATGCTAATTTAATTGCTCATTTCGCCCAAAATTCATCTGAAACATTTCAAAAACACATTCGATAAAAGGTTACTTTCCTGTAGAACACATTTTCTTGTGTTCGTTATGGGCACGTATGGTGTGCTGTTGGTATAAAATTAGTCATGGATTGATGTTTATACATTGGACCTCTCTGTGACATTGTATAAATTTATTAAAATACTTAGATCACAATTACAAGAGTAGCCTTTTGTGCAGTGCATACACTTTATTTAAAAATGTTTTAAATGGGATTTCAACGCATTTATCATATGTTTTATTACTTTCTGAAAGCAGTAATGAAGTGAATTGCAAGCAGGAAGAAGTCCACTTAAAAATTACTCCAAAATTTAACTTAAAGTATACTACAACTTCAGGTTATTTAATAATGTACTTTGAAAGTATACTTTCAATGCATTGTTACAATGGTCATTTTCAGCACACAGTTAAAAATAATACTAAAATATATTTACATAAAGTGCAAATAAATACACTTTTAAAAACATTAACAAAACTTTCAATTCAAGTATATTTTTGTAAAATATATTTTTAGAAAATATACTAAATTACAATTATTTTAAAGTGTGTTAAAAGTTGTATGGTAAAAATAGGTAAAAGCATGGTGGTAATACACTTTTTATATATTTAAAGTTTTTAAGTATTTAAAGCAATTTTTGTTAGTATATTTGCAATGTACTATTGAAACAGGAAATATATTACAAATACAATAAAGTATACTTTTTTTCCACTAGGGTATGCAGATTGTCTAGTTTTCTCTATTAAACTGATGCATAAGCAATATAGCACAAAAGCATTTGCAATCTCTTTTTCCTTTATGGAATTTTATGCAGTGACAAATGCCTTATTTCATAATTTCTTACATACAGTAAGTATCTCTTTATTTCTTTCATTTGTACCACCAGCTGACTGCTGAGCACAAGGTACATTTCCAACAAGGGAATCTGTATCATAAGGTATTTATTTTGGGATTAATACTTATTAAACCAATTTTTTAGTCAGGTTTACATATTTCTTCCCTAATATATACATCACATATACTTATTTAACTATAAGTTTAGAAGAGGTTAGTGAGTATGTCTTGAGAACTGCATTGAGAGCACATAATGAATAGAACAATGTCATGTTATGAAGAAATGTTCATAAAATGATTTTCTCAAAACGACTTCATAAGTTTATGGCCTGATATGAAATAATTAAAATAGGTGCTGTTTGAACCTTGTTATAAACATACATAACCTACAGTAGACAGAAATATTTAAAATAACTGTGATTTTAATTGTTTATTTTATTTACAGAAGTTCAATTATTAATCATGGCGTCACAAGGAAAAACAAGTCTCCGTTTTGTCACCTGGAACACTCATGGTATTAAAAGCCCAGACCTAAAGTTTTTTAAGGTGTTGAGCAGTCTCAGTAATCTTCAAGCTGATATTGTCTTTATACAAGAGACACATGTTGGGCCAAAGTGTTACCAAATCTTGACAGATGTTAAAAACTGGAAAGTCTATTTCACTGTTCAGCTCTCTACCAGTAAAGGAGTCGCAATACTGATAAAAAACAATGTACCTTTTAAGTACATATGCCACGATGAGGATTGTAGTGGAGGTTACATTGTGCTCTTTTGTCATCTGTATGGTGAACTGTACACTCTTGTTAATGTGTACAATCATAAGGCAGACAGACTTGTATTGGGTAGGTTGAAAGAATACTTGATGGAAACAGCTGAGGGTGTGCTAGTGGTTGGAGGTGATTTCAACACAGTTTTGCATCCCTGCTTTGATCGGAGTCCTTCATCTTCAAGGCATTCACCATTCAGAGCTATTTTAGAAGACTTTATTGTTTCTCTGAATCTCAGACACCTGGTCATACTTACACTTTGCCGATGAGGGTTTTACACGACATCAGAATAAGAGTCACTCCAGGATAGACATCTTTTTCATGCGCAGTGACATAGTGGGATGAGCCCGTAGTATCACAGTAGAGCAAAGTGACATTTCTGATCATAATCCGGTTGTCCTGGAACTTGAAGTTCAGCAACAGACAGGAGATAAATTTCCAGAAGTTGCCTTATATGTTAAGGAAACATATAATGGAAGACCCAACAGGATGTCAGGGAAGATTAGTGGGGCAGAAATACTGAGTGTCATCAGGACTTTGACTGACTCACTAGAACAAAGACCTGGTCACAAGTGGACTACTACAAAAAGAAACGACTTCCACTGACAGAAACCTTAAAAATAAACTACAACAACATGTTAAAGACAAATCATGTATCTGAAGCCTTTAAAGTATCTCATCTTTCACGAGACAGACACATCTTCAGCATAGAATATTTGATATTCTCTCAAATTTTAGCCAATCGCCTTAGTGCGTACATTTTTCCCTATTTCAAGGAAAAGCTAGAGACAAATCTTGATAAATTTCTCGCTGTGAAGTTTCTGAAAGTCACACAGAAAATCAAGTTGTCTTTCCTTGAGACAAGCCGTGAACTTGAAAAAGACTTGAAAAAGAAACTCAGCCCCTCTGCCCCTCCAGCAAAGTTCCGTATTCTGGAGTTCCTTCTTCCAGAAGTCCAAGGCTCTAGGGAACTCAGACTTTTGCTGCCTGGCTGTCCACTCAGCAGCACTGTCCTTAATTTAGCTCTGAATAAGATAGATTGGATTCTCAATAGTGAGACGGAGTGCAGGAGCAGTGTTTGTTTTCACAGACAGGCTTTGCTCATACATGCACACCAGAGCAAAAAGAGGCAAGTTGTTAAGGTACTAAAGAAATTCCAGGACGATTCAGGAATTATATTTGATAGAAAAGAAAATTTCACAAAATAGACTGAGAAGGCACACAAATGTGTGTGAAAGCTAGATTACATTTCTAGACTTACTGTTGCAGGATTACAACAAATCAAGACAGAAGCAAGACAAACTATTTAATTATATATTGTCATACTAACTTTAAAATACTGTGGATGTACAAAGCAAACTTGACTCTAAATATTTACAGAACTTTTAAAGGGCTTATATGATTTTGTTGACTTTTGTTATGTTTTTATTAAATGGATTTCTTTATTATTGTGTTGACTACTGGTTGTAAATATGTTTAGTGTAATTTCTTGAATGTAGTCCATTCTGAAGTAATGATATCTTACATCCATATAGTTTTCTTTATTGGGATTGAAAAACAGTTGGAATGCACTTCATTTTATAAAATCTTGGAGGAAAAGAGTCCTTCTGTTGGCCATTTCAGGAATGACCGTATATAAGAGGGCTTCTGATACTGTCTACGGTTACTTATGTTAAAATGCTCTTCATGAGCTGGGATTATTGGAGTTATCTGTAAGATATAAGGATATATTTGAATGCATAAAATGTATTTTTATTAAAATGTTTTAAGGTTTCAGAGATATAACTCTTGTATTTCATTTTCTTGTCCAGATTTGTAAATTATTACAGCAATGGTACAGTGCTTTGTGTCTGACTGCAATAATTATAATTATATAAACAGCAGGTTTTAGCCTTTGTCTAGTCTAATGCTACATTCAGTCATCTTTACTGTATTTATGAGGATATTGTTTTTGGGAATCCTTAATATGTCATATTTCTTTCTTAATAAATAAATGCAGTGTCATGTAAAACTTGTCAGTTGTTCTGATATGTACAGTCAGGTCCATAAATATTTGGGGAATATATTAATCGTAAATATTAATCGTGATCTTGGCTGCCACAGACTGTTTTTAAATCTCTTTTTAAATCACATTCTCAACATTCCAAAACCAGCACAGTATGGTGCAAAACTGGCAACCCAATGTGTACATTAACCCAGTTTGTTTTCATACAGCTAGCATGATTTGATCATTCTTTTTCAAAGCCCTGGAATAAAATTGAACACAGAATGCTCCCGCGAGCTCGAACCCAGGACTCTGGAGCAGTGAAGCTTTAATACAAGTAATTTCATCCTGTCAGCACCACCATCCTTGTGAGATTTTATAATATAAATGGATCACATTAATACCATGCCAATTGATCCCACTAACTCTACATAATTCTTATATATAATTAGTATATTAGACACTTGTTTAAATTAAATTTACTATAAGCAATGAAACACATTTTGATGAGAAACTAAATATTTTTATGTAAACTATACATTTTATAGTTTTATAGTATTTTTTCTTAAATCTGAATGACTGCATATTCCCTTTTTTCAGTGCATCACAATTTTTAACCACACCCATTCCCATGTTAGGGAATGGGACTGATGGCAATCTTTCATTTGAAATTACAGCTCCACAAATTATTTTCAGGGCTGAAACAACTTACAGAGAAAGTATTTTCAGTCTTCTCTGTCACTAGATTGTGTCAGTGTTTAGTAATAAATGCAATAAATGCGGAGACCTGGACACAAGTGTATGTGAATTTTTTTGAATGCCAAGAGTCCAAAAAACACAATCATTTACAAACATTTCTGGGGATATATACCATTTTAAAACTAATACAGTGATTGTTAGATTTCCATAGAAAACATTTTAAGATGAGTTTCTCAGCAAAATGTATCTAAGCAGAAAAAGAAAACTTCTGCAGGGAAATATCCAAGTATAAATTGCAATCATTTAGTACATCAATATCTATTATAGTCAGATTGAGCCCAAGATAACATTTGCTCTTCATAATTGCTGCTGTCTATTAATGGAAGAAACACCTGACCATAAAATTCTAAACTAAATAAAACTGAAAGAAAACTGAAATATTTGAAGTATGCACAAAATAAAGTTTAAAATAATGTTCAGTATTAATATATGGTAAAAAGTAATACACTTTAAAATGTGTGGAAAAATCTTAGCATTACTATTAACATGGCTTTCTCTTATGATTTTGCTTAGAGAGGAAATATACTTTCATTCTGTACCCTGGTAAATCCGGAATTTGTTTTTCATGTAGGATATACAGTATTTTACTATGCAAAAGAAAGCTGAAGTTATTTCTTATTCATATCTTAACAAATGAATGTAGGCTTTGCATAGGCAAAGTTTGAATACTTATCTGCATGGAAGCTGAAAGCATTGACTAAAATGAAAGTTGATGTGGGCAGCTGTTGTGTCAGTAGCATCAGTCTATGTCTATTCAGTCTACATTTGGATTACAAATGTATGGTTCATTTGATTCTTTGTTTAATTCACTTCTTCATTTCTGCCACCAGCTGAGAGCACAAGATAAGTTCCTAGATACCAGATAAGATAAGTTATTTTCAGATGAACCCAATTTTAATTTGGATGGATCTGATGGTAGGGTGTTTGTGTGAAGAAAACCAAGAGAAGAATTCCAACCAAACTGCACTAAGGGTACTACAAAGCACAGAGGTGGCTGGGGCTGTTTTTCCTACAGGAGTGTTGGTGAGCTTGTGTTCATTGATGGCATCATGAACTCAGAAGTATACAGAGGCATTTTGGTTGCAAGTTTGGGCGCAAGACTTAACATGAGAATTAGACTCAGATAGAGTCATAATTTGATTCAGAATTTGATTTATAATTCATACATTTTCCTTAAAATAAATAAACATTTCACAAGTATGAAGCACTAAATAATGATTTTCCCAATCCTTTCCCAATCATTTTTTCTACAAACCTGTCTTATAAGTGCCTGTTTAGTTAAAAGAAGCATATTTAACTTTGGTTTGGATTTAGAGTGTCTACAATTTCTCTTAAACAATTTCCAAGAGAAGAAATATACTTTCATTTTTTTGCCTTGTTTTACTGTGAATCCAGAATTTGTCTTTCATATAGGTTAGATTTGATAACCTTTTTTATACAAAAGCAAGTTGAGGTCATTTCTTATTCATATGTTTGCAAATGTATGTAGGCTTAGCTAAGGCAGTTGGACTGTCTGCACCGAGTAACTGGATGTGGACATTTGCATCGGTCTGTGTTTATGGATCACAGTCATGGATCACATGATGTGAGCAGCAGCTGTCTTGAGATCAAGAACGGGAGCTTAAACTTGATCAAGCAAACCTACAGTACATTTTCATTTTTGTTTTCAAATTTGACTTTACATGCCCAAATCATTTGTACATATAGAACAGAGACATGAGATGTCTAATAGTATTTGTTAGTTTATAAATGGTTATATTGTTTATTTTTTGATTGGAAATTTTAACATTATATATCACATGTTCTTGCTAGATTTGCAGTAGGAAACACATATTTCCAAACAAGCTTAGATTGAGGTCTTAAAAAATTAAAAAATTCCATCATGGAAATAGAAAAGTGCTCATACAAATTGGGCAAAATATGTTTTATATATATATATATATATATATATATATATATATATATATATATATATATATATATGTATATATATATATATATATATATATATATATATATATATATATATATATATATATATATATATATGTATGTGTATTCTCCACCAAAATGTGTAGGCGATTAGCAGATCAGCTCAGAAGGGGAAATTTGTAAACTTAATATTTTAATAGCTGTTCTTCCAGCGATAAGTTGAAATAATTATTAATTGTGTATGGGATATTACCTCCGTGGCCACCGGCAATAATATCCTAAATATAGTGAAACACTATATTAAGAGAACAGTAACAAGATCGGCAGTTTAAGGCAATAAATTTGAAGTATAGAGACACAAGACACTGGCCTTTAAAAATCAGATGAGACTTTATTACTATTCTAAAACACAGAAATTAATCTAACACAAAAACAGGGGTGAAAATGGCTTTGAAAAGAGAGTGAATGAAATTCCGAGATTCTAGCAGTTTCTCAGACCCTGACCTGAACGAACCATCAACTTATGAGTTTGATTTAACATTCGCTTCATTTAGAAGGGCTTTAAACTTGTATTAAACGCACCAGTTCAGCGAGAATCTGGAGGTACTATACATACGTTTGTGTTGCCAGGATTCCCTCGTTGCGTTGTTGTTTGGAAGGAGTTTCCGGCGATGTGGATTGGTCGGCGGTCTGGTTGGCCTTATGTAGCGTCTCGAAAGACCAATGAGGAAGATAAACAGAGTCTCGTAGGCGGGTTGCAAAACTTTGATGAATGGTTCACAGCAGTGCGAAGGCGAGAGTTGGAGGCTTTGCAGGAACCAGTCTGGATGCGGAGTCTCGGAGCAAGCGTGATCTCCTCATGATGAACTTCTAAAGCTCTTGGTTGATGAGACTTCCTTCAGATGTGGATGGAGACTCTCTTGAGCTGTTAGTTGAAGAGAACTCCTTGAAGATGTTGGTAGAGGCTCCCTGAAGATGTTGATGGACTCTTGCACAGGTGTTTTGGATGAGACTCCTGCAAAGATGTGGTGGATGAGACTCTTGCAGAGATGTGTTGGATGAGACTCTTGCAGAGATGTGTTGGATGAGACTCAGAGTTTCCTTTGTGTCAGGGGATTTTAACCCTTTCCAGTTGGGCTGACCCCAAAGTGTTTGCTCCAATCAGCAGGATCTTGGGGCAGGATGTAAACTGTTTTCTCCTCCTCTGACACTAATTAACATTCTGGTCTCTGAGTTATGTGCTTTGCAAACTTTGCACAAGTAACATGCATGTAATACATTGTACTCAACTTCACATTATACCAACCCTTAGGAAATTCAATACCGATCACACACATACCAAACATGACATACCTGCTGTTATTGATACACAAACGAACACTATGATCCCTGTTAAACAAACAAAAAGCATCATAATGACCTGGTGGCTATAAGCATGACACATATATGGAATGACATTAAAAGAGGCAACATTTTTCCAAACTATGGTGCTTCATCTTAAAAGTCATTGTCCTTTCAGGAGATGTAAAGTAGCCTTATGTAATCTGTTAAAGCTGGGTTCTGTGGAATGTGTGAAGGGTGGTGAACTTCACCATTGTGTTCCTGGGGAGAACAAAGGTCTCATTCCATGAGGGTCCTTGGGTGAGTCCCCCCCTTTTCTGTAGTTATCAGTTTTACCATCGTGTTGGGTGAGCGATCTGGTCTTGGCCAGCAGCCTAGATCAATAAGTTTGACAGAGGTTCCTCTTGGCTGAGAGGGTTCGTCCTCTGGTCAGGGACGTCCTATCAGTTGCTGATTGTTCACAGGACAGTTGAAATCCAGCAATCAGTAAACAAGCAGTAATTAACTTGGGTTTGCAAAGTCTGGGAGCAGGATTCCTAGCTTTATGGCTTCTTTGCTTTCCTTGCCTGTTCACTTCAGATCCTACAATATATATATGTGTATATATATATATATATATATATATATATATATATATATATATATATATATATGGTAATATATTTATACATTTTTGTTGCAAGTTTGGTTGCAAACTTGCAGAAATAAGCTAAGAAATTATTCAAGAGACAGAAGTGGATTTTGCAGCAGGATAATGATCCAAATACCAGCTGCATTTTTGAAAGAATATTTTGCCAAAATCAGAGTTTTAGAATGACCCTTCCAGAGCCCTTACCTCACCCCTACAGAGCATCTGTAGGATGCAATGGAGAAGAAATTAGCAGATTTTTGATGCTCTAGTTTGGATGAACTGAAAGTTTTAGTAGCTAAACCTTATCAAGTCTTTTTGCAAATAAAAGGATGGCAAACTAAATACTAACACATTGAAACTGTGATCATTAATGTTTGCTTTTAATGGTTGCTTTTAGTGCCATATATTACATAAAGTAATTACCACCTTTATTCTCCTGTATGGACCAATAGCCACATCACCTGTGACGTGATCTTACGTTTTCAAAGCTCGTCTGAATGGCGTGGCTCATTTGATTGTTTTTTCTGCTACCAGCTGAGTGCGCAAGGTAAGTTCCCAATCAGGGAATCTATATAATAACATTTTAAATATTTACTGAAATAGAAGATATGTTAATTAAAACATTACAAATACATTAAGTAGTTCCTAACTGATATTACGTTATTGTTCCTCAATATAATTTAATGTTTTTCTAAGAACAGTAGCATGTAAATCATAGGAATGTCAATACAAAATGTTAGTTCTTAGCAGGCAATAATCAATTCTAATGAAATATGTGCCATTACCTTATATTTTGAAGCAAATGGTATGTGAACGGGATGTTTTTCAGTTTTACACAAGTATGGCTCAAATATTGATTTGTTTCAGTTTTAAATGAAATAATTTTCAATAATGATCATCAACTGAGTACAATTTTGTGTTATATTTACCTCTTTGTGTTTTATTTACCTCTTGTTTTCTACATCAATGAATCTTTTTTTTAATGATTAATTTGTAACTAAAACCATGATGACTTGCTTGCTTTGGTTTGTTGCAGTAGATCTAGTTATCCCAAAGTACTAAATATAAAAGATCAGTGGGGCCATTAGTTTAACACAGACATTACGGCAGCCAGATAATTTGGAACCTTTTACTTAACAGTAGTCTGACCTGAGACCTGAGATCAAGTGATTAAAGATCATCAAATACAAACTTTGGTGTTTCTCTGCATTCTTTGATCCAGTGTGGGCTCACAAGCTGCCTGTCCGGTCTTTAAGGTAAGAACGCCATCACATAAACAGTATTAGGAAGTTCTCCTTTCTTCCTTTTTAAGTGGAAAGTCATGAACCTATGCAGATTTTGCACAAATGCATTTGTCTGCTTTGTTTTTCTATTTTAAGCTGATGCAATAAGAAATAAAACAGAAAAGCAGTTGCAATCTGTTTTTCCTTTATAGTATTTTATGCAGTGAAAGCTAAAAATTTCAAGTGTGAGATAATTTACTCGACTATGTACATTAAATCTTATGTGCAATGATGCCTTATTTCATACTTTCTTTTATTTGTACCACCAGCTGACTGCTGAGCACAAGGTAAGTTTTTAACAAGGGAACCTTTATGGTATAGTACTTATTTTTGGATTGATATTTATTGAACCAAATTATATCTTTCAATCAGGATTACATAATTCTTCACTTATATACTGTAAGTGAAAAAGGATTAGTGAGTATGTACTGAAAACTGTGAGAGAACACAAAGAATAGAGAACTGTGTTCATAAAATGACATTTTTAAAACTCATTCATAAATCTTTGGTCTGATATGAAATAATTAGGTGCTGTTTGATCATTGCTTTAAACATACAATACAATACTATGCTTAAAACATACAATATTTTAAAATATCTGTGATTTTAAATTGTGTATTTTATTTACTGAAGTTCAATCATTAAACATGACATCGCTAGTGAAAAAAAGGCTCCATTTTGTCACCTGGAACACATGTGGTATAAAAAATCCACTCCGAAAGTTTTCAGATTTGTTAAGCAGCCTCGTTTCCCTACAGACTGATATTGCCTTTATACAAGAGACACATGTTGGGGCAAATTGTTACCAAATCCTGGAGAAAGTTGAAAACTGGAACGTCTACTTCACTGTACACAGCTCTCGCAGCAAAGGAGTCGCCATACTGATAAGATATGAAGTACCATTTGAGTACATATGCCATGATGAGGACTGCAGTGGAGGTTACATTGTGCTCTTCTGTCATCTGTATTGTGAACTGTACACTCTTGTTAATGTGTACAATCATAAGGCAGACAGAAATGTCTTAGCTAGATTGAAAGACTATCTGAGGGAAACAGCTGAGGGTGTGCTAGTGGTTGGAGGTGATTTCAACACAGTTTTGGATCCCAGCTTTGATCAGTTATCTTCAGCTGTTCTCACACAGGAGTCTTCACAAAGAGCTATTTTAGAAGACTTTACTACTTCTTTGAATCTCAGAGACACCTGGTCATACCTACACTTTGCTGATGGGGGCTTTACATGACGTCAGAATGAGAGTCACTCCAGGTTGGACATGTTTTTCATGTGCAAAGATGCAATGGGACAGGTGTGTAGTAGCAAAATACAGAGCAATGAAATTTCAGATCATAATCCTCTGAACTCACAGTGCAGTGACAGACTGGAAATAAAATTCCAAAGGTGGCCTTGCTTTTGGAGGAAACTAGAGGTGGTGGAGAACCTGACAGGAGACCAGGGAAGATTAGTGGGGCAGAAATACTGAGTGCCATCAAGTCTTTGACTGACTCCGAACAAAGACCTGATACGCTGGATGTAGATTATTACAAAAAGTTTTGTTGTCAGTTGACTGAGACCTTAAAGAGAAAGAATAACCTCATGATAAAGAATAAGCAGGTACCTGAAGCTTATAATGACATTCTCAGAAATTTTGGCCAAGCGCCTTAGTGTGCTCATTACTCCTTCTTCAAAGAGAGAGAAGAAAGCAAAGTTTGATATTCTTCTCACCATGACCTTCGAGACAGATCCACAGGAAATCAGGTGGTCCTTCCTGGAACAAACCCTCAGGAGACTACAACAGATACCGTTTGCCCCGCCATTAGACTTCAGCATTCTGGGCTGTCTCCTTCCAAAAGTCCAAAACTTTTCTGGGTAACGCAGACGTTTGCAGCCTGGCTGTCCCCTCACCAACACTATCCTCAATCTGGCTCTGACACAGCTAGAAGATCTGATTCTCACAAGTGAGACAGAGTGCAGGACCAGTGTTTCCTATCACAGACACACCCTGCTCATACATGCAGACGAGAGCAAATGGGGGAAAGTTGTTAGGGTACTGGAGAAATTCTAGGAGGATTCAGGAATTAGGCTTACAGAATGTCACATAATAGATTGAGATGATTAAAGCACAGAAATGTGTGTGGAAAACTAGACACTATCAGAAGGAAAGGGTGATCAGAAGCAGAATTATTATTATTATTATTATTATTATTATTATTATTATTATCCCAGTTTAATTTTACACTATTCTTAAATGCAGATTATAAAATACTTTATTGCTGTACAGGTTTAGGGACTGGGATGCAAGCACAAATTTTTTATTGTTTAATGTTGAGCATAAAGAACAGCTTGCTAAAGCTTGTGGGATTGGTTGCCAAGTTTTATCAAAATACCCACCCGATTCAAAAACTACACAAAAAGACTTGAAACTATCCCAATATGTTCAGGCATAGGAATAGGTACATGTATTTTTCCCCTTTTTCTTAGTCTTTTTCAGGAGAAACTGATAACAGTGGTGCACATTTCTGATTTGCAGTGTCTGTCTGCAATGCACATAATATGCAGAACTTGCAACAATTTTCACGGAACTTTAAAAAAGAACTACATTTTTTCACTACAAATGGGAAGTCATTTTTAACCGACTGCCTGAGCTGCAAAATATAACTATATTTCTACCATAGTTCAGTACAAACAAAAGAAATATACCTTCATTAATTGAGCTGTTGCTCCATATAGCTCACACATCATGCACTATCACCTATCCCGAAAATATAAAAATTCAACAGGGGTAAACCTAACTGAATCCATTGCTGGCACAGCACTTGTGACTGAAGCTGGAAGCTCTCAAAATAATGAGAGTGACATGACCTCAGGTGATCATACTGATGTAGTTCGAAATAGTGAGCATTTGGAGGTTAGTCCAGCAAATATTGATGGAACCTTATTTTTGAAGAATCTTGCTCTGTTTTGTCTGAAATTACAGGCAAAGTAGCTGGTTCCATCCTCCATCATTCAGTCAATTTATGATGTCAACCATTCATATTTACTTTTCAAACTAAACGAGAAGCTGGTTACACTTACGCTTCCAGAGGCTTCCATTAATGATGTCATGGGCGATCTGAAAGCAGACGATTTCTAGTCATGCAATTGCCACACACTGACGATTTCTGATCATGCAATTGCCACACACTGAAAACAGACCAGTGAAGGAGACCAGTGTTCAAGAACAGTTTTAAATTATGTTGAACCTATGCCCATTTGTCTAGGACAGAATGAAGCTGGCAAGGAGTGTTTTTCTCAGTATGACCCTATAAAACAGACAATTGAGACCCTTTTTATTGTGAGTCTGTGCGGAAACAGTACAGTGAAGTACACAGCCATATCCAGTTGAAGGATATTTTTGAAGATGTGTGGGATGGTGAAAACATCACAGAAAACTTAGCCTAGACAGAGAAGTCTGCTTTAGGCTTGATACTTTATTAAGATTCATTTGAAATTGTAAACCCCCTGGGGTCAGGAAAGAAAAAACACAAAATATTGGCTATGTATCTCACACTTGCAGACCTATTGCCACACAACAATGTAAGTATTGACCAGATGCAACTTGTTGTTCTTTGTAGAGAACAAGATTTCTAGCATTTTGGTCAGGAATTGGTCATGGGATACTTGGTGAAGGACCTTAAACACCTTGAAACCAATGGCATGGTGTTACTTGATGGACAGTTATGCAAAGGTATCTTGCGAGCCATTGCTGGAGACAACCTGGGCTCACACAACATTGGAGGTTTTCTTGAAAATTTTAGTGGCAGTAAGTACTTCTGTCAATACTGTGAAATTGACAAAGATGTCTTTCAGGCAGATCTTCTGTCCAGACCCAACACTTGCACACCAGAGTCATACAAAGAGCATCTTCAGAACCTTGAGGAACATTCAGTTCATAGAGGAGGTAACAAATTTGACTCCTTATTCAACATTCTATCTTTCTATCATATATGTCAGCCTGGGTTGCCTTCTTGTCTTGGGCATGATTTGTTTGAAGGCCTCTGATCTTGCACTGTGTATCAACCATCTTGTCACTTTTGACAAACAGTTTACTTACAGTGAATTAAATTGAAGAATTGATCAGTTCAGATATCTAGCTAATGATGCAAATGACAATCCTTGTGAGGTGAGGCCAGGAAATGATAGACTGGGTGGCCATGCTGTGCAGACCACAACTAAGAGAAACTGTGGAGTTGATTTGTGCACCAGCCATTTCCACTGGCCAGATAGGGTATTTAAGAGTCCTTACTGA
Source organism: Pangasianodon hypophthalmus (assembly GCF_027358585.1). Classification (NCBI taxonomy): domain Eukaryota; kingdom Metazoa; phylum Chordata; class Actinopteri; order Siluriformes; family Pangasiidae; genus Pangasianodon; species Pangasianodon hypophthalmus. The sequence goes on from NC_069710.1 coordinate 25,615,048, forward strand.
TGAGTACTTGCATTCCAGAAAACAAGCCTTTCCCCATCATCGGCTTAAACCTAAGCATCATTACATGAGCCATTATCCATAGCTCATCATTCAGTTTGGGCAGCTTATTCGTTTCTGGATTTTATGATTTGAACGTAAGCACACATATTTCAGACAGCGCACAAGAAAACTTTAAAAATGTGTGCTCAAGCCTTGCAGAGAGACATTAGCTTCTGCAAGCATATCTTAGTGCTGGCAATCTCTTCCCACCAGCAATTGTCGTAGAAAAGGCAGCTTTTTTCCCCCAAGTGACTACAATGATTGCATCAGGGAATCAGTTGCAAATTATGATTTTAGACCTGAAAATACTTTGATTTCTCATGAAACAACTGTAAAAGGAACGAAATACAAAAAAAGTTTGTTGTTATCAGTAAGGATGAGGATGGACTTGAAGTTGGTATGATTGTTATGATACTCACCCACAAAAATTCAGCAGTCTGTTTCATCACTGAAAAATGTAAGGCTTTATGTCTGCATGTTGTAGGTGTTCATTGCTTCACACCAATCAAGAGCTGTTACTACTGTGCAATTTGTGACATGGCACTAATAGTTCTTCCCCATTCTTTTCCATCATTATAGTGCAATGAGTTCTGTGGATGAAGACCTGAGGGGCATCATCCTCAGAGCTTTGCCAAAAATTTCCAAAGGGACTCAAAGGCATTGATAGAATGCAACAATGATAGAAGGCATTGAATCTACACAAGACCTGAAATATGTAACTCAAGAAGATATTGCTCTACCTACTGCCAGCCATTCAACTAGGGAAGCTCCTAGAAGCATTGGCCAGTTCTGGCCAGGCTTTTTTTTTTTTTTTGAAAGCTTCTAGCAGCTCAGAAGACTGTGGGCCATCCTACCTTATCAGAAAAACATGGCCAGAGACCTTCCAGGTGCCAAGGAACCTCATGCCTGTGGAAATTCGTTTTGACTGATGGCAAGACCTTCACCTGCAGCATGGCGACAGATGGTCAGAGTTTTGGCAGATGAGATGAGGAGGCATGAACTAAACCCAACACGCTCACAATGTGTCACTGTCTGCTGAAACATCATCCGCGAGTACCCTCAGAGTTTTGTGTGACAATGGTCAGCTACCACGAGATGGTTATACCTCACTCTTAATTCAAATTAAAAACACTAAAGCAGGAATGTCAAAGGATAAAGGAGATATACTGTCAAGATGGTATAAATGGGGCTGAAAGAGCAGAAGTATAGCAACTCATGGAAACAACCTTCTGCCTGCAGCGTCGGCAAATAAATACATTACCAGCACCAGCGATTACAGATTTAAGAGAGCAATGGCCATAACTTTTCACTGTGAAAGAGCTTTATGCTCATTTTTAGCTTCTTACTAATATCAAAGTGCTGCGTGCACTATAGGAGGAGTGTGTAAGAACCATTGTGGAGTTCAAAGACTGAACAAAGAACCCACCAATGCAGATGTCCTTTCACTGCATCCAAACCTTGAGCTGTCCTTCTGCGTCATCCAGATTCTGATGGCTCACAAGTGAGCCATCAGAAGCCATCAGAGATTGAAAAACATAAGTTACTTTTTTCTGTGTATTTTCTACTCTGCTATGATTGTCCTGATAAGCAAAATATATGTGCTGTTTCATAATTTAAAAAGTGAAATTTTTATTAGTTTATTTTGTCCTCATCATGTCCGCATCATTCAACTGGGTCCTAGGCATCTGCCACAGCAGCTGATGTAGAAAGGACACTTGCACTACCTGCAGCTCCTCGACTGATACTCCTTGGTATGTATAGAAGTATATATTTTTTCTTTTTATGATTACATAAGCCACCAGGGTGTTTTTCTGGATTTCACCAAAAGCGTTAAATGCTTCTTCGCAACACTAAACAATATTGAGAAAAAATGACATTGAAATGACATTAAAAAATTGCAGCAACATAATTTCACAATACACAGTGTATATAACTTTCGACTTCAGTGTCTATCCAGACCAGTCCATGATCAACATATTAAAATGCATTTCTTATCTGTGAATAGGTAAAATGATTTTGGTTTCCTTTGCATTCATTTGCAATGTGGCAATGGCAAATTAGTACTTTTTTTGTCAATGCCGACATGGGGTTTTCTTTGTAAAGTTTCAGGTGAAACACCAGGAAGCTGTATTCACAACCGGATGATCAGCCTTGAGGGACACTTCGTTTTGACGGCATCCAGCTGTCTTTTCTAACTACATACACAATCTTCAGTAACAAGACGATGCTGCATGCACACTGGAATTCATTCAAAGGTTAGGTGCTTAGATGTGTACATCCTTCAGCTGTTACTGTGTAATGTAAGCATTTGAGTACCTTGTGTTGCTTAGGTTTCATTTCACTGGTTACATATCAACTGCTTAAAAGATCAGGTGGCTGGGGCTTGTTAAGAAAGTTCTCCTGACACTAATCAGGTCAGAACAAACTACCTTTTTCTCTGAACCTTAATATGTGGTTAATATATGGATTTACAGGTGACAATGTGTAACTCCTAAAAAGATTCTAAAATGTAACATTACCTACAACTAACGTAGTAAAGGGCAGTATTCTTGATACAAGAACATTTATATATCTATTACTGATGAACAATATTTATGAACAAACACATTTTCTTTTTTAGGCGGTCCATCGGGATAAATCCTGAGAGAGGCACTAAGGCTGGACGAGGCAAAGTCCTGTCAAAGCGGACAGGGAAGGTCACCCAGACACACACACACACACACACACACACACACACACACCCTTAGTCTCTTAGTCACACTATTCACTCTTTCTTATTCACTCAGTCACTCTCTCTGTCATTTACTCAGTCATTCTCTGAGCCATTCACTCAGTTTTTCAGTCATTCACTCAGCCTGAACTCACTGAGTTATTCACTAACTCAGTCAGTCACTCAGTCTTTGTTTGTGTCCAGAGTTCAGTTTTTGGACAGACTGCAAAACGTGTTAATGCATTTATAATTAGCTGAAATTTAAGTTTATTTATTCAAATGAGCTTTGGGCTTTGTTTTACCAATTATCTTCAAATTCTGCACAAACAGTTCATTCAGTCATTCACTTGGTTTGTCAGCCACTGATTTTGATAATATTTTGTGTTTATTTGTGTTCAGTTTTAACACTGACAGCACAAAAAGTTTTTTTTTTTTTTAATGGCTGAAATTTTAGTTTTTGCCCTAAATGTTCTTCAGGCTTTTCATTTGTTTTTCAAGAAAGCTTTTCAATAGTTTTTCAAAAGCTTAATAAAGAGAGACATGGTTTGAAAAGACACTCTAAAGCTGTATTATGTTAAAATTTTAAGCCACTATTTCGAAGGCTACATTTATGGCTACATTTACAACAATGTATTAAAATTTGGTATTTTTATAGCAAGACTGCTAAGAGATAATTTATCAAATCACAAGAATTAGAAAAGAAATGTAAAAAACAATTGTAGCCCTTTTTGCTAGCAGTTCATTACTCAATAGCTTACGGTCACATGTAGTATATTTGTACTGTAATTTACAGTAAAATCCTGCAAATAAACATCTTGTGAAAAAGTGCAAATAAACATTATTTGTCAGTATTTTACTTTTGTCAGTATTTTACTGTAAATGTAGAAAATAACAGCTTTATGCTGTATTTGCAAAAACAGTAGCCAACTGTACATTTCAGCAACAGCAAGGCACCGTTAATTTTACAGTAACTTGCTGGCAAACGTGCTGCCAGTTCTTTACTGTTTTTTAAAGGGAAAATCTTTAACAGTGTATGACTGCTCTCCAGATCAGCATATCCCCAAAGGCCAACTTCTGGCCAGAGCCCAGCCAGCACGAATGTTGGGCCAGTGGGGTGGTTAGCATGGATATATTGTGTTGGCGGATGGGTTGGGACCCCAACTCTTGCCAGATCCTTTGCTTAAACTGAGGTAGTAATATATTAATGTATAAACAAGACAGCAACAAACTGTAATGGAAAATGTAATAAACCTGTGATCATAGAATATGGTATTTGAGGAAACCAAATGTACCATTTCACTGTGGGAGACCTCCTCCTTAAGCCTATTTTCGACCATTTCGAGGTCCTATAAGTTGCTCAGTGGCAAATGTATGCCCTCTGCTGGAGAGGTGTAATTTGTCAATGATAACAAGAGCTGCTTGATAACAGCCCCCTCTTTTTTAATATGTTCCTGCTGACTTATTATGTGCCATTCTGTTGCTCTTGACACAAGAAGTTATAACATGTTATGAATAAAAGCCCACGGTACTATCACAGTAGTACGCATAGCAAGCATAGCACTGAAACCTTTGTTTTGGCCCGATTTTGTTCGAAATGACATCGTTCTTTGATTTCCCTGGAAGTATATCGAGGGATGGGATGACCTCTTGTGGCTGCTTTTGAAACTGTGTGTTTTGTTGTTAAAATTGGCCCCATTCACATCTATTGCATTTTATTTTATATGTCAAAAGGAACTAATAATATATTGAAGTGCATTAGACCCCACTTAGACCCCATAGCATGTTGACAGTCATGCTGTAAGATCATTTCAAACAATGTCCAATAAAAATTGTGGATGGTAAAGTTGAAATGAATAGGGCAGATAGGGATGATCACTTCTGAATGATGGTTCTCTGCTGCCTGTCACCCTGGTTTAGCATCGTATAAATTTGCATGTTTTCTAAATGTTTAGCTCAACTTTTATATTTAGATTTAACATTTTATATGTATACAGTCATGTGAAAAAATTAGGACACCCCATGAAAGCCTCTGTTTTTTTTTTTTAACATAGATAAACATATGGACATTTGATCTTCATTTTAACAATATTAGGAGATTCAAGTAATATAACTAAACAAACAAAACCAAAGAAAAGTCTTTTTAAAATGATCTGTAAAATGTCATTATTAAAAAAAAATCCAATTTCTAGTGAGGAAAAAGTAAGGACACCCCCACATTTATTTGTACTTAAAATGGCTAAAATTACCTACAGGTGTATCACAACAGGTGCAAATTATTAGAACATCGTTACAGAGCATTTTGAAGGAGGCTTGCCTTATTTAAACCTCAGACAATCATTTTGGTTTGCTCTTAATTGTTGAAGTCAGAGGTATTACCATGGTGGGATCCAAAGAGCTGTCTGAGGCCTTCAGAAAGAAGATTGTTGATGCTTATGAGTCTGGTAAGGGATATAAAAAGATCTCAAAAGAATTTGTAATCAGCCATTCCACTGTCCAGAAAATCATTTACAAGTGGAGAACTTGAATTTAAAACAACGGCCAACATGTCCACGTCAGGCCTTACAAGCAAATTCACCCAAGAGCAGACTGTAAGATGCTTAAAGAAGTCTCCAAATACCCTAAAATATCATCACGGGACGTACAGCAAGCTCTTGCTACAGTTGATGTCAAGGTGCATGAATCTACAATTAAAAAGAGATTGCACAACTTTATCATGGGAGGTGTGCAAGAAGGAAACCTTTGCTGTCTAGGAAAAGCATGAGGGCAAGACTGAAGTTTGCCAACGAACATATAGACAAAGGCCAAGACTTCTAAAGTCTAAAGTCTGAGTCTAAAATTGAATTATTTGGACACCATAAAAGAAGGCATGTTTGGCGTAAACCAAATACAGCATTTCAGCAAAAAACCCTCATACCAACTGTGAAAAATGGAGGTGGAAGTGTTATGGTTTGGGGATGCTTTGCTGCAGCAGGACCTGGCCAGCTCACCATCATAGAATCCACTATGAATACTACATTGTATCAGAAGGTGCTTGAGGAACATGTGAGACCATCTTTCAAAAAACTGAAGCTGATGCGGAACTGGACCTTGCAACATGACAATGACCCAAACCATACCAGTAAATCCACCAAGGACTGGCTGAAAAGTAAAAAATGGAGAGTTCAAGGGGCCAAGTCAAAGCCCAGATCTAAATCCTATTGAGATCCTGTGGGGTGATTTGAAATGGACTGTGCATGCAAGAAACCCCTCAAACATCACACGGCTGAAAGAATTCTGCATTGAGGAATGGTGGAAACTTTCTTCCAGTCGATGTCAGAAACTGGTAGATGGCTATAAGAAACGTCTCACTGAGGGTATTTCAGCCAAAGGGGGGAACACTAGCTGTTAGGGCATAGGGCGTCCTAACTTTTTCCTCAGTTGAAATACTCATTTTTGTTGATTTATTTTGTTTAATAAGTGAAAACAAAGTGATTTTTTGTTGTATACATGCAATTACATCACTTTCATCTACAGGTACAAATTAAAACAAGATTAGAAATTGACATGTTGACATTTCTTAATAAAGAACAGAATATTTAATGGAGTGTCCTAATTTTTTATATATATATTTAATATCTACATTCAGATTTAACATTTATATTTAAAACTGACATATACACACTGATCAGCCATAACATTAAAACCATCTGCCTAATATTGTGTAGGTCCCTCTTGTGCCCCCAAAACAGCTCTGGCCCATCAAGGCATGGACTCCACAAGAACTCTGAAGGTGTGCTGTGCAAGACGTTAGCAGCAGATCCTTTAAGTCCTGTAAGTTGTGAGGTGCGGCCTCCATGGATCAGATCAGTCCAGCACATCCCACAGATGCTCGATCAGATTGAGATCTGGGGAATTTGGAGGCCAAGTCAACACCTTGAACTCTTTGTCATGTTCCTTAAACCATTCCTGAACAATTTTTGCAGTGTAGCAGGGAGCATTATCCTGCTGAAAGAGGCCACTGCCATTAGGGAATACCGTTGGCATGAAGGGGTGTACTTGGTCTGCAACAATGTTTAGGTAGGTGTCAAATTAACATCCACATGAATGCCAGGACCCAAGGTTTCCCAGCAGAAAGTTGCCCAGAGCATCATGCTCCTTCCCCGACTTGCCTTCTTCCCAAAGTGCATCCTGGTGCCATTTCTTCCCCAGGTAAGCGAAGCTCACCCACCTGGCCGTCCACATGATGTAAAAGAAAACTTGATTCATCAGACCAGGCCACCTTCTTCCATTGCTCCATGGTCCAGTTCTGATGCTCACATGCTCAATATAGGAGCTTTCGGCGGTGGACAGGGGTCAGCATGAGCACTCTGACTGGTGTGCGTCTATGCGGCTGCATACCGGGAACACTCCATTCCAGGAACACCCCACAAGACCTGCCATTTTGGAGATGCTCTGCTCTTGTCAGAGTTGCTCAGATCCTTACGCTTGCCGATTTTTCCTGCTTCCGACGCATCAACCTCGAGAAGTGACTGTTCACTTGCTGCCTAATATATCCCACCCATTGACAGATGCCACTGTAATATATGTTTATATTTAACATCAACATTTCAGATTTCCACTTAGATTTGTATTTAACATATATTTAGGGTTTATATTAAACATTTAGATTTAGATTTAAATACAACATTTATATTTATTTTTATATTTAAGATTTAGATTTAGATTTAGCTTTGATATTTATTTTAGTAATAAAATTGTAATAAAAATGGCATATTTACGTAAATCTTGCAAAATTTGTGTGTTTGTAGTTAAATCTGATAAAACTGGACCCGTTTTTGTTAGACTTTTTATTTTACAGACAGCATCCCTCAGTCCTAACAGCTCCTGAGGGGCAGCTTTATTATTTTTAATGTTTTTGTTATTAAAGCTTCCTGTGCAGTGAGAAAAAAAAACATAAGTGTTAATACTTTCTTATCAGACCGATTTTTTCCCCGGTAGGATGTGTTTAATGAAGCCGAAAGCCCGAACCCCCTCCCCAACAAGGGGAAAAGAGGCTACCGTAAACTTTAGTGCAAACGCGCATAAATATTCCTAATACTAGATGGCAGGACCGAGGTTTTCCGAAGTGCAGATGAAGTACAAACTCACAGCTAGACACACAGGTTTCACTGCTACTAACAGAATATGGCTGGTGAGTATTAATAAACCACACTTAGAGACATATTTGTACAAAAATAAAATAAATAAAATAAAATAAAAAAGTATCTTGTCCTGGATTGATAACCTGAATATTTTTATTAATGCTTATCCTTATCCTATTTTTTGGTTTAAAAAAACAAAAAACCCAGAGGAGTTGCTGAAAGCCAGGCTTGGCCTCATCTAGGGAGTATCTGAAGGTCTCCTAAGGGATCTTATTGACTGTCTCAGGGCTACAACTCCTCCAGTTCTTAATGAAAGGGAAGCAAATGAGATTCTTCAGGCTCACCAAGTGACCCAGGACAGAACTGGAAAACTAGTGGATATGGTGCGGAATAAAGGTGATATTTTTATATTTTATAGTTTCTTAATGCTATCTATCCTGGAACAGCAGGACGATCTCCTCGCCAGAAACGTCTCCAGGTTACGCATGTAACCATGGTTCCCCGAGGGAACGAGACGCTGCGTCGAAACGCTATGGGAACGCCTTCAGCGTGACCGCGCTCTGAATAACATGTGTAATCAGTCCAATGGATGGGCGAGACGTCACGGGTGGGGTGACATAGCGACCCGGAAGCATAAAAGCCCGAGCGGCAAACACTGCGCTAGCTTCTGAGAAATGAGGCAAGCGCGGCACGGATGCCGGAAGTGTGGCACTGAGACGCAGCTTCTAGTTCCCTCGGGGAACCATGGTTACATGCGTAACCTGGAGAAGTTCCCCTTCAGGAACTCGAGCTGTGTCGAAACGCTATAGGAACGAGTATGCCCACGCCGCCAGACTTACAAATCCCTGCCTAGTGTGGAAAGGGCACAGCTCAAGGCAAAAGGACAGAAGAGCCGGGAGTGGCTCACATATCCAGGCCGTAGAACCTGGCAAACGTCAGGGGCCCAACCCGCCACGTTGCAGATGTCCTGTATGGACACACCTGCGAGAAAGGCCTTCGAGGCCGCCACACCTCGGCTAGAGTGAGCCTTGACCCCCAAGGGTGAGGGGAGACCAGAGGACTCATAAGCCAGGGAAATGGCCTCCACAATCCACCGGCTGAGGGTCTGCTTGGTAGCAGGAAGACCCCTCTTCGGGGGACCAAAGCATATGAGCAATTGATCCGCCCTCCTCCACAGGGCAGCTCTGTGGACGTACAGTTAAGCTTCCGATGGTCGGGCTCCTGAAAGGGAGGAGGACAGAAGGCCTGCAGCCGGCCGTGGTGCGAGGAGGGAACTTTCGGTACATACCCCGCCAGTTTCTTGTACCGCTTGGGGGTACAAGAACGCTTTGGCCAGCCCGGGCACAAAGTCTAAGTAAGAAGGGGCCACAGAGAGGGACTGAAGATCCCCCACTCTCCTAAGAGAGGAAATTGCCAAGAGAAAGGCAGTTTTCAACGTCAAAAGACGGTCCGAAATCTCCTCTATGGGCTCGAAGGGGGGTTTACAGAGAGCCTCTAAAACCACGGCCAGGTCCCAAGGAGGGACCCGGGATCGCAATGGATGTCTGAACCTCAGCGCACCGCGGAGGAAACGTGTAACCAGCGGGTGCCTGCCCACTGACTGACCGCCGAGGGGGGCGTGGTAGGCCGCAATAGCCGCCACATAGACCTTCAGGGTGGAGTGGGTCAGCCCTGCGGAGAGACGGGCCTGCAGGAACTCCAGCACTGTACCAACTGGGCAGTGAACAGGGTCGAGCCGGCGGTCTCCGCACCAGGAAGTGAAAAGTTTCCACTTCAGGGCGTACAGTTTCCTTGTTGAGGGAGCTCTGGACTGGAGGATTGTCTCAACAACCTCGGCTGAGAGACCGGAAGCTCTGAGTTGTGCCCCCTCAGAGGCCACACCCACAGCTTCCACAACTCCAGGGGGGGGTGAAGGATGTCGCCCCCCGCCTGTGAGAGGAGATCCCTCCTGACGGGAATATTCCATGGAGAGCCGACGAGAAGGGAAATCAGTTCCGAGAACCATACTCGGCCCAGCCAGAATGGGGCTACTAGCAGCAAGCGTACCCCGTCCTGGCGCACTCTCTCCTCGGCCACATCTGTACCATAGCATCCAGTCCTAGGGGAGCTGGATGAGTCAGAAAGAACCAGAGGAGACAATGCAACGTCTCCTGAGGTACAGATCCTACAGATCCACCTGAGCTCGGCCGAACATACACCATATCTGCTCCACCACCTCGGGGTGGAGCCTCCATTCCCCAGGCATTGGCCCCTGCCTCAACAGGGCATCTGCTCCCATATTGAGACGGCCAGGGATATAAACTGCTCTCAGCAAGAGGAGTTTCTCCTGGGACCACACAAGGATCTTGAGCGCCAGCCTGTAAAGGGGGCGCGAGCGCAGACCTCCCTGGTGGTTGATATAAGAGACCACTGCCGTGTTGTCGGTGCGCACCAACACGTGGCGACCTCTTAGGTCCGGGAGAAAGTGTTTCAGTGCTAGAAACACAGCCAGCATCTCCAGGCAGTTGATGTGCCAAGTGAAATGGCGGCCGCTCCACAGACCACGGGCAGAGCGGCCACTCATGACCACTCCCCATCCGGCGAGAGATGCATCCGTCGCTAGCGTTACGTGGCGACAAGGAGCTCCCAGCTCCAGGCCCTGAGACAAGAACCCAGGTTCCCTCCACATGTCTAAGGCACGTAGGCACCGCCGCGTGACCTTGATCATGCGGAGCGGGTTTCCCCTCAGGGAGAACCCCCTGGTCTTGAGCCACCACTGTAGGGGTCTCATGTACAGCAGGCCAAAAGGTATTATGTTGGACGCAGCTGCCATCAGACTGAGCAGTCTCTGAAACTGCTTCACTTCTCATTGACCGGCCTTCTCTCACTCTCGCGACTGCTGTGAGGATCGACTCGATCCGAGCAGGAGACAGGCGTGCCTGCATCGTGGTCGAATCCCACACCGCGCCCAGATAAGTGATTCTCTGTACTGGAGAAAGCACACTTTTCTTGGCGTTTAGTCTTAACCCCAGCTCTTTCATATGGGCGAGAACGACATCTCGATGCCGAACCGCCATCTGCTCCGATCGAGCTAATATCAACCAGTCGTCGATATAATTCAGTATGCAGATGCCGCACAGGAGCCAGAGCAGCATCCACACACTTCGTGAAGGTGTGGGGTGAGAGTGCTAGGCCGAACGGAAGAACCCGATATTGCTAAGCTTCGCCCCCAAAAGTGAACCTCAGGAACTTCCTGTGTTGAGGAAGGATGGAGATATGGAAGTAAGCATCTCTTAGGTCGATCGTGACAAACCAGTCCTCGGAGCTGATCTGAGACACGACCTGTGTGACCGTGAGCATCCTGAACTTCAGTCGTGCGACCGAGAGGTCCAACTGCTGCAAGTCCAAAATGGGACGCAGCCCTCCCCCCTTCTTGGGAACAATGAAGTACCGGCTGTAGAGCCCGGACTCTCTGTCGCAAGGAGGGACCACCTCGATGGCCTACGTTCCCTGGCGAGAACTGGGAGAGATGCTCGCCGGAGACCGCTGCGCCCTGAAGCACCATAGGTGGCAGGGTTGGCAGATCGACCTCCCGAGGGCGCTGAGGCGAGACGGGCACCGTATAATGAGGTGTACACCGTCCCGCCCCAGAGAAGCCCGCCTCTGGCGAGAGAGAAACCGCTGGAACGCCGCCGCCTGCGTACGAGCCTGCTGGTACCTGTCGACGACGGAGCCAACAGCGTCGCCGAACAGACCAGAGGGCGCCAGCGGGGCATCCATAAGAACGACCCTGTCCCTCTCTTCCATGTCGGACAGGGTCAGCCAGAGGTGTCTCTCCGCCGCCACCAGGACTGCCATAGACTGGCCGATAGCACGGCTGGTCTCCTTGGTAGCGCGGAGAGAAAGATCAGCCGCCCGCCTGAGCTCCGTCACGTGCTCAGACGGCATCTCCCCATGCTCATCCAGCTCTTTGAGCAGGTCAGCCTGGTACGCCTGTAACACCGCCATGGTGTGCAGACATGCACCAGCCTGAGGTGCCTTGCCCACCAGCGCTGAGGTGGTCCGCGGCGGCTTGGTGGGCAGCGCCGGAGCCTTCAGGGACGATGCCGCACCAGGGGACAGATAGCTAGCTACCGTCTGTTCAACCCTGGGCATCGCCCAGTAGCCAGTCTGGTCCAGCCCCGCCATGTTAGCATAGTAAGAGGAGGCGGGACTGAATAAACGGGCCAAAAAAGGCCTCCTCCATGACCTCGACACCTCAGTGTGGAGGTCGGGGAAAAAAGGCAGGCTCCGGCGTGGAGGTGGCGGTTTACTGCGCAGGAAGCGCTCACCTAGCTTCGACCCCTGCGGTTTCAGCGGGCCAGTCGATGCTAAGTTTAGCAACGGCCCGCAAAACCACCTCCAGCAGCTCCTCATATTGAGGAGACTGCGGCAGATCAGAGTCGGCACCCTCCACGTCAACCTCCTCGGAGGAAGACAGGTGGAGCGCCGGGCCCGCTCCCCGGGGGGAAGAAAACGCAGAGCGGGCTTCCGAACCCAGAGAGCGGACAGTGGATCTGGAGGATGAGGAAGGAGAAAAGGACTCGCCATTCTCCATTCCCTCCTCCAGATCCATCTGTGAGCCCCACGAGCGCAACCGCCGCAGTTGCGGGGCCGGCACCGCGAGACACGCGAGTCAAGGCTCCCTCCTCGAAGAGAACCTTCCGGGAGCGAAGCGCGCGCAGCGGCAAACGCTCGCAATGCGAGCAGCCGGCTCCCTCGAGAGCCGACTCTGCGTGCTCCACTCCCAAGCAGACAACGCAAAGACTGTGTGTATCCCCGCCGGTAATATAACGTGGGCAGGGAGGAACACACAGCCTAAAACGCTGTCCGCTCTCGCCCCGTTTCAGTTTCGTTTTGTCCTTGGCCTTAGGCTTGCCGCAGACAACACAGAAAGACAAACAATAGACAGACAATATCAAACAGAGCGCCTGCTGAATGACAAAAAGCTAGCGCGGCGTTTTCCGCTCGGGCTTTTATGCTTCCGGGTCGCTACGTCACCCCGCCCGTGACGTCTCGCCCATCCATTGGACTGATTACACATGTTATTTAGAGCGCGGTCACGCTGAAGGCGTTCCCATAGCGTTTCGACACAGCTCGAGTTCCTGAAGGGGAACCTGAACCTTCTCCCAGAGTGGATTGAAGAAGCCAGACTGCAACGTGAGTCAAATCCCTTAAAAATCCCTTCTCCAGCTTTAAAATGACATTCAAAGAGATGATAAGTGAAGTTTCTAATCAGCTCTTGCTGTCTGCTAAATCACACTTTGCAGGCTTGGATCGCAGCAGTGCCAGTGCTAATCCCTCACAGAAGGTTGGACGGAGGGGAATCTAAAGTGAAACTAACCAGGAAGTCAACTTCACATTCTTCAAGAACATGGACTGAGTCTTCTTTGCCAGAGTGACCATGCACAAAAAAAAAAAAAAAAAAAAGCATTTAATTCCATATTATTGTTGCTGGTGCAGTTAAAAAGCTTATGTCTGTGTCAATCAGGTACTAAATTACAAATAAAATACACTTTAGCAAACTGATCATGAAAATATTATATTCTTTCTGCTTTTACTCTCCTGATTTACAGTATGTGCTGAATAATTTAATAAACAGAAACAATGCAATAAATAAAACAATGCAATAAATCATTTTCTGTTTAAATTGGGGCACAAACAGAAATGAATAGGCATTTTTGGGTATTTGTGCCATCACTCTAAATTTCTAAAGTAGAAAAAAAAAGAAAGTCATGTCATGGGTACTGTAGCACCTACACTTTATAAATATATTACAGTGTGCCTGTTGTGGACTCTTCTGTGCAAAAACCATTATAAAGACTCACAGTTTAGTTTAACAGAGGGGCAACTTTATTATTTTTAATTCACTGAACGTTTTCTGCACGGTTTCGTTATGAAAGGTTTCTGTACAGTAAGACAAAAATACATACGTGTTATTTAAGTGTTTGTAAGTGTTTTTTTTTTTAGGATGTGTTTAATGACCGAACAGCATTTCCTACGCCCACGGGCTACCGTAAACTATAATGCACACGCGCACAAATATTCTTAATGGTAGACAGCAAGACGGAGTAATGTCCGTATTCTACCACTGCTAAGTGATATTAAAATCTTGTTGTGGCTAGCATGAAGTAAAATTTCACTAACAATTATTGTATTGCAAAAATAAGATCAGTTAATTTGCTTTTTATAACATTTATCTCATAAGCGATATTTTTGCTGTAAATATGCAAATATTTCGCCCGAGCTGCTAGATAGGATATTTGGCGAAATAACGTGATGTTTTTCTTCTAATAACGTGATATTTTTACATAATAACGTAATAGTGATGAGATTTCAAGTGGCTTCAGCTAATTATTAGTTAGTAACTAGTTCCACAGCTTTTTTGTGTTCACTCAATTTCTCTCTCTAAAGTGTCACCTGAATTATTTTTAGTTGGGCCAAAATTTACTCCAATTTAAAAATGTATGTTTGCTCAACTAGTTTTACAGCTCATTCAACTAAAAAGTTTTATATAGTCCAACATTTACAAAACTAAGGCAAAGATTCTGTCAGTTAAAAGTAGTACTCCACGTGTATCACAAGTTAACTAAACTGTTTTATTTGGACATCCAAACTAGAAATTCCTGTGGAACTATTTAGCAAACAATTTTATACGGAGGCTGCTAACATAAAATACTTAACTGGTGTCAAACTGTAATATACACAGAATTTATAACATTTAAATCACACAAATGAAAACATCATGTTTTTTTTTTTCAGCCTATATTTAGGAATAATCTGCAATGAACACATGCTTAAAATACAGGCTAAATTCCTCCAGTTGACCAACATTAATTTTACAATAGAACTGCAAAATTCACTTTACAAAATTGAACTGATAAGAGATTGATCCCAGCCCTACACTTAGGCTAGACCTAATGCACTGATACATGAAAATAGTGCAAAGCCACAATGGAAATTCTGTAGACCACTCTTCAGAGTCAAGACATCTTTAGCAGGCTCAAAGTGACATCCAGGCTAGAGAGTCAATTTAGTCAGTTATGACATTCAAATTTACTTTATTTCACTGAATTAGGACTGAAAACCAATCCAGTACATTTTGAATTCTACAACAAACATGTACAAAAATGAGTGGCGATATCTCTCTTTGCTAATAGCATATCTACCATACCGTATCATAAGTACTTTAACAACAAAGAACACTGAAACAATGTGTTAAGTAGTGACATAAAATGGTTTCACAACTGTGTAACAAAAATAAGTATTAAGAAAACAACAAAACACCCATCACATATTATTTGACATCATGACACTTGAATCTGACTTCTGAACAAGATCAGGTATGTGGAACAGCCAAGTGTCTGTCTATTCCTGCAACAGGCTGGTTCCCCTTCAGGAACTCGAGCTGCGTCACGAAACGCTATGGGAACGCCCCCGCGTGACCGCGCTCTGAATCACGTGTCTAATCCGTCCAATGGATGGGCGAGACATCACGGGCGGGGTGACGTAGCGACCCGGAAGCATAAAAGCCCGAGCGGCGAGCCCCGCGTTAGCTTCCTGTTTTCAGCAAGCGCTCTGTGTTTATTGTCTGTCTATTTTTGTCTTTTGGTGTTTTGTCGTTGGCATGCCTAAAGCCAAGGATAAGACGAAGGGCGAGAGCGGGCAGCGCTTCAGACCGTGTGTTCCTCCCTGTCCACGATTTATTACGGGCGGGGATACACACAGTCTGTGCGTTGCCTGTTTGGGAGCGGAGCATGTTCAGTCGGCTCTCGAGGGATCCGGCTGCGCACATTGCGAGCGTTTACCGATGCGCACTCTCCGCTCCCGCTGGGCCCTCTTTGAGGAGGGAGCCCTCACTAGCGTGCCTTGCGGTGCCGGCCCCGCTTCTGCCGAGGCAGAGCGGCGGTTGCGCTCGTGGGGCTCGCAGATGGACCTGGCGGAGGGAATGGAGACGGGCCCGTCCCTTTCTCCTTCCTCACCCTCCAGGTCCTCTGTCCCCTCCCTGGGCTCGGAAGCACGCTCTGCGGTTTCTTCCCCCCGGGGAGCGGACTCGGCGCTCCACCTATCGTCCTCCGAGGAGGTCGATGTGGAGAGCGTCGACCCTGAGCCGCAGTCTCCTCAATACAGGGAGCTGCTCGAGGTGGTTGCACGGGCAGTCGCTAAGCTTAGCATTGACTGGCCCGCTGAGTCACGGCCTGAGCCTCAGGGCTCTAGACTGGAGGAGCGTTTTTTGCGCAGTAGGCCGCCACCTCCGCCCCGGAGCCTGCCCTTTTTTCCGGACCTCCACACTGAGGTGTCGAGGTCCTGGAATAGGCCATTTTCGGCCCGGTTGTTCAGCCCCACGTCTTCCCATTACGCTAATGTGGCGGGGCTGGACTACTCCAGCTACAGGGCGATGCCCAGGGTTGAACAGACGCTAGCCAGCTATCTGTCCCCTGCTGCTGCATTGTCCCTGAAGGCTCCGGCGTTGCCTACCAAGCCGCTGCGGACCACCTCAGCGCTGGTAGGCAAGGCGTACACGGCAGCAGGTCAGGCCGGTGCGTGTCTGCACACCATGGCGGTGTTACAGGCATACCAGGCTGACCTGCTTAAAGAGCTGGATGAGCAGGGGGAGAGTACGTCTGAGCAGGTAGTTGAGCTCAGGCGGGCCGCTGATCTGTCCCTCCGCGCCACCAAGGAGACCGCCCGTGCTATCGGTCGGTCTATGGCAGTCCTGGTGGCGGCGGAGAGGCATCTCTGGCTGACCCTGTCCGATATGAAAGAGAAGGACAGGGTCGTGCTCATGGACGCCCCGCTTACTCCCTCGGGCCTGTTTGGCGACGCGGTAGACTCCGTCGTCGAGAGATACCAGCAGGCCCATGCTCAGGCGGCGGCGTTCCAGCGGTTCCTCCCCCATCGCTGTCTAGCTCGTGGGGCTGCCGGGCGGGGGCAGCCCCCTCCGTGTACGGCCCCCTCCTACAGGGAGGCCCAAAAGCAGAGCGTCGCCTCCCGTGCTCCCCCGAGGCGGGAGCAGGAGTCGCGACGACGCTCTGGGCCTGGCCCTTCGGGCACTAAGGTGGATCTGAGGACCGTCCTCATGTCCAGAAGGGCCGCGGCTAAGAAGCCCTGATGGTTTTGGCCCAGGGCTTCCGAGGGCGGGCCCCTCTGGGGCGACGCGGCGTACACCTCATCTTACGGTGCCCGGGTCCCCCCAGTGCCCTCAGGAGGTCGATCTGCCAACCCTGCCACCTATGGTGCTTCAGGGCGCAGCGGTCGCCGGCGAGCGCCTCTCCCAGTTCTCGCCCGGCAATGTAGCGGGTCTGGGAGGCTCGCGGCCTCTCCTGAAGCCTTTCTATTACACTCGAGAGACTGATTCCCTTAGTGAGCTTTCTGGCAGCGTGGAAACTTCTGCCGAATGTGTCTCATTGGGTCCTGCGTACTGTAGAAAGAGGCTACCGAATTCAGTTCGGCTCGCCTCCACCTCGTTTTTCTGGGGTTCTTCCCACTGTGGTGGGTCCCGAGCAGGCTCTGGTATTGGAGCAGGAAGTACGTACTCTCCTGAGGAAGGAGGCCATCGAGGTGGTCCCTCCTCACGACAGGGAGTCAGGGTTCTACAGCCGGTACTTCATTGTTCCCAAGAAGGGGGGAGGGCTGCGTCCCATTTTGGACTTGTGGCAATTGAACCTCTCAGTCGCTCGACTGAAGTTCAGGATGCTTACGGTCACTCAGGTCGTGTCTCAGATCAGGTCCGAGGACTGGTTCGTCACGATCGACCTAAAAGATGCGTATTTCCACATCTCCATTCCCCCGCACAGGAAGTTCCTGAGGTTCGCTTTCGGGGGCGAAGCTTACCAGTATCGGGTTCTTCCCTTCGGCCTAGCACTCTCACCCCGCACCTTCACGAAGTGCGTGGATGCTGCCCTGGCTCCTATGCGACTACAGGGCATCCGCATACTGAACTATATCGACGACTGGTTGATTTTAGCTCATTCAGAGCAGATGGCGGCTCGGCATCGAGATGCCGTTCTCGCCCATATGAAGGAACTGGGGTTAAGACTAAACGCTGAGAAAAGCGTGCTTTCTCCAGCTCAGAGAACCGCTTATCTAGGCGTCGTGTGGGATTCGACCACGATGCAGGCACGTTTGTCTCCTGCTCGAATCAAGTCGGTCCTCACAGCGGTCGCGAGAGCGAAAGTAGGCCGGTCACTCACTGTAAAGCAGTTTCAGAGACTGCTGGGCCTATTGGCAGCTGCGTCCAACGTGATACCGTTTGGCCTGCTGCATATGAGACCCCTACAGTGGTGGCTCAAGACCAGGGGGTTTTTCCGAAACAAAGGAAACCCGCTCCGCATGATCAAGGTCACGTGGCGATGCCGCCGTGCCTTAGCTGTGTGGAGAGAACCTGGGTTCTTGTCTCAGGGCCCGGTCCTGGGAGCTCCTGGTCGCCGCGTAGTGCTAGCGACGGATGCGTCCCTCACCGGATGGGGAGCGGTCATGAGTGGCCGTCCTGCCCGTGGTCTGTGGAGCGGCCGCCATCTCAATTGGCACATCAACCGCCTGGAGATGCTGGCCGTGTTTCTAGCTCTGAAACACTTTCTCCCAGAGCTAAGAGGCCGCCACGTGTTGGTGCGCACCGACAACACGATGGTGGTCTCTTACATCAACCGCCAGGGAGGTCTGCGTTCGCGCCCCCTTTACAGGCTGGCGCTCCAGATCCTTGTGTGGTCCCAAGGGAACCTCCTCTCATTGAGAGCGGCCTACATCCCTGGTCATCTCAACGTGGGAGCGGACGCCCTGTCGAGGCAGGGGCCGGTGCCCGGGGAATGGAGACTCCACCCCGAGGTGGTGGAGCTCATATGGCGTATGTTCGGCAGAGCCCAGGTGGATCTGTTTGCGACGCAGGAGACGTCGCACTGTCCCCTTTGGTTCTCTCTGATTCATCCAGCTCCTCTTGGACTGGATGCCATGGTACAGCCATGGCCGAGGCTGCGTCTGTACACCTTTCCTCCGGTCGCTCTGCTCCCGGGAGTTCTGGAGAGAGTGCGCCGGGACGGAATTCGTCTACTGTTAGTAGCCCCATTCTGGCCGGGCCCGAGTATGGTTCTCGGACCTGATTTCCCTCCTAGACGGCTCCCCATGGGAGATTCCCGTCAGGAGGGATCTCCTCTCACAGGCGGGGGGCCATCTTCACCCCCGCCCGGAGCTGTGGAAGCTGTGGGTGTGGCCTCTGAGGGGGCACAACTCCGCGCTTCTGGTCTCTCAACCGAGGTTGTGGAGACCATCCTCCAGTCCAGAGCTCCCTCTACGAGGAAACTGTACGCCCTGAAGTGGAAACTTTTCACTTCCTGGTGCGGAGACCGCCGGCTCGACCCTGTTCACTGCCCAGTTGGTACAGTGCTGGAGTTCTTGCAGGCCCGCCTCTCCGCGGGACTGACCCACTCCACCCTGAAGGTGTACGTGGCGGCTATTGCGGCCTGCCACGCCCCTCTCGATGGCCAGTCAGTGGGCAGGCACCCCTGGGTGACACGTTTCCTCCGCGGTGCGCTGAGGATCAGACCTCCAGCTCGATCTCGGGTCCCCTCGTGGGACCTGGCCGTGGTTTTAGAGGCTCTCTGCAAACCCCCCTTCGAGCCCATAGAGGAGATTTCGGACCGTCTTCTGACGTTGAAAACTGCCTTTCTCTTGGCAATTTCCTCTCTTAGGAGAGTGGGGGATCTTCAGGCCCTCTCGGTGGCCCCTTCCTATTTAGACTTTGTGCCTGGTTTGGCCAAAGCATTCTTGTACCCCCGAGCGGGGTACGTACCGAAAGTCCCCTCCTCGGCACCACGGCCGGTCGTGCTGCAGGCTTTCTGTCCTCCTCCCTTTAGGGAGCCCTACCATCGGAAGCTCAATTGTACGTGTCCAGTGCGAGCACTGGACGCGTACGTCCACAGAACTGCCCTGTGGAGAAAGGCGGACCAGTTGCTTGTTTGCTTTGGTCCCCCTAAGAGGGGTTTTCCTGCTTCTAAGCAGACCCTCAGCCGGTGGATTGTAGAATCCATTTCTCTGGCTTTCGAGTCCTCTGGTCTCCCCAGTCCCCTGGGGGTCAAGGCTCACTCTACCCGAGCGGTGGCGGCCTCTAAGGCCTTTCTGGCAGGTGTGTCCTTACAGGACATCTGCAACGCGGCGGGATGGTCCACGCCCCTGACCTTTGCCAGGTTTTATGACCTAGATACCCGAGCCACTCCCGGCTCCTCTGTCCTTGTGCCTTAGGCTTGCCTCCTCCTGGAGGCAGGGACTTGCAAGTCTGGCGGCGTGGGTATACTCGTTCCCATAGCGTTTCGTGACGCAGCTCGAGTTCCTGAACGGGAACGTCTCCAGGTTACGTATGTAACCATGTTTCCCCGAGGGAACGAGACGCTGCGTCTCGGTGCCACACTTCCGGCGTCCCTGCGGCGCTTGCTTCATTTTCCAGTAAGCTAACGCGGGGCTCGCCGCTTGGGCTTTTATGCTTCCGGGTCGCTACGTTACCCCGCCCGTGACGTCTCGCCCATCCATTGGACGGATTAGACACGTGATTCAGAGCGCGGTCACGCGGGGGCGTTCCCATAGCGTTTCGTGACGCAGCATCTCGTTCCCTCGGGGAACCATGGTTACATACGTAACCTGGAGACGTTCTCAGTGACTGAACACTTTTGACTGCCAAGACCCAGAAAGACTTTTTGCACAATCTCAAAAAGGTACTTACATTGTTTAGGATACTCAATGTAGAGAGCATAAAGCAGGCTGAAGAGCACTGAGCACTCCAAAGGCAGGTGGAACGTCTGTAAGGCCGTTTATGACAACTTCGTCCTCCACCACTACAGCCATGTTGTTGTTCCAAGAAAGGGGCTAGCCATCTCTGTCTGATCATAGAAACAAGTGATTGATCAGAAACAATCTCTCTTCTCCTTAGGGAGAAGGTCAGGTCCATTTTAGCATGGAATTGTGTTATATTAATATTCTTCTTTTTGAGTTCTTGTTCTCTGTCTTCAGGCAGGTAACTAATATCATTCAGATTACAGAGTTAATTGTCAAATGAAGGGTCTTCAAACTGAAGCATGATACCATGTGTTATCTGAAGTTTTTGAAAGATGATATCCTTCACTTCCTCCAGTGATGATGGCTTTCCAGGAAAGTCAATGTAGTTGTTCCATGGACACAGATTGTTGTAGCTAGAGACAGAGTGTTCCGAGACCCAAGCTTTTTTTCAGTAGTAGTCTTCAGGTTTGGTTCAACTGAAGATGCTCTGACTGTTTTGAGCTTACTGACTTGTAGTACTGGTTAAAAAACTAGATGAATCTAGGACTTTGGGGAGGATACAAGCTCATCTATGTCCTTGAGTTCCATTAAAACATACCATGCATTTTCCTCTTCAGGTACTAGGACACCTTGTAGTATCTCCAAAGACAGGAGAAGACTTTCCTCCAGTACGAGGAAAAATCTGAAGCTTGTGGCAAGCCTAATCATTTCCAAAAATGCTGCAGGTCTCAATGCTATACAGCCAACACACAAAACAAAAAGTAAACACAGTACATGTAGAAGATACAGTGTGCAAGCCACACCCTGACACGCTGATAATCTGATAATTTCAAATGAAGACTATGTATATCATACACATAGTCCCACATTCACCGCAACCACAATCCCAAGTGAAAATTGCAGGAGTACCAGTAGAGGTCATCATTGAATCTGGTGCAAGTGTAAAAATTGTTGTCGATACTACATACCACAAATTAAAAGGCAACATTGTGTTAAAGTCAGCTGATGCAAAAATCTTTGTGTATGGATCTTCCAAACCACTTCCACTGAAAGGCAAATTCCAAGCTGAAATCAGCTCCGGCAAGAAAAACACATTAACCACATTCTATGTGATTGACAGAAACTCAGGTTCTCTGCTGAGCTACAACACTGCCCTGGAACTTGGAATTCTGAACTCCCCACTATGAATCAACTGCTAGAAGAGTACAAACACCTCTTTCAGGGCATTGGCAAATTGATTTTCAAGTAAAATTACACCAATTTTCACCAAAATTTGCAGCCACAGGACCTGGGAAACTTGCAGTCATTGAGACAATGATGAACTTCACTTCATACCAGAATATTCTTGAGACAAATGTGAGGCCATCTGTCCAGCAGCTTAAGCTGGTCTGAAATTGGGTCAGTGCGTAAATCCTCAAACATCAATGAACTGAAGCAATGACTATTTGATATTCACAATGTTGCACAATTTCTAGGTCGCTATTTAAATTTAAGCAAATTTGTGATATTGACCATGTTAACTCCTTTGCACAAAAGGTCAGAGTTTCTGTGACTTTTATCCTTTCCATTGAAGCATGTGTTCAGATGACACTCTAATGGATCTGATTGAACATGGATCAACAGGTTTTACTTTTAGAGTCTGTGTCAGCTACAGTGCCCACTGTCATTCAAGCAAAAAGGGGACATTCCAAATACTAAGAAACTCTGAAATTCATGTAAATATTTCTATTTTTCACTCAAGTTCTGGCTGATGATATCATTTGTAATGAAAACCAATAATTATTTTGAAATTAGGCACTAAATAATTATAACTTTGTATAATAATTATCACCACCTTTATTTAGGTGTGTCTTTTGTACCAGATACTTACACAATAGTTACAACAGTGACGTGCGTTCACATTTCCTGTAAATAGTATGACTCATTTAAAATTCTTGTTTTGCCATCAGCTGAGTGCACAAGGTAAGTTCCAAACAAGGGAATCTATATAATAACATTGATCATATTTACCAAAATAGAAAAATGTTTATATTATACATTAAACAATTTAAAAAAAAACAATTAAAAAAATTATAAGTCGCTGTTTAGATTTTAATAGGCAAATACAGAAGAGTCTATGAATGGATCATTATTAGAGTGATTATAATGTTTCTAGCATGGTATATGTTTGGCAACAGTTCTTTTAATCTTAAAAGATGAAGTGTATAGCTTTTTAGTTTTTAAATAACCATGTAGAAAGACGTATCATGGCCATATTCCAGGATGACACTGCCAAGATTCATCAGGGTTAAAATTGTGAAAGAATGGTTTGGACAGCTGGAGGAGACTTTACAGTGTGCTCACCTCTTTCATTGTCAGTAGAAGATCTTGACCAAAAATTGATGCACCTCTTGATGGAAATAACATCACAACATTTATTTCTATCAAGCGGTGCATCAGTTTTTGGTCAAGATCTTGTATTGACAATGCAAGAGATGAGCACTGTTTAAAGTCTCCTACAGCACATCCCAAAGACTTTCACTGAGGTTAAGGTCAGGACTCAAAGGTGCCAATTCATGTGTGAAAATGATTCTTTATGCTCTCTGAACCATTCTTTCACAATTTTAACCCATATCATGGCCACATTCCAGGATGACACTGCCAAGATTCATCAGGGTTAAAAGTGTTGAACATTATAATCACTCTAATAATGATCCATTCATAAATAGATGTTCATATGTATTTCAGTTTGCAAAAGTACTTCACAAATATTAATTTGTTTGTTTTAGTTTGAAATTTAATTAAAAATATGTTAAAATGTATTTTCCAGTGAATCATAATCTGTTCATTCTTAACTACAGTCAACATAACATTATTGGCTTTGGTTTCCTGTAGTAGATCTAGTATTTTAATGGACTTAATTATAAAATATCAATGGGGTTATTAGCCTAGGGCAGTCAGGGGAAGTTCCAACTGGTAAGCAAAACCACTTACTTACAATGAACATTTTTATTTAACAGTTGCCCAACCTGAACTAAGATCAAGTGATCAACCAGCAAGTAAACACTGGTGTTGCTGCATTCTTTGGTCCAAATTTGGCTCTCAAGTTACCTGTCAGGTTTTTTAAGGTAAGACTCATAGGAAAAGAAGATGGCAATGCCATGACATTCCACATTCCACTGTAGACTAAGGGCATGTTCACATTTGGGCAGAATACTTGAGTCTGCACCTAGGACCAGTTCTGGGTTGGTTCAGGGTTGGGCTCATAATCCCAGGTTTGTTTCCCAGGTTTCTCAACGAAATAATTCAGTTCAATTCAATTCAATTTTATTTGTATCGTGCTTTTAACAATGGACATTGTCACAAAGCAGTTTTACAGAAATAAATGGATTCACAAAAATATATTGTAAATATGTGAATTTATCCCTTTCTCACTTTCTCTTTACCACTGACAGTTTTTACTTTATTTTGACATTTATCAACAGTTCAAAGCATTTAATTTGAATTTGAAGCTGCTCACACACACACACACACACACACACACATATATATATATATGTAGGGTGCCTAAGACTTTTGCACAGTACTGTATATATACATATATAGGCACCCTATTTTTTTTAGTACAAACCTTGTTATAGATTTTTATTTTAGGACTTCTACATTATTGATTCAGTAAAAAAACATTTTAGATTTCCAAACATTAGTTTTCCAGCACAAAATTAAATGTTACAGAAAAATGTTTGTAATTCAGTAAAGAAAGCAGCATATTACATAAGAGACACTTTTCAGACAAAAAAACATAATGAAGGCTGCTGGGTTTTGCTGCAAAGATAAGAAGCGAGTGCAACAGTCAAAGTCTCCAGAAGAACTGTGGCTGCTTCTGCAAGATGCTCAGTAACTTACAGCTAATTTCCTTATAAAACTGCACTAATTGTACCAGAGACTACTATTTTTTTAAAAGCGAAGGATCATCACACCAAATATTGACTTTGTTTCATTTATTACTGTTTACTGCTCTTTATAGTTTTTTTTTTGATGTAGAAACATTTGATATCATTATTTTTGAACTTTGCTCTACAGCATTTCCTTGCATGTACCTAGCATGTGCCTATATATATATATATAGGAAAGAAACAGTTTGAGATGACTTTTGCTTTGTGACATGGAAGTAGCCATTAGAAGATGAGTAAATTGTGGCCATGAAGGGATACACATGGTCATTAGCAGTACTCAAATAGGCTGCGGCTTTCAAGCGATGATTGATTGGTATTAATGGGCCTAAAGTGTGCCATGAAATGATTCCCCACACCATTACACCACCTCCACCAGCTTGGACTGTTGAAACAATGCAGTTTGAGTTCATGGATTCATGCAAGACAACACTGAGACAACAACAGCAACAACAACAACAACAACGGCATCATATCGTGCCCTTCGTCGTTTGGCTCTAATGATGCTAACCATACAAAGTGCTTAAAATGACCATGAGTATGCTGGTGGCTCCACTCATGAGGGAATATCTAGCACACCCTCTCCTGTGACCTCACATGGCACTACCTGAATTCTGCACTAAATTCTGAGTTTGTGTGTACATTAGAATTGAGTATATATTAAGTAAATATAGTTGTGACAATAAATCTTCATCATGATCATCGATCCCTTATCACTAAGGATTGAGTTGAATTTCCAAAAAACAGGATGGAATTAGAATCAAATAGATTAAAAGTACAATTTTGTGTAGAATTAAGCGCTGAAGGGACATTTTCCAAATCTGGTATTTCCCTACGAATATGTCTTATAAATACATCTATAGGTAAAGAACCACATTTAACAGTGATTTGAATGTAGAGTGTTGTATTCATTATGTAATGGAAATCAAAGCTCTTCTGGGGACCACAGACATTTGTCCATTCACTAACCCCATCCTCAATCTGGCTCTGAGGAAGCTAAAAGATCTGATTCTCAAAACTGAGTCAGAGTCCTTGACTAGTGTTTTCTTTAACTGACATGTACTGTTCATGCACACTGGCAGCATTTTTTGTTAGCTCCTGCTAAAATTAAATGTCTTGCCCTGTTCATCTATACTTACAATCTACACAGAAATATACTTTCATTTTGTATGTTATTTTCACAGTGAATCCAGAATTTGTCTTTCACATAGCTTAGATCTGACAATGCAAAAGAAAAAGTTGAAGTCATTTCTTAGATGTTCCTAAATGTAGGGACTAAAGCAGAGACTAAGCATGATATGAAAACAGGATGTGGACATTTGCATCGGTCTGTGTCTATGGATCACCTTCATGAATAACATGCTGTGGGCAGTAGCTGTTCTGAGGTCAACAGTGAGAACTTAAATGTGATCAAGAGCTTAAATGTGACCAATTTGTACAGAGACATGAGACTTGTAGTAGCATTTATTAGTTTACAAAGTGTTTTATTGTTTATTGTTTTATTGGGCACACAATTTCCATAGTGTTTAGTGTTCATGAACATACATATTCCCAAGCAAGCTTAGGACTTAAGAGGGTTAAACAATATAGAAATCATGGAAATAGAGATATGCTCATGCAAATGGTACACAAATGTGTACATGTGCATCAAGCTGCTTTCTGCTTTTCACTTTCATTTCTCTTGCTTTGTGAGTAGGGGCAAAAATCTCTTTTTCTTGCCATAATCACTACCTTTTCCTGTAAATCCTTATGACCAGATATTTACACCTATGACATGTTGTCCTATTTAAAATGCTTCCACTTTTTTTTCAAGTTCCTGTAAATTGTGTGACTAATTGGATTCTTCATCTGACACACTTCATTTCTGCAACTAGCTGAGTGAACAAGGTAATATTTTTGTACACCAAATTTTCAAACTTTCTTATACTATATAATGTAATTCTTTTAAAATATACTGTTTTACCTAAAAGCAGAAATCAAACACATAATAGTAGAATGCATAGAGGTTTAAGTAAATGTTTGTGATATATGTGGATGTTCATATGTATTTTTGTTTTACACAAGTATTTCTTTAAATACTGATTTGTTTTAGTTTTAAATGATGTAATTTTAAATAATGAACATTAACTGTGTTGAAATTTGTGTTAGTGTTTTATGGATTATTTAATTTTTAATGTGAATCATCATCTATAAATTAAGATAACATCATTTGCTTTGGTTTGTTGCAGTAGATCTAGTTATCCTAAATGGGCTTAATGTAAAAGATCAGTCAGGCCATTAGCTTAATATAGAGTTTAGGAGAGACAGGGACATTTCTAATAGGGTATACAAAATCACTTACAATGGAAATGTTTACTTAACAGTTGTCTGAACTAAGTCAAGTGAGATCAACTAAGAACTGAGATCAAGTGATCAAGGACCATTAAAAACAAACACTAGTGTCCCTCTGCATTCTTTGAGCCAATCTTGTGCTCTTAAGTTACCTGTCTGGTCTTTAAGGTAAGAATACATGACATTACGCTGAAAAAAATATTGGAGTGTAACTTATTCAAGAAGAGTGTGGTAACAACTTCCACACACAAAATCTCAGTAAATTTAACTAAGCATATTTATATAAGGTTTTCATGGCATCAATGTTTATTCTTCTAAAAAATCTTAGTAAATTCAACTAGCAACTTTCTTGGTTTATAAGTACATTTTACTCAAGTTTGAATTACATAAACTATATAAACCTGAACCCTATAAAAAATAAACATCATCTAAACATTATTATTATTACTTGATGACCATTAACACCTTTAATAGTTCCAACCACAAGTAGAGCACCAATGAATAAATGCAGCCATATAATCCTTTATAAAGACTAAACTGGCAAAACCCTGGATGATTAATGAATTAACTTGTGTGCGTGTGCACACCACACACATGACTGAGAAACACAAAGAGGGTAAACCAAGAAAACTTTACTGAAACACTTGATCTTTAATACAATAGCCTTAGGCCTTAAAGCTAACACAAAACAAGAAAACAACCCATCCATTATGCTGTACACAAATGTGTTTGCCTGCTCTGTTTTTTTCTGAAAGCTGATACATAAGCAAAAAATGAACAAAAGCAATTACAAACCCTTTTTCCTTTGTGGAATTGTATGCTATGAAAACTGTAAAATATTCCATGAGAGATAATTTACTAAACTGTTACCAAACATGTGTTGTGAGTAAGTTGTGCACAATATTTCCACTATGTAGAATAATTCCTGTAGACTTCACTCTTAAATAATTCTTAAATTTCATAATTTCTTAAATATGTTTTTCTTCATTTTTATTTGTACCACCAGCTGACTGCTGAGCACAAGGTACAGTTTCCAGTACGATAATCTGTATAATATATAATAATAATATAATAATATTAATATAGAATTTATTTTGGGATTGATATTTGAGATTGAGAGTTCTTTTAAACATACACACAGTAGACAGATATAATATAATATAATATAATATAATATAATATAATATAATATAATATAATATAATATAATATAATATAATATAATATAATATGTGTTTTAAATTGTGTATTTTATTTGCAGAAGTTTCATCATTAATAATGACTTTGCAAGCAGTAATCTGTAATATAATATTTATTTGAGGATTTATATCTAGGATTGAGAGTTCCTTGCTTTTAAACATACAACACATAACACACAACAGACAAAAATATTACAAAAGGATTGCGTTTTAAATAACTATGTGTATTTTATTTACAGTTATAAAATAATTGTGTGTATTTTATTTACAGAAGTTTCATCATTAATAATGACATCACAAGAAAAATCAAGCCTCCATTTTGTCTCCTGGAATACAAATGGTATTAAAAATACCAGTAAGTCACCAAAAAAGTTCTCAAAATTGTTGAACAACCTTAGTAACCTTCAGGCTGATATTGCCTTTATACAAGAGACACATGTTGGACCAAAGTGTTACAAAATATTGGAAGATGTTCAAAACTGGAACGTCTACTTCACTGTACACAGCTCTCGCAGCAAAGGAGTTGCAATACTGATAAGATATGAAGTACCGTTTGAGTACATATGCCATGATGAGGACTGCAGTGGAAGTTACATTGTGCTTTTCTGTCGTCTGTATGATGAACTGTACACTCTTGTTAATGTGTACAATCATAAGGCAGACAGAAATGTCTTAGCTAGATTGAAAGACTATCTGAGGGAAACAGCTGAGGGTGTGCTAGTGGTTGGAGGTGATTTCAACATGGTTTTGGATCCCAGCTTTGATCGGTTATCTTCAACTCTTCTCACACAGAAGTCTTCACAAAGAGCTATTTTAGAAGACTTTACTACTTCTTTGAATCTCAGAGACACCTGGTCATACCTACACTTTGCTGATGGGGGCTTTACACGACGTCAGAATGAGAGTCACTCCAGGCTGGACATGTTTTTCATGTGCAAAGATGCAATGGGTCGGGTGTGTAGTAGCAAAATACAGAGCAATGAAATTTCAGATCATAAACCTCTTGTTCTCGAACTCAGAGTGCAGCAACAGACTGGAAATAAAATTCCAAAGGTGGCCTTGCAATTGGAGGAAACTAGAGGTGATGGAGAACCTGACAGGAGACCAGGGAAGATTAGTGGGGCAGAAATACTGAGTGCCATCAAGTCTTTGACTGACTCCGAACAAAGACCTGATACGCTGGATGTAGATTATTACAAAATTTATTGTTGTCAGTTGACTGAGACCTTAAAGAGAAAGTATAACCTCATGATAAAGAATAAGCAGGTACCTGAAGCTTATAATTCAGGAAGCATTTTCAATGTAGACTATTTGATATTTTCAGAAATTTTGGCCAAGCGCCTTAGTGTGCTCATTGCTCCTTCTCTGAAGAGAGAGAAGAAAGCAAAGTTTGATATTCTTCTCGCCATGACCCTCGAGACAGATACGCAGGAAATCAGATGGTCCTTCTTGGAACAAACCCTCAGAAGACTACAACAGATACCGTTTGCCCCACCATGGGACTTCAGCATTCTGGGCTGTCTTCTTCCAAAAGTCCAAAACTTTTCCGGGGAACGCAGACGTTTGCAGCCTGGCTGTCCCCTCACCAACACTATCCTCAATCTGGCTCTGACACAGCTAGAAGATCTGATTCTCAGAAGTGAGACAGAGTGCAGGACCAGTGTTTCCTTTCACAGACAGGCCCTGCTCATACATGCAGACGAGAGCAAATGGGGGAAAGTTGTTAGGGTACTAGAGAAATTCCAGGATGATTCAGGAATTAGGCTTACAGAATGTCACATAATAGATTGAGATGATTAAAGCACAGAAATATGTGTGGACAACTAGACACTATCAGAAGGAAAGGGTGATCAGGAGCAGAAAATTATTAAACACTGTGTATTATTATTATTATTATTATTATTATTATTATTATTATTATTATTATTATTATTATTATTATTATCCCAGTTTAATTTTTACACTATTCTTAAATGCAGATTATAAAATACTTTATTGTTGTACAGGTTTAGGGACTGGGATGCAAGCACCAATTTTTTTTATTTTAATGTTGAGCATAAAGAACAGCTTGCTAAAGCTTGTGGGATTGGTTGCCCAGTTTTATCAAAATACCCACCCGATTCAAAAACTACACAAAAAGACTTGAATAGGTACATGTATTTTTCCCCTTTTTCTTAGTCTTTTTCAGAAGAAACTGTTAACAGTGGTGCACATTTCTGATTTGTAGTGTCTATCTGCAATGCACATAATATGCAGAACTTGCAACAATTTTCACAGAACTTACATTTAAAATATAACTATATTTCTACCATAGTTCAGTACAAACAAAAGAAATACACCTTCATTAATTGAGCTGTTGCTCCATATAGCTCACACACCATGCACTGTGCACAGAGCTGCATTTCTCAGCTGGGATCTCAACAGAATTAATCATTTAATATTGAATTTTAAATATTTTTAAAATAATATTTTAAATATTGCAAAACGTGTAGATTAATTGTGCATGTTTTTGTCATTCTTAAATAATCGTTATCCAACTTTATTGAAAGAAATTGTTCTCATAAATTCATATGGTCAAAATAATGAAATGATGTTAAAGGATCTAACCCATTCTGACTCATGCAGCACTGTAGGTGTGTAATTGTTTTATAGTAGATTCTCACAGCATTTCCAGCAAACTTTTCTGATTTTTCTGCAATGTAACAAACCCAGAAATGGCATTTGGTAATATACCCCTAATATAGCCACTCGATGGGAAATCAGTTCATTCACTTCATGAGCTCACATTATTGGATTCATCTGTAAGCTATAACGACATATACTTGTATCCATTAACAGCAACAGGTATAACTGGTAGCAATTTGACAGTAATGGTAGATTTGGTGATCATTATATATATATATATATATATATATATATATATATATATATATATATATATATATATATATATATATATAATGATCATTGTGTGTGTGTGTGTGTGTGTGTGTGTGTGTGTATATATATACAAACGGCAGGTTTTTTTAAAAATATTTTTTTAAATATCTCCATCAGAGTTAAACAACTACATTGAGTTAAGTTGACTTTAAGTTTGGTAAATTAGCTTGATATGTTTGTAATTTGACTAGTTAAATTAGCTAGCTAGTAAGGTTTTGTACATTAGTTTGTTAATTTAACTAGCTAGATTTGTAAATTATCGTGTTGAATTCTTTTTTCATTGCTGTTGTGCCGTAGCATTAATTTCAAAGGGTTATTAAACATTAGTTACCCAGAAAGACAAATTCTAGGTTTGTCTGTGTTAGCAGAATTTTTTTTTTTCTGATAACTAATTTCTTAGTGAAGCAGCTAGTAATGCAGGGTCAGGCGTGATGCACTTGTGGTCAGCTCTTTTAATCAATTAATTACTTTTTACTCTTTAGACATTTGATTTTTGCCTTTATATTTCTTTATACTTCTTGAGTAAGATTTGACACAGTGCCTATACATTCACTTAAGTACAATTTTTTAAGTACTAATTTGACAATTAGTAAATAACACATAACAGTTCATGTAACTACTCATGTGTGTAGTCATGATTGCAATGTACATATTTTTCTGGACCCTTGAATATATTAGAATGAATAGAATGAGCTGTAATGCATTAGAATATTTTTTAGATAATGTGTAACATTAAGCACTAGTTAGCACAGAAATGCAGTATGTTCAGTGGTAAAATATTGTTAACAAATGTGTGTAAGACATAAAATCAATAGTTACAGAACTATTTGCAGTAAATAAAATATATTAAAAACTGATTGTATTTATGTTTCTAAAGATTTCTAATCTATCAGTAAATGCATCTCAATTTCCTGTGCAAATTAATACAATATTAACTGAATAAAAATATGTACATTAATCTTTGGCTATGTCTTTGCAATTATGTATAATCATGCATACTCCAAATCATGTTTATAACACATAAATTCATGCACAGAGTTTTTATTTTTGACAGAACTAACAAATGTATTTCCTGTCTTCTCTCTCACTAGATTTTATGTCAATATTTTAGTGATACTGTAATAAACATGGAATCTTGGATGAGTGTGAGTGTTTTATTAACAAGTGTCTATTTGGCATTAGGCTCATGCTGATTTGCTGCAGTCAAGTGCCTTCACTATCCTGTTGTTCTTTCTGAACTTGTTTTTTTGTTTTCCAATTAAATATCCAACTTCACACAAGTAACTGCCTTTAAGCCCCCCTCCTAACCCATCCGTCTGCTTCACGCCAACTCTAACACTCCAAAACGCCAACGAAGAAACAATTTCACACTTTAAAAGCTATGTATTTTACAGATATATTATATATATATTGTACATTTATGTACTGGTATGTAGAATGTTTCAGATCTTAAGAGTTTGAAAACTTGACTGAATTAGAGTTGAAAGTGAGCAAAAGACTAAATAGACTATATAGTAAGTGAATAAAGTAACAGTGTATCTCTTCACTAAGATTTTAGCTGAAATTTCTGAAAAAAGACTCAAATAAGATTTTCTTAGTGCTTAAGTGTTAAGTGCTAAACAAAGCATTGTCCAAACAATGATTGTCTACTAATCTATCTTATTAATGCCTGTTAATATCTCTCATACTATTGCCAAGAGAAGAAATATACTTTCATTTTGTACCGTGTTTTACAGTGAATATAGAATTTGCCTTTCACGTAGGTTAGATTTGACTATCCAAGGCTTAGCTAAGGCAGTTGGACTATCTGCACTGACTATCTGTATGGGAGTATGAAGCAGAGACTAAACATTATAAGGAAGCTGCTTGTGGACATTTGCATCAGTCTGTGTTTCTGTCGCACATGATGTGAGCAACAGCTGCTTTGAGGTCAAAAGCTAGAGCTTAAATGTGATCAATTAAAGCTACATTTTCATTTTTGCTTCCAACTTGTCTTTACATGCCCAAATCATAAAAACAAGCACAGATTTGTACATTCAGCACACATGAGACTTCTAGTAGCGTTTATTAGTTTATAAAGTCTTTTATTGTACCTTCATTCATTTAACATGTCAAATTCTGCATGTTCTTGCTAGATTTGCAGTAAAATTGTGTAAATAAAACTTAGATTTTTTTTCTTGGGCACACAATTTCTATATTGTTTTGTGTCAGAAAAACATATTTCCAAGCAGGCTTAGGTTTAGGTCTTAAAGGGTTAAACAATATCTCACGGAAATAGACAAGTGCTCATGCAAATGGGGCACAAAAGTGTATGTGTGCATCAAGCTGTTTTTACTTTCCTTCTTTCTTTTCCTTTGCGTTTTAAATAGGAGCTACAATTATTTTTTTTGCCATATATTACATAGCACAATCACTTTTTTCTGTAAATCTCATGGACCAGCTATTTACCAAACAGTTACAACACCTGTGATGTGCTTTTCCTATGTAAAATGCTTTTCTGAGAGCTCCTGTAAACCCTATGACTAATTTGATTCTTCAGCTAATTCACTTCTTCATTTCTGTCGCCAGCTGAGTGCATGAGGTAAGTTCCCAACAAGGGAATCTACATTGATTGATCGATAATATTGATTTTAAAAAATATTACATATTTTACATATACTTAAAATATAAACATATTTATATCATATTTATATTTATTAAATACTTATCAAACACTAAAATATATTTCTGAAACATGACTACGGAATCCTTCCTAATATATAAGTAAAGAATAAACCCCAATGAGATGTGCTGTTATAGGAAAACAATCACTGATGTGGCAAAATGGAATTACTGTTACAACCACGAAAAACATTATAAAAGAACATCATAGTTTTTTTCCATTTACAGTCAGATTTAATGTTGCGGAATATCCACAAAACAAATAGATTCCTGTTATCATTATGTAATATTATATATTGATAACTGATAATATAATATAATATAATATAATATAATATAATATAATATAATATAATATAATATAATATAATATAATGAACTGGTCATTCGTATACAGTGATATCAATATACACTCACCATCAACTTTAACAGGAACACCTGTACACCTGCTCATTTATACAGTTATCCAATCAGCCAATCATGTGGCAGCACAATGCGTAAAATCATGCCGTCAAGCTGACATCAACAATGTCTTTCAGTCTGCAGACCCTCTGCTCACAGGATGTTTTTTGTTTTTCACACCATTCTGTGTGAAACTCTAAACTCTAGAGACTGTTTTATGTGAAATTCCCAAGAGATCAGCAGTTTCTGAAATACTCAAACCAGCGCCACTGGTACTAACATCCATGCCACAGTTAAGGTCACAGAGATCACATTTTCCCCCATTCTGATGTTTGATGTGAACATTAACTTAAGCTCTTGACCTGTATCTGCATGATTTTATGCATTGTGCTGCTGCCACTTGATTGGCTGATTGGATAACTGCATAACTGTGCAGGTGTTCCTATTAAAGTGGACATTACTAGGTTATAGTTTGATTCATCTGTTCATCCACATAACCCATAAATCATACTATAAAATAATCAAGACTTTATATTTGCACAGGTTCCACAATGCTGTCCCGAATATATCCAACCCTTCGTTTCGTCACCTGGAACATTCGTGGGATTAAAAGAACACGGAATTTACCAAAAAAGTTTTCAAATTTGTTGAATCACCTCAGTAACCTTAAGGCTGATATTGCCTTTATACAAGAAACACGTGTTGGGCCAAAGTGTTACAAAATATTGGAAGATGAGACGGGAAAAGACTGGAAGACCTTCTTCACTGTGCACAGCTCCCGCACCAAAGGAGTTGCCATACTGATAAGTGACAAAGTACCGTTTGAGTACATATGCCATGA
Source organism: Pangasianodon hypophthalmus (assembly GCF_027358585.1). Lineage (NCBI taxonomy): Eukaryota > Metazoa > Chordata > Actinopteri > Siluriformes > Pangasiidae > Pangasianodon > Pangasianodon hypophthalmus. The sequence continues at coordinate 25,650,003 of NC_069710.1, forward strand.
TGAGGACTGCAGTGGTGGGTACATTGTGCTCTTCTGTCATCTGTATGGTGCACTGTACACTCTTGTTAATGTGTACAATCATAAGGCAGACAGAAATGTCTTGGGTAGATTGAGAGAGTACCTGATGGAAACTGCTGAGGGTGTGCTAGTGGTTGGAGGTGATTTCAACACAGTTTTGCATCCCAGCTTAGATCGGAAACCTTCATCTTCAAGGAATTCACGATTAAGAGCTATTTTAGAAGACTTTACTGCTTCTCTGAATCTCAGAGATAGCTGGTCATTCTTACACTCTACTGAGGAGGGCTTTACACGATGTCAGAATGAGTGTTACTCCAGGTTAGACATGTTTTTTATGCCAGAGGACAAAATAGAACGGGGGTGTAAAATCAAGATACATAGTGATCCTATTTCTGATCATGATCCTGTTGTTCTAAAAGTCAGAGTTCAGAAGCAGTCCCAAAATAAAATTCCAATTGTTGCGTCAATGCTGAAAGAGTTTAGATGCAATCCTGACAGGAGACCTGGGAAGATTAGTGGGGCAGAAATACTGAGTGCTATCAAGTCTTTGACTGACACAGAAAAACAAAGATCTAATCAGTTGGAAATAGATTATTACAAAAGGTTTCAATGTCCAATGACAGAAATATTAAAGATAAAATACAACCTCATGGTAAATAACAAACATGTACCTGAAGCTTTCAAAGAATCTCATCTTTCAGGTGACAGACACATCAGTGTGGACTATTTAATATTCTCTCGAATTTTGGCCAAACGCCTCAGTGCTTTCATTACCCCTTCTTTTAAGAGAAGAAGGAAAGCAAAGCTTGACACCCTCCTCATTATGACCTTTGAAATCTGCAACCTAAAAATCAGGTGGTCTTTCCTGGAACAAAGTCTTGAGAATCTGAAACAGATCCCCTCTGCCCCACCACCAGACTTCAGCATTCTGGCCTACCTTCTTCCTGAAGTCCAAGGCTCTTCTGGGGAACTCAGAATTTTGCAGCCTGGCTGTCCATTCACCAGCACTATACTCAATCTGGCTCTGACACAGCTAGAAGATCTGATTCTCAAAACTGAGACCCAGTGCAGGACCATTGTTTGTTATCAAAGACAGGCCTTGTTCATACATGTACAGTCAAGCAGACATCATAGAGTTGTTAAGACAGCAGAGAAATTCAACAGCTATTCAGGGATTAATATAAAAGTTTCTATGAAAAACCTTTGACTGTAAAAGTGTCTGAGCACAACCATTCTGACATAGACATAGGCAGAAGTTCAAACCAGAAACTACACAACTACCCAGGTACCAAACATCTATTTTGGATGGTTTATGTTATGTTGGTTGGCCAACTGTTGGCAAGGTGGATTTAAAAGTTTGTGGCCCAGTGGACAATATTACATTTACCCAATCTTGGCCCAATGCCAGTTTGCTACCTGTCTAGGCACTAGAGAAAGAATATTCCCTGTCTAATGCCTAACTGGAAAAATAATAATAAAAAAATAAAGACGCAGAAACAAGAAATAAAAAAAACAAGATTAACAATCTTCACAGTCATAATGGTACACATGCAAGATTTGCAAAGACACAATACAAACAAAATGATGTATAGCCCAGGGTTTGGTATTACAACAAAAGAAAACACAAAAAAGACAAACAACACAACAAGACTAATCACAAGACACAGGAGCTAACAATTATTCTCAGGATCAGAGCCATAAACAGAATTAAAATTTTAGCGAGTTGTACTTTAGACAAATGTGACCCACTCCAAGCTTTGTTTTGTTATAATTCTTCCAAAATTGGAATTGTGGTTAATTATAATATTTTGCTCCATGTACTAAACTTTGGTCAATTAATGGTGGCCAGTTTGGTGTGTGATTTATTTTTTGCCCCCCAAAATCAGGTGTCATGCATTGCTTTAAGTTTTATAGACAGTGTTGCTAGATGTGAACTTTTTATAACAAAATATTTGATAAAACTAGTCTATGGTGAAAGGACTATTCAGGCAAACCTATCAGCTTATCTGCTTGTACATTGGCCACTTCATCACACACATCAGCTTCATTCTGTTCACAGCGCTTTTCATTATGATAAATGCAATAGAGCCTACATCTGGCCCCGTGTTTTTCCTAAACAAATTTCTAAATACTGATGACTCTTTCTTGCCCATTCCCTCTAAAATCATTGGGTTAAAACCAGCTCAAATTGGGTAGGCTACTCAGCTGGGACATTTTTGGACAGAACACATGCTGGGTTAACCCAGCAAAATGGGCTATTTATTGTACCCCACCCAATGGACTGATCATTATGTATTTACCCCAGCATGTGCGATTGATCAACCCAAAATTGTAGTTCATATCTCCCAGATTGCTGAGTCAATTATACCTTAAGCACTATTTCCCAACCTAATAATTCTGATGCTAATAATCAAATTTTTAGAAGATGCTGCAAAAAGGGAAATAAATGTCAACCCTTAAAAAAGAAATAAAACTCTAACCAACATTGCTAACTGGGAACACATTGAAACATTCTTAATTCCTAATATTTTTATTTTACTTTTTTACACCATTAGACAAGTTGTAATAGAATTTTGAATTTCCAAATTATCTAAGCTTTATTGCCATTAATAAAACAAATATCCCAATACATGATACATTTCTGAAATCCTTAAGGTGTTAACTACATGCATAGGAATTTTTTATGTCGTATTCTAAAGAAACATGGCTTACCCTTTTGTCAAAACTGACTGAAAAACATTTTCAGTGGCATGTTTGGTTAATTGGGACACATTATTTTCACTGAAATACGATTTTGCTTTCAACCTCAATTGCATGCAGAAAACATTGTTTATTTGTAGCATACTTATTCATGGCAATAAATCACATAATGGGATTTAAAATAATCTTCTTACATTCATCATCAATATATTCTAATATTATATGAACACAATATACTAAGTAAAATTGACCTCATATTAAGACGCTGTCAGAAATAAACATTCTATTATTCATTTATTAAAGCGAAAACAACAATACCATGGTTAAAACTCAGGTCTAAAATTCAGTATGAACAGATTAAATAATAATTACAGTAGAAAACACCACTAAAATGTACGTAACTTATTAAATTTTATTTCTTGAAGAAGCATTATAACATATGATTGAAAACAAAACATCAACACGAACTTTTCCTCTTGCCACTTGTATTGTACTTTAAGACTGTCCCAATTTACCTGAATCATTTAATCATTTGGAAAATGATTCAAATATAAAAATATACATGATTTAAACTAACTTCATGCTTATTTAGTTATAGTAGTACATAGTACTAGTAGTATAGCAGTATAGGAATACACGTACAGCATGTTTGCCTTATAAATATGTATAATGTATGCATAATGTATGGTCATGACAATTTTGTTACCTTATGAAAAGACCTTCCAGGTTGATGCTGACCAGACATCCTTATATGATGTCATATGATTTAAGTCATGTTATTTCTATCAAGTAGTTCCATTGTAAGGGCTTAGTAACATAAGTTTTGACTTTCAATAATCAGGCCAAAAAATAAATGCATAAATTCATTTAACTGTTTCAGTTTACCCAATGCCTCAATATGCCTGAATTCTCCCTATTTATTACAATTGTGTGAAGGGAATTTGAGATTACACTGCTAATCACGTTACAAGAGTGTGGAGATTTAATACTTCCTCACCAAGAGGGGGCACTGTCTTACAACATTTACGAGTTTAAATCACATTATACTCATGGATGGCTGAAAGTAGCACTTGATTAAAAAGACAGTTTTGTACAAGAGTACATCATTCTGTATTTACTATAAACTGTATTGAAGAGCACACAATGTAGCCTACAGAGGACTGTACTGAGGCAACAAAAGTGAGCATAAGGAATATACCATTTGCATGAAATGGTGCCATACTAATTACTGTTTGCTGTACAACAACAATAGTAAATAATAACATGTAATTTTAAATGTAATTGCATAATTAAACCTGAATAAAGAGAAAATCTGAACTGAGAATATTCAACCATATTCAACGATGAATATTTAAATGCCTTTTTAACAGTATCCATAATGTAAGGCATATGACAGGTCAAGAGCATTTTTCTACTCAGCATCTACTGCAGTTGCCCTAAAGCACAAAGATTTCTATTTTTTTTTTTCTATTTTTACAGTCACGGGAAAAAGAAAGAACACCCTTCTTCAGTTCTATGTTTTTATTTATCATGGCCTAAATAACAAATGTATGGTCCTCACCAACTTCTGCAAACAAACAAATAATCTCAGGTGACAACAAAATACACAACATATTTCAATATGTAGTCATTTTTTCAAAAAGTAAACCAATATTCAGAAACCAGATGGGAGGAAATAAGTACATCCTTCCTACTTCCACAATTATTAGGAGAGTAATTAGCAGCCAGGTGTTACTAATGTAATGCACAAGATTAGTTAATCATCAAGAAGTGTGACTACATCTATAAAATCAGAATTTTTGGCAATTTAGTGTTCTGGAGCACTCAGGTGTGTGTCTACATCATGCAAAGAAGAAAGGACATCAGCCATGACCTCAGAGAAGCAGTTATTACTGCTCATCAATCTGGAAAAGGTTATAAGGCCATCTCCAAACTATTTGAAATTCACCATTCTACAGTGAAAAGGACTGTTTACAAATGAAAACATAGAATTGAAGGAGGGTGTACTTTCTTTTTCCCATTACTGTATGTCCAGATTAAAAATTTGCTCTGGAATTGATCTCATGTATTTGTATGTGTGGTATTATATTTATGATTTCCTTTTTATGTTTTGATATATTTCATTCATTCATTTATTTATTCATTGAATTATCTTCAGTAAGTGTTTCATCCTGGTCAGAATTGTGGTGAATCTGGAGCCTATCCAAGGAATGCTAGAGGCATGAGGTGGGAATATATCCTGGATGGAACACGAGTCCATTCGCAGAGCATCATGCACACAGAATTTCACACACTCATTCACAACTAGGGGCAATTTATCTTTGCCAATTCTCCTACTACCTTGTTTTTGGAAGGTGGGTGGAAACCAGAGAACCCAGAGGAAACCCGCATGGATTCGGGGAGAACAGATAGTAACCCAAGCTCTGGACTGAACCAGGGACAATGAAGCTGCGCCACTGCTGCCTGATTTTATGCTTTTATTTATGATGTTATTCACTACTACTTTTAAAGATGTTTATTGTATTTTCTGGAATGTGGCCCATTCTGAAGTAATCACATGGCATATTTCTACTGTACATGTCTCTTTGATGGGATTGAAAGAAAGTCATTTGGAATGCATTTCATTTTATAAAATCTTGGGAGCAAAGCGTCTATCTGTTGGCCTTTTCAGGAATGGCTATATATAAGGGCCCACTGGTACCACAGTGGGTGATCCCTTTCCATCACTGGATCCAGAATTAAAACAGATTCAGTAAAATATAAATGGTTTATGTACTTTATCTACAATTACTTATGCTCAGACTTGTTCATGAGCTGGCATAACTGTGTAAGATGTACAGATATATATTTGTATAAATAGTTTATATAAATAGTTTATACTTTTTTTATTTATTAGAATTTTGTAAATTATTCTGCATGTAGTCTAATTCTAATCTTTGTGAGAAGATCATACTTATAGGGTGACTAGCATGACACAACCATTTTAAAACTCTACTAAGTATATTTCTGAAATCTCATCATTGTATTTTTAATCTTTCACAGTGCATTGATATTCCTGTGAATCAGTGATGTATTTATTTTATAATACTGTTGCACACTGTATTTAAAAATAAGTACATTTGTATAATCTAATTACTACTTCATACTTGCAGTTGAATAAATGCAATTACTAAATAATAATAAAAGTTGTACAAGAATTTAAAATAACCACGTCGTATTTCTTTCTGAAGGTGTTTGAGCCAAAGATATTTACTCCGTCTTTTTATTCACAAGGCAAAATCACCCTCTACTGGACACAAAAGCACACTACCATAAGAGACACCATATAGGTTTTTCTTTTTCATTTTTATATTTATTATGTATTAAAATGTATTGCACATATTGCTCACTAGTCATTTTTGAAGGAAACTACAGAACATGAAGGAAACTGATGTGAACATGAAGAGAACCTGCACAGAAACCCCACACAGACAGCAACATGAACTCAGGACTAAACCGGGGATCCTGGAGCTGTGATGGGACAACGCTTTTCACTGTACCACCTTGTTTAAAGCTTTTATTTATTATTTTATTGAATACTGTAAACTGTTGTAAATACCTTTACTGTATTTTCTGGAATGTAGTCTGTTCTGAAGTAATCACATGGTAAGGCACTATTTCGTCTTTGTTGGGATTGACACAAAGTCATTTGGAATGCATCATTAAATCATTTTTATAAAAGCTTATAAGGCAAAAATAAACACAAATAAAAATCAGAACCTATAAAAGGTTTCGGACGCTATCTGCAGGTACTCATGCTCAGAATATTTGCTTCATGATCTAGGACTAATCTATAAGTCTTTGATTTTGCTCTCCAGTTCAGTAAATTATTCAGCAACAGGTATAACTGGTAGCAGCCTGTCAAAGTTACTGCAATGGTACAGTGCTTTTACCCCTTACTGCAGTCATTACATATACATAAACTGCAGGGTTTTTTTTTTATAGTCTTTGTCTCATCTAATGCTACATTCAGATGGGGTCATGCTTACTGTTTATGAGAAAATTATACTTGGAAAAAAAAAATCTTTAAAACACTAAAAAATATGGGGTGACATTTCAGAAATACATAATTGGGGATTTTACTTTTAGCATGACAAACCCATTTTAAAAGCCTATTGCGTATATTCTTTTAATCGCTGGCTTTATATTTTTAGTCTTTTACAGTTTATTGGTATTCCCACAATTCAGGTTTGTTGTATTTAAATAATTAAAAAAATTTAGTCCAATTATACTAATTAATGTTTAATAATTGCTAATTAATACTAAAATATAAAATAATTACTAAGTAATAAAAGGTTTTACAAGAATTGAAAATACACACAGCTTTCATGTGTCGTATTTTGTTTTCTGGACCTGTGTGACTGAGCACTATAGAGCCAAAGAGATTTCAATCACAAGGATAAATTGCCCTCTACTGGACACAAAATCATACCACCATGTTGCATTTTGGTAAAAAATGTTTTTTGCACATATTACTCATAAGTAATTAAAATGTGATTGTAATTGTTCCGGAGTTACTTGATCACTTAATTTTGTACTATTACTGTGAGGTAATTTTATCGTGTACATTTCTGGTTTGCAGTTAGTATTAGGACACATTTCCATTCATAGAATTAAACTATAAGGAAACAAATCAACACAATTGCTAAAATGTGACATGAAATAGTAAAAGTGTAACGTCAGAGTTAACTTCAGAATTTTAGGCACTCATAGTTTAAATATCATTAAAATATTTCTCACAATGAGATTATATAACAAATATAAGACCATTAAGATGAGTGACATTAATTTCTAGATATATTTACTAATTTCAAGCTTAAAATGTTCTTATTCTACTGACAGCTAATTTTGCCCTTTCTAGAAATAAATGCTTAAAATAAGCAAAATTATCTGCTAAGAGAAGAAGACAAATTCAACTTTGAAATTCTATAAGCTTAATAATCTTCCATTTGCTATAATCTAATTAATAATTTAAAAAACTATCTAAAAAGATAAATATTACTTGCATTTGCTAACATTCAAGATATTTTTCCTAGTTATCAATTTTCTTTCTTTTTGTAGTGTATATGGTGAAGTCTCCCATGGAGAGAATAACACCACTAAATCTCTTCCTTTAATCTATAACAAGATTGGAGACACTTGGAGAGGAAGCTCATTTATATTCTTTAGCTTGCACATAATGGACTATACTTCATTCAGGTTTTGAGGTTGGTTTAAATCCAGAGACTGTGATGGATGTTGAAAATCACTAGATGTGTGTTTGGGATTTAAACATACATACTTTGTTAAAAGATCCATTTATGGAGGCAACCAGGTTGTTGACTGTAATATCCTTTTTCTTAGTGGAATTCATGATGCTATCAATCTTCCTAACTGCCCCAATGCAACAGTGTTTCACCACAATATTTCAGTTTCACATTGTTCATCAAACAGTGCCACTGTTCATGGGCACTGTTCAAGAGTTCAATTTTGGTTTCATCAGACCACAAAACAATTCCAGTTGTATTTCCAAATAACAACTTGGCAAAGTTCCAGTGCTGCTTTTTGTTCATTGTTCTCAAGAAGTGCATCTATTGCACAACCCTTCCAAACAGCTTGGTTTCACGGAAGTGGTGTCTAACAGTTCATTTTCAAAACCAAAAACCCCAAGAATCACCCAGAACTGTAATCTTCAGGTTCTTCTTTCCCTTCCTCACCGTTATTCTCACTGTGCAATATAATCATGGGTGCTCTGCTTGGAAACTTCTCAGCTGTTCCACTTTTAAGAACTTTATTATGACCTTGATTGTGCTTAATGGCATTTTAACTGCTTGTGTAGTTTTATTATCCATTATCTGACTGCTGTAGGTCAACAACCATCTGTCCATTTTGTGTTGAAAGCTTTTTAGTGGTACCCTTGGGCATTTTTAAATATGGACTTTTGAGAGATGACAAATGTTTTTATTTTAAATATTCCTTAGAATGAGACTATAATTTTGCCCCATTATAATAATTAAAAATGCAAAAAAACTCAACTAAACTTTCCTCTAACCAAACTAATCTTACTGTATTGTGTATTTTGAGTGTCAATAATTCTGCAGTCAACTGTATGTGAGGCTAACATCTGAAAACAGGAACAAAATATTTTAACAATGTATACACATGCCTAATTTCAGCTACAGTAAATTTTAGAAAGCAAAAACATAATTAAAACAAATTTTGTTGATTGTATTATGATGTCTATAATAATAATAATAATAATAATAATAATAATAATAATAATAATTATTATTATTATTATTATTATAACAGATGAATTGGTATTAATATATGTAATGACATTCATTCTTACACTATGCTGTTTGAGTGAATGAATGATCAATTATGTATGTATTTTTACTAAATTATAAACTTGGAGCTGAATTTGATTCAGCCATTTTTGACTCAATCATAAATTTAACCAGCCTTATTGTTTACTCAGCATCATTTATTTCACAGTACAAAAAAGTTAAACCTGTAACTCTTCACAGAAGACACCAAACTCTTCACTAAAATGTGAAAAACACAAATTATACAGAGAAAACATAATCCCTAAATCATGATAAATCCAGCACACATCATTTTCTGTGTAAACTGTTTTCCACTTTTCATTTGGAATTTTTTGGAACAGTTTTTTTTTTTTTTGCACTGGCACCCTTTGATTCAATAACTTGATTCAGTATAAAAACTGAAATTTACCAGCATTTCATACAAAGAGAAAAAAGAATAACCAAACACAAATTTGGTTTGCACAATATCATAAGAGATATAATTTTTAAACAGAAACATTTTTTTTCAGTGAATTTAAATAGGATATGTTACTTTTCAATAAAATAAAATTTCCATTACAAAAAAATGCATTTAAAAAAAATTCACTGCAGGTCTTCCAATATGTATTATTTCTGTAAAATATGAGCATACAGCATGTTCTTAATTCACTTTGTAATGAATAATCAAAATAAAGAATATGTTGAAATATTCAACATATTCTCTTGTTCTAAAAAACAAACTGAATTTGATACCTGTATAATAATTAAATTGGGTGCCAGTACATACATATAGAATTCTATGAATGTAGATAGAACATTAAAAAAAGGGAAACAAAAATAAAATCAACTGGAAAAAAACAACAATAAATGAAAGAATGTGAATGTGATTACGTGCTCAGTAAACTGTCCAATCATCTTCTTAAGTGAGAGACGTGGTGAGGAGAACTGACCAATCATTTTCAGGCGTTACTGGCTGTGTGAATGAAACTGCCCAATCGCATTCACCGTTGCTGACATGAGAACAGCGAGCCGCGGTCCATGGTCATTTCCGGCTGAGCCTGAACAGGAAGCAGTAAATCCTCTTCCTGTTGGTCCAGTGAGTGTTTAGTTTGTTGAAGCTTTGATGCAGCTTTTCCTCCTCTCAGGTGTGTTCTAAACGAACATGACACGTTTGTCTCTGCTACTCCTCAGATACAGGTTTGTCTTGTGTTAAATGTTTCATTTTGAGTGTATGGTGTCTCGCTTTGGCTCCAGTTCATCCGTGGTGGAAAGTGAGCAAAATAAAGTCTTCTCGTGTGATCCTGAGAACTGATGAATGAGTAGAGAGCTTTATTGCTTGCGCTGTGTCCCTGCACTTTTTCTTAGCAGCGCAGGTGCTACAGGGACGTCCACTGCTCTCCTCGTCTTCTCCCCTTTGGCTCAGTTCAGTAGTAGTGTACAGTAAGAGAAAAGTGGTGGATGGAGGGAAAGGGGGAAGGAAGCTGTGTTTTTTTTTTAATGAAGAAAGGATTACGCAAAAGAAGAGCAGCAGAAAGAGCTCTTTGAAGGTAGATTAGTGCCAGTCGCTTGTAGAATGAAGCGGCGCAGAGTGGACAGAGAGAGAGGAAATGGAGGGAGAGAGATTAGTGCCAATCCAAATACATGACAGTAAGACGAGTGAGCTGAGTGTGTGTGTGTGTGTGTGTGTGTGTGTGTGTTTTTGCATGTGTGCTTAACTACAGATAGAGAATGATCCCACATGACCTGTTGGCAAGTCTTTGCTATTAGCTGGGGCTGGGTTGAATCTTCCAATTATCGTAAAAAATATAAGAGAGAAGATGAGATGAGAGCAAGGAGAGGCAGTAGACTAGATCTTCCAGGTTGGGCAAAACTGCGGGGAGCTGGAGTTCCTGTGAAAAGATATTGTACTTATTTTTTACTCATTTATACATAAGTAGAAGAAGAGGGGTGATTAAAACAATTCCCACCATCTCCAAGGCCTCATCAAGTAATCACAATATTGTCACTCCTGTCAAATCAACAAGCCTCATACAGCATCTTACCTTGTTCCTTTTTTCCAACTGCTGAAAAACATTGAGAGAAAGAGAGAAAGAGAGAGAGAGAGAGAGAGAGAGAGAGAGTGAGAAAAAAGTGTAAGCACTTTCACTATTTTGGGGTAAAAACCCTGAAGATCATCTATGAAGGCAAAAAAGAGCAGCAGGAAAAAATGCACATGGAGAAAGATTTGCCATTACTCACACAGAAATGTCATGAAAAATTACAAACGGCTGTGCAACCCCAAAATACATCCCTGCTTCTTTTAAAGGTCGCATCCCGAAAAAGATGGCAGGAAAGCAAGAAAGCGATGGGAGAAGATTAAGCATGCTGGAGGACCATGGAGAGACCTGGAAGAGAGAAAAGCCTCTGAAATTAAGATCGAGCGAGACAGAGGAAAAAGCAGAGGGTAATAACAGTTGGGAATGGAGGGATGAATGAAAGGACAGAAGGAGAGATGATTTGGAGAGACAAGGAAGAGTGCTTGAGTCCAAATGTAATCCTCTCAACAGGTGAGTGAGTGACTGAGTGAGTGAGTGAATGAATGAGTGACTGAGTGTGTGAGTGATTGAATGAATGAGTGACTGAGTGAGTGAGTGACTGCTAGTGACGGAGTGAGTGAGTGACTGCTAGTGACGGAGTGAGTGAGTGACTGCTAGTGACGGAGTGAGTGAGTGACTGCTAGTGACGGAGTGAGTGACTGAGTGAGTGACTGACTAAGTAACTGAGTGACTGAGTGAGTGACTGCTAGTGACGGAGTGAGTGACTGAGTGAGTGACTGACTAAGTAACTGAGTGAGTGACTGAGTGAGTGATGGAGTGAGTGATGGAGTGAGTGACTGTGAGTGAGTGGGTGAGTGAGTGAGTGACTGAGTAACTGAGTGACTGACTGAGTGACTGAGTGACTGTTAGTGAGTGACTGTGAATGAGTGGGTGAGTGACCGACTGAGTGACTGAGCGAGTAACTGAGTAACTGAGTGACTGACTAAGTGACTGAGTGAATGAGTGACTGAGTGACTGAGTGAGTGAGTGACTGGGTGAGTGAGTGACTGGGTGAGTGACTGACTGACTGGGTGAGTGAGTGAGTGAGTGATTGAGTGAGTGGGTGAGTGACTGAGTAAGTGGGTGAGCGAGTGAGTGAGTGACTGACTGGGTGAGTGAATGAGTAACTGAGTGACTATGTTAGTGAGTGACTAAGTGAGAGACTGAGTAAGTAAGTGACTGAGTGAGTGGGTGAGCGAGTGAGTGAGTGAGTGAGAGACTGAGTGAGTGAGTGAGTGAGTGAGTGAGTGAGTGGGTGAGTGAATGTGCAACTGAGTGACTATGTTAGTGAGTGACTGAGTGAGAGACTGAGTGAGTGAGTGAGTGAGTGAGTGACTGAGTGAGTGGGTGAGTGACAGTGACTGGCTGGGTGAGTGACTGACTGAGTGAGTGACTGAAAGTGACTGATAAAGTGACTGACTGACTAATTGACTGACTAATTGACTGAGTGACTGACTAAGTTAGTGAGTGAGTTATTGACTGAGTGAGTTAGCGAGTGAATGAGTGAGTGACTGAGTGACTGAGTGAGTGAATGAGCGCAGAAAAGTTATCTATATAAAGTTTTTAGGATAGAAATGCTATTACGAACTTTTCCAACTTTATTTCAATGATATGAATGTGCAGTATTTTGTGAGCTCAATAACAAGAAAGCGAGAGATTTAGTTGTTTGCAGTATTGATCTTTAAATTGTAGTGTCTATAGTTCATCTTAGGCAATCTGACAAAATCACACAGAGAGTGAGTTTCCAGTGGTTGTCCTTTTTTTGACTTTCTGAAGTCTTTAAGAGAACTTATATTTCTCTAGTTTCTCTTATATTTCCCTAGTTTCACATATACAGAACCTGCATTTTTTTAATCATTTGAACAATTAATCCAGAATAGCAGAACTGCAAAGCCCATAACAGACATAATTCCATATTAATCCGATTGCTTTTCATGTTTATATGGAGTGCAAAGGCAAGGAGCAGAAAGAACAATAAGAACAGGTGCTCTAATTCATCACCGTTTCATTTCTGAACCACTCTGAACAATCAAAACTAATACAATGAAAGTGATGGCAAACAAACAAATTACACACACCTCCTAGCAATAAAAACAACACCCGTAAATCTCACTGTCATTCTGAGCTATTTAAGCGAGCCTGTAGAAATGGTCCACAAGTAACAGTTAAGAACAGGAAAGCAATATAATTCAACTGAACAACTTTTCCCTAAATAACCCAAACTGACTATAGAAATATTATAAGCACACACATCATGTTCTGCATTTTGGCAAAGACAACAAACAATATAATGAATTACATATAGTGCTGGACAATATGATGATATACAGTAATATTAGTATGGTGATAAATCATGTCAAAATACACTTTTCTGAGATATCACCAAGATTGATTTGCTGGTAACTATTCATACTGAATCATTAAACTGCAAAATGTTAACACTTTTATAGAATTTTCTAATAAATTATATATATACACACACACACACACACAAACACACAATGAAATGCTGTAGAGTAAAGATGCCTTAAATATAATGAAATTACATTAAAACAAAATACAGTAAAGAGCAGTACACAGTAATAAATGAAACAAAGTCAATATTTGGTGTGATGACCGTTTGCTTTTTTTTTTTTTTTTTTTTTAAAGGAGTCTCAGGTACAATGTAAGCAGTTTTATAAGGAAATGAGCTGTAAGTGTTACTGAGCATCTTGCAGAAGCTGCCACAGTTCTTCTGGAGACTTTGACTGTTGCACTTGCTTCTTATTTTTGCAGTAAAACTCAGTAGCCTTCATTATGTTTTTTGTCTGAAAATTGGTCTATTGTAATATGTTGCTTTCTTTACTGACATACAAACATTTTTCCTGTAACATTTTGTGCTGGAAAACTAATGTTTGGAAATCTAAAATGTTTTTGTACCAACTCGGTAATGTAGAAGTCATAAAAAAAAAAAAAAAAAAATTTTAAAAACGGTGCCTAAGACCTTTTCACAGTACATTTATATATATATATATATATATATATATATATATATATATATATATATATATAATTTAACTTATTCATTTTTTTTCATATTTACATTAAAACGGTCATCAGCTCCAGCTTTTTTTTTTTTTTTCCCAGTTTTGCTAGTTTTGCTGGTAGTTTATACTGTGTTGCATATTGTTTATCATAGAAATGTATCATATCGCACACCCCTAGTTACATATGTTTTGGCATTTTGATATTACATTTTATATTAACAACTGATTTGACTAATAACTGACATGACTAATAATTTAACAAAAGTATAATTAGGCTACTGTATTTAGTATTGCATTACATGGGGCTAAAAACAGGCAGAACAGGCTGGTATTTTGGGTTATTCAACTTGCTTTTTGACTTCTTCTAAACATAAAATTAAAATGCAAAAATTAAACAAAAAAGCATTATTAAACAAAAATTCATAGTGTGTTCAGCTTTGCACTGGAACTGGCTGCACTTGTTTACCAACGTCAAAATGGCAGTTTGTTTACGCCTCTTTTTCTAAAATGGCTGCTCCCTGCTAACTTGCGTCAAACACCACTGCAGCAGTACGTAAGCACAACAACAAGGAGAGAAAAGCGAGAGAAGTCAAGAAAAAAAGAACATCTCACCTTTTCCATTCCAATTCCACCATTTTAGACTGAATTTATGGGGAAAGAAGAAAAAAAAAATGCTAATACGATTAGCAGCAAAAAAATTAAGTTAATAGATGAATCTACCTAGTTTCTTTTTCACAGCAAATTGCACATTTAGGAAAATATAGCACGGTGGGAGGAATGAGAACGAAAAGGCAAAAGAGATGGATAAGGGAGGAGATCAAGGTATCCACAGAGAGAGAGAGAGAGAGAGAGAGAGAGAGAGAGAGAGAGAGCAAAAGACAGAGAGGAGCTGGAACAGGAAATGGCGTGCTCACAGCGGGAACAAGAAAGTGCATGAAAGGAAAGAAAAGAGAGGGATCAATTAGAGAGAAAGTCGAAATGACTGTAATGGTTCCTCACAGCAGGGAGAGCACGGAGAGAAGGGGGGGGAAGAGAATAAATAAGTAAGAGGACAGAAAAAAACAACAGTGGAATTAATGTTTTGACAAGTTACCCTTCGTAGAAAAGGGGACGTTTTTCTGGGTAATGCTACACTACATTGGCATTTTGGACAGCTCGCATTTTTTGAAACTTGTTTCAAACCTTTTCAAACCAGCTCTCATGTAAGAACTTCTAAAGAATTTTCACTGAGATAAATTTCAGGCTAAGGGGAAAAAATGAACACCGCTGGTTTGCACTGCTTTCCAGCATGAGCCTGCTGCTTTTCGGAAACTGACTTTGGGTGGGGTGGGGGGGCTTTTTCACTGTGACACATGTTCAGCCGTGTTGTTAATGAGCCTGCAATTCTCCTCAGACTTTACCCAGCGCCACTTTAATTATGTACCATCACAATCTCAGTCAGTCATGAGAAAGAGAGATCTATGCCACAGACTGCTGGCAAACCCTTGTGAAGCTGTGAAGACAGTGACTTGGCCAGGCTATTCCTTCAGGTATCACTGATGTCTACTCTGTCCTTCAGTTTCCCTCGAGCCAAGTCATTATGGTGCTGATGACCTACCCAGGAAAAGCAGTGTTTTTGTGAAAAAAAAAAATCCTTTTAATTACACCTCATTGCTCCTCATGGAGCTGAACGAGCCATGAATCTGGCTCTGGCTGCTGCACCGAGGCTTCCAACTTGACAGTAACCTTCGGCTGGTCGCGTCCTGTCAGATAAAAGCTTGCCACAGGAAGTACCAGAACTCAGAACCAAGTGCTACCGGGGGGGACAAAATCCTGCTGCGCAACGCCTTCCCTGGTACACCAGCCCTTTCTTCTCACCTCTCATCCTCACATGCAAATTGGAGAGAGAGGCAGCAATGGAAAAAGTTGAAAACGCTAAGCCTTCTGGGTGAATATGAGGAAAGGAAGTAGTGTTCGAGATGCAGGGCGGCGTTTTGGTTTTGAAAAAGGAGTGCTGCGGCTTAACTGGTGTGAATATGGAGAGAGGAAAAAGTGAAGGAGTGCAGGATGAAGGAACAGGGGAGTGCACGAGCATGGACGGACAGAGAGAAGAAAAGGGACAGAGCGAGAGTCTAGTGGATGGAGCCCAGATTAGTTTTGCTCTGCTAGCGACAGATCATAAAAAATGAGGATGGGGAGGGGGAGAAATCGAACCATAGAGAGCCGGGGAGATTAGTGACACTCCAGGAATGACAGAAGACTAGAGAAGAGAGATAAAAAAAAGGGGGGAAGAGGGAGGGATGGAGAAGAGGGGATACTACAGTTTAGTCTGGATTAGTTTCGGTCAGAGAACAGAAAGAGTGTGAGAGTAGGAGTTAAAAAAGGGACACACCATCTCAAGTAAGTGCATGGGAAAAGAGAAATGGACAAAGGGAAGAAACACACACCCTTGCTCACTCACTTGTTTGAGCATCGTCTCTAGGACCACAAAGCAAGCGTCAATCAAAACGAATACAGAACTGCTGAAAAACATCCGAAACACACCTTATCTAACGCCTGGCTGCTCTGATACCATTCTAGCCTGAGAAGCAGTCTTATCCGCCTCCTTACACACACATCCCAAATGCACAACTTGGCTGTGATTACACACCATAACACAACACACTCCCATCTTAATAAATTCAATGAATCAAAACAGCACCTTGACGCCAGGACTGAAGTTTTCTGTTCATAACTGAGCACTCTAATGGACACTAACGGACCAGAATTGAGGGCTATATAACACACTTTCGAGTGTCACTGCACATTTCATGCATATAAAACCTGCACCAAATTATTAGCACACTGAATTATTACTCATTCTGGTGTTAATTGTAAAAGAGGCTGAGACGAATCCAAGTGGCTAATTTGGAATTTAAGCAGAACGCAAGATGCTGAATTGGACTGAACAGCCCATTGTATAATGTGTGTGTGTGTGTGTGTGTGTCTGTGCATGTGTGTGTGTGTCTGTGCATGTGTGAGTGTGCGCGCATGTGTGAGGCGAGAGGTGCAATTGGAGCGGACGGTTCACGGACTGGGCTGCCATTTCTACTCTAACTGGGCAGCATTTCCCACTGCTCGCTCTCGTCAGCTCAGCCAGGCGTAAGAATAACATTACTGCAGGGGGGCTAAGAGCCAGGACATGCGTGCACATGCACACGCACACACACACACACACACGCACACGCACGCACGCACGCACGCACGCACGCACGCACGCACACACGCACGCACACACGCACACACGCACGAACCCACAGATACACAATCTTGTGCTAATGCATAAAGGGCAAATAGGGCAAATTTAAAAAATGTGTTAATGAAAAGTGTTTCGTTCTCAGTGCAAATCGCAAGAACAAAGGCGAAACATTATTTCAACCTCACAAATTCTCTGAAATAATACTGTTAAAGCATGTTTTGGCCATATTTACTTATTTTTAATTATTGTGGTATAATATTTTACATTTGTACGAAAGTATCATATAAACACGTGAAAAAAAAATACCACGCAAATAAAAATGACACTCAAATAAATAAAAATACACAAATATATTTACTTTGAAAAAATATAATTAATTATAAATTAAATATATAATTAAAATATATATTTTTTTAATTAATTATATGGTCAAAGTAAGAAAATATAGATAAGCTGGTGCGAACATTAAAAAGGTAGGATATATAAAGCTGAAAGAAAACAAAAGATAAAGAAAGGCGAAACAAGTAGAGAGAGGGAGGTAGCAGATAGGCGAGGGGATTGCGTGCAGAGAAAGAGGGTCGCCTGAGTGCATGAGAGGGTGCGAGGAAAGAGATGTTTTTTTTCTTTCCCCTTGAAAAAAAAAGAAAAAGGGGGGAGTACTTACTGGACTCGCAGCACACAGTGACTTTGAGCTTCATGCATGGAAGGGGGGGTCCATCATCCACAGACAGGGCTGTAGAGAGAGAGAGAACGACAGAAGAGGGACGTAGTTAATGTGTGCTTTGGAAAGCATGATTATCAATGTTCAGAAAGACAAAAAAAAAAGGACAAAATGACTCTCAAGACTTTGATCCCACAGAGAGAGGAATAAGAGAGATGAAATGACTCTTCCATTAGCACACGGCTGAAACATAAGACTAGAGCTAATATTGAACTCCTTCACATTTGTGTGTGGATCCTGTAATCTTAGTATATTTTAATCATTAGTTGAGAGTTAACTTTCAGAATATAGTGGATAAGACGTTAAAATATTTTTGTCATATTTTTGTCTTGCAAAACAAAAGCACATCCAGTTAAAGAAAAGGAAGCCATTCCAAATATGTATTAATTCAAGAGAAATGCAGAATCCTAATTAAAAGTAGGTAAATAAATCAGTTTGTTTACACTGTGTAATTTGTGATTTGTCATAGGTTATGAAAAAAACCCACCTACATTTGTTTTTTTCCCCACCCTAGCACCTCTGCCTCACACGTGTACATCCTGCCTCACCCTAGGCGTGTGTAATTAGTGCATTTTAAATTAGTGTTTAGTGCACTAAACATGTAGGCTTTGAGTAACACTCAATGATGGCTCAATGCATTATATCACAAGGTCTCATCACTGGCATAATAAGAATGATGTGGGACAAACTATATAACATACACACACATTTAAAAGCAGATATTGTTGCGATTTCTCTCCTTTTTTTTTTTTTTTTAAAGTCTGTAGGGCCTTACTGGGTTCACACTGTGTTTCCGCTGAATACTCAATGGCAAACTTCAAACCAAAGCAAAAACATGTTTACTAGAGGTGTCACTACTGGATTTGATTCACGATACCGGCTTCTTGATGTGATTCTCAGAATATTTTTAACAAAATGTTAATGAAGGAAATACTCCTAAAAAATCTGATTGAATAAACAAAGTCTCTGACCTGGGGAAAATGATTGATTGAAACATAATGAGCTCTGTAGCAGCGCCTGAGGCGTCACATTAACTGAAAATAGACCTAAAATGCTTTTTCTCGGCACTGTAGATTGCACCAGTGCAGGGCTATTGTTGTTTGAAGAGCTCTTTTTAATGGTTATAACATTAAAGTTGTGTAACCATATAACCTATAATGCATGTCGGTCATTGTGATTTGGAGCTATCAGTCACTTCACAATTGCAGATGATTCCTGGTAATGGCGCACGAAAGAATGTGTTTATGTGACCAGTGTGCGTTCCATATATTTTCACTCTGTGGGTTGCACAAATTGGGACCGATGGTGTGCAAAACAGTGCAACTGCACTGGATGCATAATTAACAGAATGAATCGCGCATTTCCATACATTCCATCACATTTTTGCATTGTGATGCCTCATGTCACAACGCACCATTACACCCCTAGTGTTTACTGATGGATGTGT
The DNA here is from genome assembly GCF_027358585.1 of Pangasianodon hypophthalmus. Classification (NCBI taxonomy): domain Eukaryota; kingdom Metazoa; phylum Chordata; class Actinopteri; order Siluriformes; family Pangasiidae; genus Pangasianodon; species Pangasianodon hypophthalmus. Next base: position 25,669,533 of record NC_069710.1, read on the forward strand.
CAGTAAAGTTGTTGGAATTAATATTAGCCCTAATACAGTCTAGTCTGGGCTAGAAAGAAATCAGCACTACTTCATACCATTCTGTGTGTTTTTCTTACAACCATTGGCAGTGCTGTTGCGCTAGGGTCCAAAAAAGTCCAAAATATTCCACTTTAAGACATTCGTTAACAGCAAATAATGAAAACTATATATATATATATATATATATATATATATATATATATATATATATATATATATATATATATAAACCCTTAATCATACTAACTCATGGTTCTATTAGTGAAATCCAATATAAATGGAGTTATCCTATGGAGTTATCACATAAAAAACAATCAGTAGATATTGAAGCCAATGTAGCATGGATTACATTACAGAGGAAAACGGAAATAAATTTAAGGCAAGGCACTGTTACACTGTAGGGAAAGAACTAATCACACTAACGACACACATACGATATTTGTGTCGTTCCACTACACGGTGCTCTAGTTAGCATGCCTTGTGTCATTCATTATCCAGTCGGTAGGAGAGATAACACAGTCGCTACTGCTTAAACTCTGCATGCTGCATTAGCTTTAATGCAAATTAGGACATAAACTCTGGCTTTGGCCTGATGATATTAGCAAGAATATTTTAAAGACTAAATACAATGGCTAATGTAGCAAAAAATTCATATATCAATATAGACACTAGAGATTACCATAAGTCATTTAACACTGTTTATTTGGAAAAGGAAGTTAAATAGTTAACTAATTATACATTATTAACTAAACTTAACTATGCATTTTTTAAAATATTTCTCTTATAATTTCTTTTCCCAGCATGAGATATAGCTTTTAAAGACAATTCAGTTCAGTGATGACTACTCCTTTTTTGGAAAGCAGTGCTGACTCATTTAATTGCACCACTCATAACTATGAATCCATAGTGGCCATTTTCAGAAAAGCACATCGGACATTTCCTCCTTCTCCAGGAAAAAAAATAGGTTTTAAAATGAACTTTTATCAACTATATCCAGTTAGCCTGCGCCTGTGAGTTTGCATTGACACAAATGAGAATGGCTGACTCCAGCTGGGTTGTTAGCACGAGTGTGTGTGTCTGTGTGTGTGTGTGTGTGTGTGTGTGTGTGTGTGTGTGTGTGTGTGTGTGTGTGTGTGTGTGTGAGAGAGAGAGAGAGAGAGAGAGAGAGAGAGAGAGAGAGAGAGAGAGAGAGAGAGAGAGAGAGAGTGTAAGTGTGTGCGCGAGAGTGTATTTCAAGACACTTGGGCACCACATTAATGTGACATGAGGATATGAGGATGTATGGAGAGTATTTTTAAGAACAGTGAGCTAAGCAAAACTCAGCAAAACTGCCACATGGAGAAGAGGTCACTGCTATGGATTGTGGGTAACAAGGTGCATCCTGATGATTTGCTGGGATTGCAGGGGTCTTTGGTATTTCCGTCTCTAATTATCGAGCGCATGTTTACATACATCAGTGTACCTACACTAGAACAGAAAAGTGTGTGATGTCACCTTTCTTTTTCTCTAAAATATTTTGAGACTGTCTGGAGAACCCTGTCAGATGTCAAGCTAACTTCTGGAAAACTACTCAAAAAAACCCTGAAAAAAAAGTCAGGATTTGGCCAAAATGTTCACTAAAACAAAGCGGAAATGTTCTCCATTTTCACTTTCGGTGATAACCAGATTTTAAAATGCTAGAATTTTCTTTCTGGAGGAGATACATGCACAACAAAAAGACAAAACATATTTAATTATAATTTAGACAATAAGGTGTCTAAAACCTTGCTAGCTAAGTGTGACATGCTTTGATCAAGTTGTTGGAGAGTTACACGCCATAACGAAATGGACATTAGCCTGATCAATTCAGTTTGTAATCATATTCTGACTGTCATAATGTCTGCAATGCTCCTGTGCTCCATTCAGAATAAAAAAAATGTTCTCTATTTTCACTTTTAGTGGTAACAAGATTTTAAAATGCGAGAACTTTATTTCTGAACTAAATATCAGCGGTCATCAGCTGGTGAATTGGGATCTGTATGTGGACCTGACAAAGTATTTCAGCAGACCATGTACTTAAAATTTCTTACAGCCGACCTGATAAACACATTAAATTAAAAAAAAAAACTGGCTGAAGATCGGCAAATCTAGTTTTCTAAATATGAACCAGGTCAGCTCATGTTGCAGCATGTTGCAATTACTCACCATGTAATTATGAAAATGATTTAACTGAAGGCAGCTCATCAAATCAGAGACAGGGCTAGAGTGTTTTCATAGGCTTTCATATATTTAAACTTATTTACTCTCTCATAACCAACTGACAATAAGGCTTTTGTTTTAAAGTTGAAAACAACAGGAAAGATAAGTATCGGTTTATTCACCCCGCAACAAATACAAAACAGATGTCTCAGGAGTCCATGGCACTAGTCAAAAGTTGTAACATGAAGTGACACTATGAAAACAGAAAACACTTAGAATTGTCATATTTCTACAAATAAATTAATTATTAATGGTTAAGTTTTAAAAGGTAACTGGCAAAAAGGTAAAATGACCCTCCATTGAGTGATTTTTGCTCCTTATCTGGACCTTTGTAAGCTAGGAATTTTATGTAACTGGACCTTTAAATAAAGTTTATATAGTAGAAAACAAATTAGTTTTCCATTATTATGAACCCTATGAAGAGATGAAAAAACAACTAAGCTATTTGAATAGAATCTACTGATCCTTTGCTTCTGCTGACTGGGCTGCAGGTTTGAACATTAGTTACATCAACACATCGTTACACAATAGTTTAAGTAAACAAAGAGGAAGCACGCAGACAGAGAGTGAAGTATGTAGACTGAGGGACACAATAGGCTCTGTGCTGTCTATACTGCGTCTCATGCTTCAACAATGCTCCATTGTCCCCCTCAACAGAACAGTAATTTATGCAAAGATACTTTTGCCCCTGTCTGTCTCTTCCCTTTCTTTTCCCCACCCTTTCCGTGGCCTCTGTTGTCCCACTCCCAGTTTTGCACAGGCGCTATCTTCCCTGCTTCTTTTCAACGTCTTCGCTTGTTCTACGACACCCTTTCGGCCACACTCTCTTTTGTTCAACTGCTTCATTCTGCATCACCTTTTAGCTTTCTATCGATTTTTCCTCTTCTCATATCCTCCATCATGCTTCTTGCCATATTACTTTCTTGACATTATTTTTATCCTATTTACTTTAGTCCGTGTTTTGGTCCCAGGCAGATAAATAGGCAGAGTGAAGCGTTTGTATAAAAAAAAAGAGACAGGAAAAAGCTATCATGTCATTTTAAAGCCACAGACCACATTTCAGCAGAGCAATGCTGAGCTAATGTATCATTTTTCACTGGTTACTCATATGAGAGAAAATTTAAATGAATAACAAATTTAATACCTAAATTACTGTACTTTTGGGAACGTGAAATTTAGTTTCAACAATTCTGTCAAATTCAAACAGGCCTCAACCTAATTATAACGAGAACCATAATCCTAATCTTAACCCGAACATCCACCAAAGCACAAAGTCATCTGTGAGCTCTTTAAATGCTTTCAGTAAATTATTTTTAGGAAGTTTATACTAAGTCACAATCTGGTCTTTGCAAGAACCAATCCAGCTTACAGCTATACTTTCTTGTTCTAAACCTGGAAGAACGTTTGGTTTCTAGAATGTTCTGAGAACAGAAAAATGGAAATGGATACAAAAGCTTCTCTTCTGTGGTTTGCAACATTTCTATAATGTTCCTGCAACATTTTTTAAGTGTAGTGTTTATGAAACACATTTTCACAATGCTAGTATTTGTCTGACTGAACAAAACCTTGATTACATCACGTTTGTTGCGCAAATGTTAATACTGTAGCATTACCACAAAACCTTGTTACAATCTGGGGAACACACACACACACAGATCACTCACAGCTGTAGTAATAGTGGCGTCCTGGGAGGAACTCGAAGCCCAGAGAGAAGGGTGTGAAGCGCTGGATCTTCTCTGAGAATCGGACAGGGCCGAAGGGCGCATATGGAGAGTTGCACTCCCACCTCTTTATGGCCCCTTTGGTCTCATGGCAGCCCTGAAAATGGTGCTCGGCTACCAGATAGAGCGCCAGAGTCTCGGGAGGGCCATGCTCAGGAGAGCCGGATGGGTAGTGAGGGCACAGGATGTCCAGATAATCGTTCAGATTTACCTGGACTGAGTAGTCATCACTTGTTAACCTGAATGAGAGAGAGAGACAGGGCGGGAGAGAGACAGACAGAGAGAGAGAGAGAGAGAGAGAGAGAGAGATAAATCAGTGGGTATATTTCTGTCACAAAGAAGATTCATAACCATCCTAGGTGTTAAAGATGGCTTTGCTCCAAGCCAACTGTGCTAGACTTCTGGTAGGTCAGTAAATCAGGAGACATGGTAGGTTAGCACGCAGATTTCAGCTCTTCTGTGAAATATCAGCGACAATCGATCACTCAGCCATTCTAATCAAGACTCCCCATGCAGCTGTGCCCAGTGCACACACATATCACAGTGAGGGTTTTAGCTGCAGGCCCAAGAGAGAGAGAGCGCAAACTCAATGATGTGAAACCGTTTGTGGACTAATTAAACAGAGAATATTAGAGGAGGTTTGTGTAATGACTGCTCTGATTGCGAAAAGAGAATCCAGGGCTTGGAGAGTACTGAGATGTTTAAGGGCCAAATACACTGTAAGTTCATGGCAGCTATATGCTAATTAGTGAAAGAGACTCACTCTTGAGCATGCACGTGCGCACACACACACACACACACACACACACACACACACAAAGCTAAAGTGAAGCCCCACTAATAGGATGAGCATTAGCATATAATTGCCCTTTGGTTGTTTGGCAAGAACGCTGATTCTTGTTTACATCCTACTGCCTTTAAGGAGCTGTTTACTAGTGTACTATCAATAAGCAAAAGATAGATAGGTAGAGAGAGAGAGAGAGAGAGAGAGAGAGAGAGAGAGAGAGAAAGAGAAAGAAAACATTCCCTTAATCCACTCACTCAATACACCAGTTTTAAAGAAAGTTGCATCAAATTCTAAAGAAGGTCTAATGTCCAGAGGAAAGAAAAAAAGAAGAAAAAACAGAGAAAAAGGGGGTTAGAAAACAGGGGAGAGGCGAGACACAGAGGACGCAGAGGAGAGGAGTGACAGAAACAGAGAGAAAGAGAGAAGGCTAAAGAGGTGGAAGGAGGTTCTACTTTAATTAGTCGCCCTAGAGAGAGTTTGGCAAGAGACAGCAAGGAGACAAGATGGATTTTAATTGGTCTTTTCTACACCACAAGTGTGTATGTGTGCATACATGTGTGTGTGTGTGTGTGTGTGTGTGTGCGCGCGCGTGTGTGTGTGTGCGTGTGTGCGTGTGCAAGTACCATAGAACGCAAGGGATGCAAAGGGGTCCACAGAGGAGCACAAAAGACAGGCTGTGAGAGCAAGGGGGCCAGTCCAAGTCTGTCACGGCGACTCTTTAAGAAGAGGTGACAGAGCGGCATGAGACAGCAAGAGAAAGTGAGCAAGGGAAAGTCATTGGAGAGGAAAAGAGTGAAAGAAAGACAGGAATGAGGAAGACACAAGGGGGTCATCCCAAATTAAGTGGGTGGGCGCAGAGAAGACAGAAAAAGGCTAATGAAAGAGCAGAGAAGCAGTGAGGAAGCAAGGGAATGAGAGAGAGGCAGATATTTGGGGGTCATGAGACAAAAGAGAGAATGTTATGCAGGAAGAGTAAAGTAGGTATCCAACAGACTCTCAGTACAACGGAGGTAAAACCATGTCCCAGTTATTCTAAAATATTAATGTGAAAATCAGCTGGTGTGACAAGTTAGAGTTTTGTGTGTAAAAGCTGAAAAGAAATAAAAATTTACCAGATTTAACACTATTTGGGTAAGACTTACTTGCTTCATATGCACATTCAGATACTGATAAATGCCAACCACCAGTAAAGTACTACACATGTTTGGCTCTCAGCTGATTTGCATTTAGAGACGCCCACAAAACTCCATAAAAGGCAAAACTAACAGAGAGCTGAAAATGATAAAATGACGACTAAACGGTGAAAGACTCCTAAGCATGGAATGTGCTAAATCTTACAATTTCTTGCAGTAGATCAGCTACCAAAGACACACACACCTGTTATACATCAGTATTACTTTTGTCCTAATTGACTACTTAGCCTTATTTGTCTTAATTCAGAGATTTCTTCTGGATTGCTTTCTTTCGAGTCATTAACATGAAATGACAGAATTTCACAAAATTTTCATTAAATTCTTGAAGCTATTTAATCTTGACAGCATATAAAAAAAACCCGCAGTAATTCACGTCAGTTAGACAAATATCACATTTCTTGTTTCACCTGACATGACAGTTTCAGTATAAATTCGTTCATATCCAGTTTGATGAATGAGGCCCACTGAGCACACTCTTAGAAAATGTGTATGGAATCAGCATCAGCATCAAATTCTAACCAATTTCTTACCATTAATTACAAGGTGGAAAAAAGTGGTCTATAGACAAAATGTCTTATTAATCATCCTCCATCAACTTCTCCAGTTTTTTTATGTGACTAGCTGTCCTCATCAATCAGTGCAGAAATATTTTATTAAATAAACAAATGGTATGACCTGAAAGGTCTGGTCTTTGGATCAAATTGGATGACATTTCTACTCTTTCTTACTTTGCTATTTTTGCGCATTTGTTTGCTCAGCATTTAGACACGCCACTTGTGAATTCAGCCTGAAAAACATATTTAATGTAAGAATATTGTGCCCAGCAATAGATCTGTATACTGTATAAGTACACAGAATATAAATTACAGTGAAGCGTCTGTGTAACTACAGATCATTCTCAGTAGTGAAGCCAGCTGTGATTACATAGGTTTAAAAATAGGTGAGTGGAGGGTGGGCCACATGTAATTATGTGGTAATAATATAACTAGGCAAATGCTAAAACCCAAAACGGATGCAGCAAAACTGAGCTTAGGCAGAGTTATTATTGTAAAAGAGCCATAATTCACTGAGGTGAAATTAAGTGTCATGGTAGAAGTCTTCATCCAGCTTCCTAACCTGGATAAAAAGTGTGTGTGTGTGTGTGTGTGTGTGTGTGTGTGAGATGGGGAGGAAAGGAAGTGAGTGGAAGAGGTTTATTGCACTCGTTCTTCCGCCACGGCATGACCAGAGCTGTGTGTCACTTAACAGCAACCCGATCAATGACCATGACAGAGTATTGGTGATCAATCTGTGTGACGGGCTGCATCGATCGTGAATCAGTCAAACGCGTCGCTGGCAAGTCCCACTGATCAATACAGTGTCTGTGTTCGACGCCCTCAAGCTGCACAACACATCTCAATTAACACACACACAAGCACACCTTAATTATCTCACAGCTAGAGTAGCAGCGAGTAAAAATACCAGAACCTGTACACTATCATTTATAGTTTAATGATGCTGTGTGAACACTCGAGTAGAAGCACCAACTCCATTCCCCATGGTCAGTTACATCCATTTACGTTTTTCCTACTCTCACACTGATTTGATTATTAGTTCAAACCAACCCTTAGACTGTTACATTATTGTAATATGTACATACTGGGGTTCACACCATCACATAAAAACACACCAGTTATAAATAGATCAATCCCGTTTAGGTACACAGAATAAATTGCTAACTGCACCTACGTTTTCATTAATTATACTGTGGTTTTCTCATGACAGAGCACTGGAGAGGTGGATACATTATTAGCATATAACAAGACTTCCACCAATTAATTAGATCATTCAGATCTTTAGGAGGAGATGCGCTACTTCCCAGCACCAACACAAAGCTGCTTAGCATAGACACACTGACAACTTTAACCGACAGTCTTGTTCTTTCGTTGTATTGGACTGCTCGAGTTTGGTGCCATGCTGAGACCATGTCTTGATTTGTGTGAGTGACCTGCTTGTACCTGACAAAATAACAAACTAAGGACTTTGAAATATCCAAACAAAACGATGCAGCTGTAAAGTATGCTCAATATAAATTCAGTTATATTTAAGTGATTGTGAAAATCCTCACTAACTTCATAAAAGGGAAATTTCAAAGCACAGAAACTGATTCAGAGAAACTGCAAGCTGAATAATTTCAAGGGTAAGAGCAAGGCAGGGAAAGAAGGCATCAAGAGAAGAAAAACAATGTCACTCTTCCCCTTTACCCGTCTTTGTGAAGGGATGTTGTGAAAGAAGAACGAGTAAAAATGTGGGTGTGTAAGTAATAGTCTGTTGGATCAGACACTGATCGAGCAACCTTGCAGCGTTTCTGTCAATCTCAGCATTTCCTTTTCTTCTACGGTTTCCTTTTTTTTCTTGCTTTATTATTCTCTTCAAAAGCCCTTCAGATTAGCCACTCCAGACATCCTCACAATAGTTTGATGCTCCTCTTGAGGATGCAGTTAGGATGTGCACTTTGGTCATTTCAACAGCTTAAGTATTCATCAGAGAAAATGACTGAATACTTGAGAACTCAAATTCCCAAGAAAGAGGGTGTTTCTACAAGACACTGTATTTTCCAAACGGTAGCTTAAGTATAACTTTAGCTAGCTAGTGGTAAACCGTTGAGGTACAACAAGGAGCTCCAGTGCTGCAGTCTGTGAAATAACGGACGGTGTCTGTAGACCGCAAGTTCCCACCCAAATGCCACTGTGACCTCAGTTCGCACCAAAGCATCGCTGGAACCATCACAAAATTATGGCTCCATTTCTGGAAGAAAGTATATTTTGTTGTTTGGTTCTTGACTCCAGTTGATGAAAAATGTTGCCAAAAAAAGTGAGAAGGTCATCATGCACTTCAGATCATTCTAAAGGATGGGAATATTCTGCCCTACACAAGAAGTCTGATCACACACAGCAACATAGTGGAGCCAAAACGGAACCATTACAGTGCAAGCTACATGGTTTGAATAATAGATAAACATTCATAGTAAATGTTAAAAAAGTGCGTGAACGTGTGTGTGTGAGAATGAAAATGGAGAGCTAGCGGCAGCACCAGCACCTTTGATCCCTTTATAAAAGAGAATAATTAAAGCATGAACAATTCCACGAGCGTAGTAGAGGAATACAAAACAGGCAGGATTGCGTGATTACCAAAACAAGCGGTGCTCTCGAGCCTTAGTTGTGCTGTAAGCGAGGGCGTAATTGCTAAATGGGCCTGATAATTGGGGAACAATGCTATGGTGTCCACATGAAAACATATAAACATGCTGGGAAGCTTGGTAAAATGTAACAATAGGGAGATGTGGGAGGGCTAGAGAACAAGCAGTTGGGTTGGTATACTGGTGGGTAAAAGATGGAGAGATAGAGGGGTCTGTAAGGGAGAGGGGTAGTAAAGAGAGCAGTCTATAGATCTATGGCTGTAGACTTAGATCCCTAATGAGCAAGGAGACAGTGGCAAGGAAAAGCTCCCTGAGACATGAGCAAGAACTCATGAGAGGAATCAGACTCAAACGGGAATGCAGCCTTATCTGGGTGACACCAGATAGTGCAGTTATAAATCATTATTCTTCTACAACAGAATACAACTATTAGTTGAATGTTCAGTATGAGCATATCATTTAGGAATGCAACCAGATAAGATATACTATATTTGGAATAAATAGATAATATGCTTTAAACATATACAATTGCAGATATGAATAAGAGGCGCACTATAGTGGGATAGTGGTAGGGTGCATAATTTAAAAAAAAAAAAAAAAGAATTCTGTTTTAGGCCACAGCAACTTCAGGTTGTAATCCAAATACAGATACAGATATTTTGAGCACGAAGCATATATAGATACTGTTGCACCCATAAAAATTTTAATTCTAATCTTGGGCTAAGGACAGGAAAGTTATTATGATTACAGCAGCAGTTCTTAGGTACAAATCTACAATGAGGAGGTAAGGAAAACATTTGCAGTGTAAGAAACATCTGTGAAAATTTCATAAAAAATTTCAAGGTATCAGAACCAAACATACAAAACAAAAGAACAAAAGATGCAATGTCACAGAAAATCAAAGTGTATCTCCCAAACAATATGCCACCTACCACTATCAATATCTACAGTTACAGACTATTTTAACATACCATTTAGTGCATGAGTATGTGGTTCAGGACATAGCCAAACATACTAGCAGAGCTACCATTTTCACACCATTTTTCAAAACTGTTCAAAGATTTCCTTAGAGTTTACACTGCCAATGGACTACAGATATATTGCTAATTACAGCATATGAGCAGAAGATAAGATAGGAAAATTTTTGAGTGTTTTTTGCTTCCTTGGATCACTTTAATTTCCCGTGCATGAAGCAATCAAGCTGAGAAAATATTGTGCCAGTCTCCAATGCTGATTCAATACACTCAATCAGTGCCAACAGTGCAGAACACACTGCAAAAGGTAGAGGCAATGCTTTGATGGCAGCCAACAGTCAGCTTTGTGCGTTACACCATGTGTCCACTTGCACAGATTGTAGCCGAACGCCACTGCTCAGCCTCCCTCTGCTCGCTGTTGCTGTTGGCTTTCTTTGACATTGACTTGGATTTGGTTATGACAAATCAAAAAGGTTCCTTTTTGTAGATCACTAGTCTGATTGATTAGCTAAAGACAGTGCAATTTGAGCCAGGTTTCACCAGCAAAGTTGCAAGTCGACATGTAATGTTAAGGCCTCAAGTCAGGATGAGAATAAAGGGGGAGTAAAAAAAGAGAGAGGGGTAATGGTGGGGGATTGATTGATAAAGGAAAGAGACACTGTCAATAAACTCATGTAGAATATCTATAAGAAAAGCAGTTTAAACTTGAAATATGGATGCAAGTAAGGGGGTCATGAATACATGTGGCAAGATGGTGAAAGATGCCCTCAGAATTCAGCATTCTCCAATGGAGCACTTACTATGAATGAAAGAAAGGGTGGCAATTACAAAGAGGAAATACTAAAGGAAGCGTTGATGAAAGATTCAGAGAAAAAAAAGATTTGTTTTCTGAGGGCTGAAGGTGGGCAGACATGCGCAGTCAAGCTGAACTTCTCTTTCATGGAGATCTCCAGCATGGAATCAGGGGATGCACTGAGAAGAACCAAAAAAGGGGGGAATACAGAAATTTAGGCAGCAGAGGAGGCAGAATGGTACAAAGCTGGAGAAAGAAGTGGGCAAACAGTGTGACCTTCCATTGCTCCAATGCCTTCCATAACAGGGCAAGACAGGGCAAACGAAACAAGCAGAGTTACTGAAAAGAGAGACATTGAAGAAGAGAGATAATTTGAAAAGCGTGAGTGATTCTGCTCATCAGTAGTGTTCACTCTCTTGTATAAAACTTTAGAGTCCATATTTTGCTCCCTCTCCTTCCCACACAGCACTGCTGAATATTCCAAGTGACTTGTATCAAGGCCACCCTTTCCTTTTCCATTAACCCTCAAACCTCTCCCTCCCTCCCTCTTTCTTTCTATCTCATCAGGTCACGTTAGTCAGGATATTGACAGACGTAACGTGAGGTGACGACTTCTAAGAGCTGTCAACATAAAACAGTATCGGGCGAAGTGGAAAAATTAACAAAACTAAATTAATTAAATAATTAATGTCTACTCCAGGGTCTAGTATCAAACCTGAGCTTTGGTTATTGCCTGTGCGGAGTTTTGCATGTTCTTCCTGTGTCTGTGTGGGTTTCCTCCAGGTTCTCCAGTTTCCTCCCACCTCCCAAAAACAAAGTAACTATGGAGGTGGTAATAATCCGCCAGTAGGTAGACTGACTACTATAAATTGCCGGTAGATGTGAATGTGTGTGTGTGTATGGTGCTCTACAATGGACAGGCGTCCCATCTAGGGTGTATTCCCGCCTAATACCCAGTGTTCTTGGGATAGGCACGGGATCAACCATGACTCTGATTAGGAGTCTCTGATAGAGTGCCATAAAGGTCTTTCACATACGCAGTGGTTAGTCTGTATGAATCAAATCCTGCTCTGTTTTCCTTTTTAGGCAGGTGAAAGCACAGCAATCGCACTTTGGTGTGGACCAATACAACCGTTCTGAGACCATCTGGACGAGGTGATGTCGGTCCAGTTCCAGTCTACTTTTAGCATGATTCAACCACACTGAGAAAGCATTTTATCTCCGAATTGACCCGACCTCAGAAAGGGAATCAAACATGTCACGTGTTTTGGGTTGTGGGCGACGTTTTTCTGTAGATGTGAGCTGCCAAAGTGAGCTGCAAAGACCAGTGATTGAAAGAGATTTAGGTTCATTTAATTACAAGCAGTGAGAAAACAAACCAAAAATAACTAATTTCGCTCTGAATCAGACGAGGCAACCGAACTAATAGGTGTGGAAGCAACCAAGACTCCCAAAACCCTCAGCACTATGTGGTTATCAGGTGATGTGGTCATGTCATGTCTAACTGGACGAGGTGTGCATGTGTGTATATCTGAAATATCCCTGTGTTACTATTTAAATGAAATTAGGAGCATACCAGTGTAACACCCACACCTGTATCAGAGTTGGTTCTGGCACTGGACATTGGATGGGTATCTGGTCAGATTTGATGTATTTTTTAAATCAACACATGTGATATTAAGTGACATGACATGAGGTTTTTCATAGGAATACAGTACAGTTTGCCTTAAAGCAGGACATTTTACAGTCTGCTTATAATAGGATGTCAGTATCAGACTGGTATCAAGTCTCAGCCCATCAGTATTATACAGAAAATGAAGAAATGCCTTTATTAGTTAAATAAATGGCACAACACTTGCACACATGATGTTCAGATAGAAATTTTAGAATTAGGATATTAATGGGTTTCATTTCTATAAAAACTGTGCATTAGTTTTTGATAAATGGCAGAAAAAGAATAGTTCTTTGTATTGGACAGTAATTAGCTTCCAACGTCAGCCCTCTGTTACTCCACACTGTACGCCTTCTCCTTCCACTTTCTCTCTGCGTCTCTCTCTTTCCTGCTCTCTGTTCAACATCCGTCCTTCCTGCCTTTTGTAACCTTAAGTACCCTCATGCCATTCCTCTGTAGCCACTCTTGTTTGTCAGTGCCCATTCTCCTTTATTTCTCCATACTCTAGTCCTCCATGTCCAATTCTCAAACTTTTCTTACACAATGTCAAACTTTGCATTTGGGAAAATTTAAGTGACTTCAAGAAAACTTGACCCAGAATAGTCTGTCTTTGCCCAGTGTGTAGTCTACACATTGATGTTTTGAGGTACACTCTGCTTTCTCACGCTTCCTGACTGGCCAGATGTGACGGCTGGAATGAAGGTTGTGTCTTCCAAGCTTTGACTCTGCTTCCTGCAGATGAGCTGGACTTCCTCTCAACACATACAATCTCACGAAGCTCATAGCTCTACATTCAATTGTAAGCTTGCTTAATACTCTCAAGCAACTCTCTTTGTCTGTATGTATTGGGTGCATCGCTGTTAAATAGCTTTAGCTTGTCCTAATTCCATTTCAGTTCCCAACTTTATTGCTTCGGGTGCAAGGAGCTTGGCTCAGACAACAGCAGCTGAGATTAAAACAAAGGTTTCATTTGTCCACTAGCAATATGAAGAAAAGGAAAGTGTATTGCAGCGGTTTTCATTTATGTGAATGCATTGCTGGAAATACCACAAAGACATGCTTCTTGTCCCTGGAGAGCAAGAATTTGTGTGTTTGTGTGTGTGTTTGTGCGTGTTTGTGTGTGTGTGTGTGTGTGTGTGAGACACCAGTAAAAGCCGAGTGCAGTAATTTCAAGGGATGTTCAATGAGTCTAAATTGAGTGTATTATGAATTCTCTACAACTTTTTCACACAATGTTTTTGAAACAATTTACAGCAGTGCATTTGGAGCAGATGGCGAGTTACAATTCATATCTGCATGCTAGGCAAGCAGCTGATGGTGTGTGTACGGCAAACTCACAAACTGGCCCTTTTCAGTAGAACTGCAGGGCAACTCCTCTATAAAAGCAATCATGTGGGGCTGGTTACGTGTGTGTGTGTGTGTGTAAGGTAGGCAGGTGGTTAGCATTTAGGAAGGCACTGAAAGCCCCCAGAGTTTAAATGCGTTTATCAAGCCGAGAGCAGTGGCTATTTTCTGCGTGTTAGCTCTGCGGCCCATTCACCGAGAGTCAGCAGGAGCAACGGTACCACCGAGAGCAGGACAAGTTCACTTTAGAATGGTATATGTGAGGAAGAGGGTGTCAAGGTCTGAAAGATTAGCAAATGGCCATCAAAGCCTCAATGCCAGCTTGATCCGCTGACACAACAGTACTGAAGTGGACACTGGGAGCCCATTTTGTTGCTAAATGCAGATATGAAAATGACTTTTTCTGCCTTTTCCTCAGATTTTTCATTTCAAAAGGAAAAAAAGCATAATAGAGGTCTTTTATAGTGGACTATGGTCTTTTAAGACCATAAAGCATGAGAAAATCCTATTCATCCACACTGAGACCAAAGAGCAAAAGTTGAAGCGTGTGTGTGATTTATAAGAATGTGCTGTGGCGCTACTGTTCTGCCACAAATCTGCATATTGTCTTGAGTTTATATAGCACAGAAATGTAGATTATGTGGCAGTTTCAAAACACATAGGAGCATTTTCCTGACATGTGTTTAGAGCACTGTGTGTGTGCTGGGGGTAAACGGGGCCAGAGGTGTCGTGGCCTGGGACCAAGCCAGTCCGGAACCAGGCTCCGTGCCAGCCTTCCCTCCCTTGCTCTGCCCGTCCCTCCATCTTGACTTCCAAAACCTCAAGCTAATGAGAGCTCTGCGTGCCTTAAATATAGTCTCGCATCCTGGGCCTTAACCCTCATGATCTGTTCAAAATGACTCATTTTATATCTTTACTAAAACTGATTTTTTTCCAACATGAAGCCTTATGTGCTTTGCATAACTTTTCTAAACATGAAATAATGTAAATATGAAACAAAAAAGGATTAGTCTCAGTCACATTCCCTTCATCTCTTATTTGCATTCACAAAACTTGAACTTTTGTATGTCTATGTCCATAAATATTATTTGTGTAAGAGCTAAAGATTGGCAATATGACAAAAATATCACATCACAATATTTAAATAAATTTTTTGTGCTACATGGTATGCATCACGATATATAAGTTTGATAACAAACTGCCAGTAAAATAGTGCTGCATTTAAAAATAAATCTTAGTTTATTTTTAAATTAGTTTGATGATACTTTTATTTAATGTCTATAAAAATTAAGTTAGCACCGAAACGGAGAAAAAAATTATTTTACAATTTTAAATATTCATAACATTAGAAAAATTTTACATCAAATCAGCTGCTGCCAGTGTAATTGTTCTTTAAAAATAAATAAATAAATAAATAAATAAATAAATAGATATCACAATATGTGATACTCATAATATCTCACAAAAGTGTATTGTGACATAACATATCACGATATCGATATTATATCAGTCAGGGCTAGAAAGTACTGTTACTACTATGAAGTTGATTATTTTCCAATAACTTTTTGTTTTATTCAGTAAAGAACGGGTTTATACTTGTGTAATGTTGCAGAATTTCCCTGATACAAATTAGTTCCTATTATCACAAGGCTAGCTTTTTTCTTTCTGAAGTGAAAAAGACGAAAAAAGACAGCTTGTCCTCTGTCCTGAAGACTTTCACGTAGTGGAAAACCTACTGACTTACAAAGCACTTACACTGGTGACTCCTTCCATAAATGTTAAATGTCTCCGTATAGAAAGTTTCACCATATCAAAAATTGTATGTTTTTTTAATAACAGCACATTTTTAAAATCTGATTATTATTAGTCTTAGTCTTCTGACATACAAGTCTCTGTGACTGTGAGCTGTTACTATAGAAACAATAAGATATTATTATAAACCTGTGATTTGTCTTGCAACTGTCAGAGCTGCTGTGACAATGAATCAACACTTTCTGACCAATCTATCAAGAATTCAACACAAGAATCTAAGACATTCTAGATATTTTCAAATAGATTTTATTACTGCTCTATAATAAAAAGAAATGGCTGAGATTATACTGCACAGAACATGAGGGACGTCTTCGTTTGACTACAGTATGACCAGCAGTAAAGATATACGCCTCATGTAAAGAAAAGAAAACTGGAAATTTAGCTGAAGTGATAGCATCTGGTGAAGGGGTGGTGTGCCATGCTCGCGGTCTGGATGCCCAGCTGGAGTAAGTGGGTTATGGCGGGTACTGAAAATGGCGCCTGCTAACAAATAAGCGTTACCGATAAATCTGAGCTGCTCTGGACATCCATCATCACTAAACTAGGTCACTCTTTGGATGGGCTAGAAACAAACTGGCTTTCTTTGTGTCAGTCTGTCTTTATTTCTCTTCACCATTGGCTCTCCATTTTTGCTCTCTGACAGTCATGCCATCTCATTATTTCATTATTTTTTTTCCCTCACTGCAGTGAAGCTATCCTCTGAACCTTGCTCAGAAGCTTGAGTGTGTGAAGGTTTGCGTACAGCAGGTCTGTAGATGTGTGTAGCCAGTAGATTTAGTTAGTGTGTGCATGTACACGCACACACACACACACACACTAGAAGACATTACACAGTTCTGTTCACTCTATCTTTCATTTGCTTTCTCTCTTCCTCTCTTTCTTTTTGTGGTATTCATCATGTCTTAACAATGTCTCTTCTCTCCATCAGTCACCCTCTTCATCAACAGCCCGACTCACTTCCTTTTCCTGTCAAACACGTCTCTCTCTCTCTCTCTCTCTCTCTCTCCATCACTCTCTTGCTCCTTTCTTCTCTTCCCTCTCTCTCTTACTCATCTGTTTCCCAACACTCATCCATTCCATGCTCAGCATTTATTTAAACTCTTTCACGGTCAATGCATTGTAATCTTTGGGGATAAAAGTGCTTTTTACACACTCTCTCTTTCCATTGCATGCCTTCATTTCCCTCGTCCTCTCTCTCTCCTCTCCATCTGTCTCTGTCCGAATGCTTCCAATTCAGGCTGCCTGATTGGGTTTCGGCGTCCAGCCGCTGCACCTCAGAACAAGCCTGGGTCACAAAGGGCCCGGCATCACAAGAGCTCAGAGCCTGCAGTGCACAAATCAGCAGCAACCCTGCTCTACAGCGCGCTACACGCACACACGCACACACACACACACGGGCTACAAAAGCTGAAAAATGCCTCATACTAAGCACCAACTGCAAGCCTCCTTCTAACAAAAGGAGAAGAAAAGAACATAATTAAAAACTAATTGCAGATCTGACGGAGATTAAACCACCCTTAATACAAAAAGCATAAAGTGAAATAATAGAAGCATCAAAAGAATGAGGGTGTACAATTAAGTCTTACTTATACTATGCACTTGGTGTTGTATTACAGAGAGCCAATTAAATATGGCTGGAATATAAACTACATTTTAACACTGAACCAATAAATGATGTCATACAGGACAAGCAAATATTGACTCTGCTTGTTGGTTTGTAACTAATGACCAAGCATTCTGGTCTGCACACACAGAATGGGGCTCTAATGTACGGATAAACAAGAGCTGTGATTAAAAACCATGCGACTTTATCAAAACTGATACTGGGCAGGGTGTTTGCTGCCTTAGAAAGATTTTTGTAAATTAGAAAAAAAATGGCTAATAAGCTGCACACATGCACAGTAGCACAATTCTGATGACACTCCCATGCAGAAAAAATAAAATCCTTGCAGAACGCCAACACCAAAATGCGTTTCAAAAAGTTAGTCAGATGACTGCAGCGCAGATTGGACTAGCCACATGTACAACTGAGTCTCATAACAGCACTGTTTTTCTTTTCTTTTCTTTCTTTTTTTTTTTTTGAAAGCCCAAACAGGAATGCACGTCAAAACAAAGACAGTCCCACCACCACCCAGATTCAGTCCCATCCTAACTTTGTGAGATTAGCAAGCCATGCTAACTGTTCAACACTTTACAGAATTATAACAACTAATTTCAAATGTTTGTGGTTTTCGATTGTTTGATTATTTCCCTTTTCACTAATCCATAACAAGACTTGAGACTTATCCCAAGACTTTTGAAGCAGCTTTCATGAGATCCCCAACCCCAATCTCTACCATGTGAATTAATCTGACGGTTGCAAGTCATACATATTCAATGAGAATTCAAGGCTCTGTCACACAAAAAAAATACATTTTACACACTAAATACCTTAATAATAATGACACCATTGGTGTACTTGCATACAATTTAGTATGGCACCTCAGAGAATGTAATTATCAGCTGCGTTCATTCAGCACAGAGTCGATGGATCCAGCTATCTGGCTAAGGTTAGCTGCAGCTTTGTTCAAGTGGAGAAACTTTTCTGATCCGTGTATGCGCTGCTTGCACAGGCCTGCGGTGAGAGATTATAAGCTCTCCACGGGTCTCTGTCTCTCTGAGGGGAACAGCGGAGTGCTAGTTAAAAAACAAGGCCTTGTGCAGGGGAAGGGAGAAAACCGTTAGGATGCCTGCAGCTCTTTGTTAAGCCGAACCAAAATTGGCGGCGTCTGTACTTCTTTCAGGCATGTTGACGTATCCGAGTTGGCATATGATGTGCGCTCGAGAAAAACTCCTGCTCTGACAAATTCCAGCTCTGACTATGAGTTACTATTACAATATTTTCTCACAGCAGTTCTCACAGGAACATAACCTTACAGTGTTTTTTCCTCCCGACTCAATACAGATTTTTTCATAATGAGTCATTTCATACACAATGGCTAATGTGAATTCTTCTGAATTTTTGTCAGACACTGTCGCAAACTTACAAATACACCATATGGCCAACATTTTTTGGACACCTGACCATATGTGCTTGTTGAACATCCCATTCCTGATGTAGTCCCCCCTTTGCTGTTATAATAGCCTCCACTCTTCTGGGAAGGCTTTCCACTAGATTTTCGAGCGTGGCTATGGGAACTTGTACTCATTCAGCCACTAGAGCATTAGTGAGGTCAGACACTGATGTCGGGAGAAGAGGCCAGGGGTGCAGTCAGTGTTCAGTGGCGTTGAGGGCAGAGCTCTGTGCAGGCCACTTGAGTTCTTCCACTCCAACATTGGCAAACCATGTCTTCATGGACCTCGCTTTGTGCACGGCAGCATTGTCATGCTGGAACAGGTTTGGGCTTGACCTTCAATTCCAGTGAAGGGAAATTGTAATGCTACAGCACACAAAGCACACACGTATACACTTGTATGCTTCCAACTTTGTGGCAACAGTTTGGAGAAGACCCAGATATGTGTGTGACAATCTTTTGGCCTCATAGTGTATATATCCTTTTATACAAGCTGGATTGTGTACGTTTTTAAAGTTCTTAGACACCATTTTTGCACAAGTCAGCACTAGTAGGTTTAAGAAATACAACACACAGCTCAATAAAAAGAATTACAGCGTATGCAGGTGTGAAAAGTAAGCATTAACAACAAGGACAATATATAGTGGGTAATGATATAAAAGATTAAAATGCACTTTTGTTCTGTAATGAACCTGCATGTTATCAAAACAGCAGCAATAAAGTTCTTCTAAATGGAGCAAGGGATGAGATGTGCCATCATTACGCACATACAGGCAGTATATTCTCCTCGTCCCAGACGCCGGGGTAATGTAGGTATTCCTACATCACTTCAGACAGGTGCCTGTAGGTGTGTGTGTGTGTTTGTGTGTGTGCCATGCTGATGTCGTTAAAGAGAGAAGACAGAAAACGAATGCGGTCTGAGAGTATTGCTGGCCTGTCGCAGCTGACTCGATGCAAATTTTCATCCATGCTGATTTTTTCTGCACGCATTTAATTTTGGAACTGAAAAATGAAATATTTGTTCAGTACAATTTCCTCACATAATAACGCCGCTGATGCGGCCCCTCCACCAGAGTTATTATTCTGAGGCCTCAGCAGGAGTGTTCGATTCTACAGAGTAGACATTTCAACAGGCCAATCTGCTTGACAAATAGCACCAACATCAAGTTGGGTTTGCTTCGATACCATGTTTCCTGCACGCACACACACCTACACACACCTACACACACACACACACACACACACACACACACACACACACACGGGATAAAGCCGTTTTCAACAACCTGAAAATCATGAATCGCCAGTTCGCGACACTACAATAGCTATCGATACAACACACCCAAACCTGCACACACACACACATCACGCAAATCTGGCACGAGTCATGTGCAAGCACGCACACGTTCACGAAACTCTGATCCTTATTAAAACAGACTGATGTGTGAGGCATTTTAACTCACCACACCATACCCAACATACCACTCATTCCACTCAATGTCGACTAAAACAAAATAACTTGTTTTTCTCTCTCTCTCTCTCTCTCTCTCTCTCTGACTCACACACTCACACACACCCATTACACTCACCACACATTTTAACCCATTTAAATAATTAAGTCAAAATGAGCCCATTCTTGTATAATTATGTAATTACAGGTAAATGTAAACACCTATAACACACATACACCACCACAACACTACTACTGCCCAAAATACACACACACGGTGGTTTGACGTTGAATACGCATCCCAAATGTCCTCCCTTCAATCTCAGAAAGTGTGTTTTTTTTTTCCTCGCCACTCCTCCAACCTGACACTGACAGTAATACCCGCAGACATCTTTTCCTCCCTTGCTCCCTCACCTCGTCCCTTTTTCCCTAGAGTCTTTTCCCTTGCAGTTTAGGGAACCGAAAGCTGTTCACTCATTCTCTGCCACCTTCCACCTTCTTTCCCTTCTCTGCCTAATGCCTTTTCCTTCTTGTCTTCGCCTCCATCCATCCAGCACGGGCATAATGTCTTTTCCATCTCAGGAGAGAGAGAGAGAGGGAGTGGGAGAGATTGAGAAAGCTATGCTGGGGTTAATGGAGAGAGAAAAATGGAATGATGAATTACAAATTGAAACATGAACCGGCCATGTAAGCATGAAGCGATAAAATTAATGTGCGCTCTCTGACGTCCAAACTCGGAAGAACAAAACGGACACTTTCAAAGCCTCGGAGTGAAAAAGTCACATGACAGGAAAGTTACTCAAGAAAAATAAAATGACCCTCCCTTTAGATAAGAGCGCTCAGAGATAAGACGCTGTGCTTCAAATCAGCACAGCACACAAAACCACAAAACACAAAAATGCCACTCGGTGATATAACCGCAAATTATATTGTACAAGCCTTCATTTTGGAGACAAACACAAACCGGATGACACCACATACATTATAATGCACTGCAGATGCATGCAAGATGGCCCCTCGTAATTACGCATAAAGCTGAAATAAACATTGGAGGGAGTGTTTTTTTTTTTATTCAGCACGGACAACCGCACAGCGCTGTTCCAAAAGCGACGCAGCCCTGCAATTTTCATTACAGAGCTAGCATCACTATCACTTTCCATCACAGCACATCTCTATCTGTATCACTCTTTCTAACGTACAATCATCATCTTTATGCTTCAGAGCTTTTTGCGTAATTTAGTCGGAGCCATTTGGCATTCAGGCGGTAGCAAGGTAATGGTGCTACATGGCGTGTTGTGTAAAAACAGGTAATAAAAGTATCGTTTACTGGATTACAACCTGCAGCACGCAGGATCATTATTTCGGACCTCCCATAGATTTGCATTTCTAATACGTGGTCTTATTGTACGAAACACACAATCAGTGATCTTGTGTAATGTGTAACTCGCTGATACGAACAGCTATTGTTCCAGGAATATTATTAACCTTTAACCAACTAGCTGCTATCTTAATACGACCCATAGTTTAAAGAGTAGCCAGTTTAAAGAACAACCAGATATGATTTTTTATGTGTGAGAGTGTGTGTGTGTGTGTGTGTGTGTGTGTGTGTGTGTGTGTGTGTGTGTGTGTGTGTGTGTGCGCGTGCGCGAGTGGGTGTGTGTTGCCTCATATTTCAGTTTTCACTTTCAAATCATGAGTAACAAAAAAAATAAGAAGAAAGATTTACATAATATGGAAAGGTCTCATTCATGTACATATGAATATGGATTCTGAAAGCAAATTGTTTTGGTAATTGGACTGTTTTCCAAAAAAAAAAAAAAACAAAAACAAAGAACGCCTGACAAGTACATAAATCTTTCATATTTATAGCTGAAGCATGCAAATAATCTCTGTATACTGTTAACATAAGCTCAGACAAATAAATAAAGAGAAAGAGCAATAACACCCATAGCTTGCTCTTAGCTTTTCTTGCTTGCCCTATTCTCTTGCGCGCACACACACATTCACGCAGTAGCGTAGGAACAATAACGGCAAAGTTTGTCGTTATTGTTTGTGAAGTACAGCCTGAGGTGTGTGAGCATGTGCGTGCTTTCCTCTCCTAATCTAAAGCAAACAGACCAGCAGAAACAAGAGCAACACATGTTCTAAGAGTCGGAGCATGAGACCAGAAAGATTCTTTGCCAAACAGAGCTGGAAGCCGCACTGCAGGGGAAAGACATCCACGTGTTAATATCGCCAGGGTTAATTTAACACGCAGTGTACATGCTTGACAGCATTCATTTTATACTGCACAGGCTTAGACTGGGGGAAAAAAAAAAAAAAAAAAACAGAGTCAATAAGATTGCCAATTCGCAATTGATCCCCATGACAGGAGACTGTGCAAATGGAATATCTCGGCGGATACCTCTCCGTTACGCTCTAATATCATTTCACAAACGCAGTAATACCTCGGCAGCTCATCGTAATTCGGTTTTCTCCCGAGAGTGCGTGTGTGCGCGGAGTTCGCGGTGGGTTTCCGGATGAAGGGCGGGGAGCCTGGCAGGATTCGTTTTCAGAACAAAAGAGCAAAAAACGCTTCGGTTCAATCGACAACAAACCCTACTGAGCGCACCTGAGACACACTATTCACTCAGACACGCAGAAACACTCAGGAAGACCCCTATAGCTCAAGAGAACGGCTCCACACACCACAGGTCCAATCAACATGCACTTACCACAGCTAGTCTACGGTTCTCTAAGAGTGACTGATCGAGCGTGGCGTTGGGAAACGGGTCAAAACACAGTGTAAACACATGGCAAAGGTGGCCATTTTCTTGCTAAACAACACATATCTGTGTTTCTCAACTGCACATTTACACCCTTCATTTTCAGATGATGCTGGAAAAGGCCTTCTGTGTTCGAAGGAGTGAGCGTGTTTCGACTGAAAACCTCTTTCCTTCTAACAAACCCTACAGCTAATCCATCCATTACTCCACAATGAAATGCAGCACATGACACAAAAATGAAGGTACCATCAGGTGTTTCCAAATAATTTCTTGAATATCTTGAATTCATGCAGATTCACTTTAATGCTATCGCATCAGGTGAAATGTCATGAGAACTGAAAACTTGCACACACTCGTAGATGCGATTGCACAAATCTTATTATTTCCTGCTCTACATGCTCACTCGATCAAAGCAGAAGCTGATTCGCCTGCATACACATGGCATATATACGCAGTATGCAGAAAAATGCTTCATTTGGTCTCACAGCAGACACGCTGATCCAATTCCTGACTGCCATACACGTACACACACACACACACGCATACACACAGGGCATCCAAAGGGTAGCAAAATTGCATGATATTGACTCGACCCTGGTGAGAGAAGCGCTACTGGTCAATATGGAGGTGGGAGATAATGGTACATCGCAGCAGATAACATCTGCATGGAGAATGGCTATCGATATTAGCCAAATATCCAGGAAACCTGCTTTCTCTGCCGTGCCGATCCAGACGCGGGGTAGCCGACAAGCCCTAATCACCCACATCTCATACATATATAAAACGATGACCTTAAACAGATGCATTTAAACCCCTTCTGAGGTTGTCGGGGAAAATTTCAAGGTGAGACTCTGCATGAGCCTGGGCAGGCTTTATCATCTTTTTTTTTCCCATCTACGGTAATAAATGTAGCATATATCTCCAGGCTGTTATGTCTTGGAAGTGGAAATGTAGCTCCGATGCAGTTTGTAGTAGGCTAATACGTCTGGGGGAGTGCGGTTAAGGGCAAGCGGCCTGAAAAATTGCTCTGCACAATTCAGAACTTTCCCAATCCCCAGTGACTCAGGCGTCCTTTAGAGGGAAGAGTGATAGATGAACGTTTGCAGGAGAGAATTTCGCAAACACGTGTTAAAACAAGCTCCCGATTATAACCAGAGCAAGCTTCATCATTATGAAAAGGCTACATTTCTGATTACATCGCTATCACACAGTAGGTCCTGAAGATCAATAAACATGCGAGAGAGGAGATGCTGCATGCTTTATCTTAATTAAGACCAAGCAGGACATGCTGTTAGGCAGCATACGCTGAAATATATTGGTCTGCAGGTTCAGCCTATAAAAGATGCCATCTGTAAGCAATAGAGAAGGAAAGTTCTCTTCATGAGCAGAATCAAAAAGTGCAAGAAGTCTCCAGAAGGGGTAAAAACAGGAAGGTAATTACTTAAAGTAGGTTTCTTGATTGCAGCTCGCAAGTTCTAGTAACTGGCAGTTTACGAAAGGAGGAGGCACGCATGAGACTTTCAGAGTGTTAGCCTTCAGAATTCAGTGCAATCACAAGAAAAATTGCAGTTGGTGTTCGGAAAACTAATTTGAGCAGTACATGTGCCTCGCAGTCCTGCCCGCTATGTTACAAGCAAAGCAATACGCACGTCTGTGTGCGTGTGAGAGACAAAAACATGGAGAGACAGAAACATGCTTTAATGCACGCATTAAGACAATGGACTTAATTAGGCATAAACACAATTGGACTTCACATGAGGAAATAGTGCATGATAAATTTCAAAAACATAGCAGGATTATTGTTATTCAATCTTGCAGGCAAAAACAACAACAGATTTAAAGGAGGCGGGGCTAAAGAAAGAAAGAGAGAGACCTAGAGAGCGAGAGAGAAAGAGAAAGAGAGAGAGAGAGAGAGAGAGAGAGAGAGAGAGAGAGAGAGAGAGAGAGAGAGAAGCTCCTGGCGTTTCATAACAAGAAATGTGTCCAAGCTTGCTACGTAAGTGACTCACAGACATAAAATACACAGACCTGCATAAAGAAAGATGGGATATCAATCTATGCACTCAGCATGTCAAGTTCCATGTGATGTTATACACTATTTCTTAAGAGAAGTACAGAAAGAGATTGGAAAGCTAAGAAAGAATTGCATGTTCTAAAGTTTTACTACCTAACAGATCATCTCTAACCTTTCCAATACTAATATCAGCTGCAAGCGCTGCATTCCTCCTCCAGGTCCCTCGGAGTCAAGTGAGACTACGAGGAAAAACAGCGAAGAATAAAGCAGACATTTTACTGTGGATGGTACGAGCTGTGCAAGCGTGGTAGGAGAAGACAGATTGTTCTAGAAACCATTTCCAGGCTGCCATGATGCAATCGGGCAGGCAAAAACATGGCACCCGAATGCACCAATCTCTAGCTCACTTTCTCGCTTTCTTAATGATATACAATCAGATACAAAACAGCAGCCTTTCGAGGTGGGGCTTCCACTATGAAAATCGCTGCTCTGTATGCCAGAAAACAATCTAGTCCTCAAAACATCACACTGTCAAAACCGTTACAGACATACTGACGATTTGACCGTTCATTAAAAAAATTATGCGTACACTCTATCGAGAAAAGAAGCATTTTAGTTTTCCAGTTCCATATCACAAGCACACACTTGGCCACGTGGCTTTTTACGACATGCGGACAGGAAGGAATGCTCAGAAAAAAAAATAGGCTCTTTCCTCCGATGTTATGTCTCTGACTGAATGAAATTGTGACACACTCACTTCTTTATAAGCACAAGCATATACCAACTACTTCATTTTTATCAGCTGGAAGACAGTAATGAGAAATACACATAATACACGTTTAAAGATGTAGCATCCAAATCATTATCGTATGTACAGTAATCATGGTTTTTATTCCTGTAATAATAATGGGAGTATACAGAAGACTAGTTTGACAGTATAGCGTGAAAAGCAAGGAGTTACAGTATATGATTACAGGTCGCGTCACAGAAAATTGTTATTTCCAGATGCAATGAGTGAAATATACTGTAATCTTTTTAAAAAGGTTTTTCTAAATAAAGGGGAATGCTTGTTATGCTTTCTTGTTATGGACCATCTTTTTATTACTATGCATATTATATTTATTTTTCTGTTTTCCGAAACTAATTCCACAGACTAAATCAGTCAGATTTATCTGATGAACATTAGACTATACAAATATTAGGCTCATTATTTAAATATGTACAATAATATTTCTGTCAATTTCTTGGAACCATGGAGCTTTTTAATTCCTGAACATTCCATTTACAGAGAACATTTGACATTAGTTACACGCCTACTTGTTTCTGAGTTATTGAGGTTTGAATTAAACCCATTAAATTGACGTGACCAGTCAAACAGGATAATAAGAAGAAGAGGAACTCGATGATAAATATAATGACTTTGATAACGGTGTGTTGTAATTTACAATGTTACAATAACATTTAAAAACCATCATCAACCTCCTAGCTATGCTTTCTGAAATCTGCAGATGCGGATAAACATGTGAGTACAAAGCATTTTGTTTACTGTGTGGTTAGACTATGATAATTATTAGAAACCATAATACTGTGTTCTATTGGGCTATACATATTTTTTCAGTCCTCTCTGCTATAATAGAGAG
Source organism: Pangasianodon hypophthalmus (assembly GCF_027358585.1). NCBI lineage: Eukaryota > Metazoa > Chordata > Actinopteri > Siluriformes > Pangasiidae > Pangasianodon > Pangasianodon hypophthalmus. Next base: position 25,696,188 of record NC_069710.1, read on the forward strand.
CTCTTATAAAGACGGTCTGGCTTTTCTACAGGCCAGTTGACTGCAAATGTTCCAGCTGCAGTGTGTGTTTACTGTGCTCTGAATTACGCCAAACACTTTACAGCATAAAGCATGTATGGATTTAAATAAGGCAGAAGGAAGAGACGGCGAACAAGGCAAGCGAACCAAAATGGTAGAAATGCAGGTAGATATACAATCTAAAGAGCTGATCCAAATAAATAAATAAATCAGCAGCCGGTAAAGAACAGGCTCATCAGGCTCTTGAGACTTGCCTGCTTGAGTATTAGGATCTGTTTGTTTGTCCCCCAACTCAATCCGAATCATCTCTTTGCCTTTACAATCAGTGCTTTATTTTTCTGTTTTGTAGGTTTTTTTTCCCCATAATGCACGCTCATTTTCCAAAACAAAAGCACAATGGATTATACAGCAATCCAAATGCATAAGCGGTTTAATAAATCTGCTGTGCCAACATTTGTATTTTATGACATTTTATAATACGTACCTTATATATTATTTAGGATTTTGCCATCTCAATATATTGGTTCTTCTCATGTGTTATTAATGATGCTGTTGTTTTATTTAGTACATTAATTAGGCCAGGGCATTACTTTAATATCAGTAGCAAAAAAAAAAAATTATGGTTAAATTTAAACTTCTTGTCAGGGATAAGGTAATATGCACATCCACGCTTTACGATTCTGAAGAAAGATTCCTGCGTGTATGTGTGTGTTTGAGTACAGCAGTTACATGTCCACGCCTTCCTGAGTTGGGTGGAGCTCACTTAGTCCTTCAGGCCTTTTACAAGCTGAACAGCCAATCAGGGCTCACGCAACACCTGGAAAGGCAGGTGACCCTCAATAAGCTGCTGAAAAGCCAGAAGGAACACATCCCACCCCTCAAACACACTATTTGTGTGATTTGTGTCTCTACACGCCAACAACAGCCTTGAAGCAACAATGCCTGTAGAGCAGTGATTGTCAACCTTCTTCCTGGCGATCTACTATCATTCAGCTTTCAGTCCCAGCCCTTATCCAACACACCCACTCGAGATAAACCTGATCTGATCTGCTCAAATCTGTACAATGAACTCCAGGAACAGGGCTGATGATCATGATCACTGCTGTAAAGCAATTATATGATTAAAGTTTCTTAGTCAAGTAATATGCTTAGCTTCAGTGTGACTGAACTTTGGTCAAATCTGGAAAGTTTTCAAAGTTAATCCGACGGGCTTTGTCTGTTCTAAACACTCAAAACTCACAAGGACAGACGGAGTCCATGGAAGAGTGAAAAGAGTCCATAGAAAAGTGGACAAAATGCAAAATGTTTGCAAGATTACAACACAAGTCACCTTGAATACACTGAGATGAATACATCTGGCTCTGATTCATGCATCTGAAAAAGAGCAGTGAAGTTTCATCTTATTTATTTATATACACTGTGTGTAACAAGAGGCCCAGTGTGGTGTGGGACTTTACCTGGTGTTGGTGGAGTTCCAGTACACAATGTGTCGTTTTGCCAATGCACTGGAGAGCACATGCATGTGCAGAATTAATAAAGTGAGTATGTGTGAAGGTCCTGAGTACCGGAGGAAACTCATATCTGCATCCAGCTCCAAAAAAATATTCACTCTCTCATGAGATTTAGTAAGAGTGAGGCAAATGTCCTGACTCAAAACTGCACAAAAAGTCCTTCAGAAACTTTCAGGTCTCCGGCAGGAGAGCTCAAAACCTCAGGAATATCCGTCCAGGTTGTTTCAGCACTTAGTGGAAGGAAATCATGCTCAGTGCTGGGTTCATTTCTGTGTGTTCAGCAAACAAAAAGAAGCCAGAGCACCAGGACAGTGTCAGATCTTCTCCCTCTACAAGTCACACGTATTCCCACAAGCCCCAGGCGTTTCCGTGCGCTGGCATATCTTCACTTCTCCAAGTCTTCACATGTAACTCCAACTTGAGTACATCTGGAAAGTGTACTCCTAACCGCACACACTGAGAGCAGAGAAGAGCAGTTAGCGTGAAAGCAGCACTTTTCAATCACAGCCGCGGAGAGCTGACGGGGATTTGACGCGTCTCCAGTCCACTGATTCAATTTCGAAGAAACTACGCAGGAGAGGTAAGAAACAGAGGGAGGGGCCACGCAAACTTTGGACCAATCGCAGGACAGCAGAGGCGGAGCTAGGGCTTGGAGGTGAGCTGTGTGCTGGTACGGAACGCGTCGCTTTCTTTAGATTAGTTACTGGAAGTTCATATTCATCATTTGTCAGGATTTTCTCCTGCATTCTGTTTTTTCAGTGTTTTTATCTTTTCATCACAACCTGTTACATGGGTATAACCTGTTGAGGGTTAATTATGAATAGATATAGTTAATAGGACCAATATATTATATATATATATATATATATATATATATATATATATATATATATATATATATATGTATACATATATATAAATAAATGTACACATATAGACTCCTGGGCAATGGCAAAATATTGAGCTTTTAATGGTCTTAACAACAAACCATTTGACAGGAAATTAGCAAGAATTAAACAAATAGATAAAGGAAGTTAGTATGGGATAGCTTTTCCCTTTGATTTCTTTACATGTTTAAGCCTTGTGGCCCTTGATGGGCTGCATCAGGTGTGGCAGATAACCAAAAGATGACTAATCTTTTAAGAAAAACAAACAAAAAAAAACATCTCAGAAGATATTTTTCAGTAAATTCTGTACACCCAGACATTTGTTAGTTTGAATTTTACATCAAATATTTTAATCATTATCAGGATTTTACCTTTGCGTTCAAGAAGACTATATAAGTGAATTTCCCTGTTTCTAGCTTTTCCCCAAACAGTTCACTGCAGCAAAAATAAAAACCCTCAACAGGGTGAATAATAATAATAATACCCATGTAACTGGTTGTGATGAGAAGATACAAACACTGAAAAATGGCCTACAGGAGAAAATCCTAACAACTGATGAATATGAACTTCCAATAACTAATCTAAAGAGAGTGACGTGTAACGTATCAGCATCCGACTCACCTCCAAGCCATAGCTCCACCTCTGCTTTCCCACAATTGGTCCAAAGTTATATATATGCTGATCAGCCATAACATTATGACCACTGACAGGTGAAGTGATTAACATTGATTATCTTGTTACAATGGCTCCTGGCAAGAGGTGGGATATATTAGGCAGCAAGTGAACGGTCAGTTCTTGAAGTTGATGTGTTGGAAGCAGGAAAAATGGGCAAGCCTAAGGATCTTAGAGACAAGGGCCCAATTGTGATGGCTAGACGACTGGGTCTAAAATGGCATCTCCAAAATGGCAGGCCTTGTGGGGTGTTCCGTGTTTGCAGTGGTGTATGCAGTGGTTAGTATCTACCAAAAGTGGTACAAGGAAGGACAACTGGTGAAAGGCTAATTGATGTGTGTGGGGAGCACAGGCTAGCCCGTCTTGTCTGATCACACAGAAGAGCTACTGTAGCACAAAATGCTGAGAAAGTTAATGCTGGCTATGATAGAAAGGTGTCAGAACACACAGTGCATCGCAGCTTGCTGCATATGGGGCTGTGTAGCCACAGACCTGTCAGAGTGCCCATGCTGACCTCTGTCCACTGCCAAAAGTGCCTACAATGGGCACGTGAATGTCAGAACTGGACCACGGAGCAATGGAAGAAGGTGGCCTGGTCTGATGAATCACATCTTCTTTTACATCATGTGGATGGCGGGGTGTGTGCTTCACTTTCCTGGGGAAGCGATGGCATCAGAATCCACTATGGGAAGAACTCAAGCCAGCGGAGGCAGTGTGATGCTCTGGGCAATGTTCTGCTGGGAAATCTTGGGTCCTAGCATTTATGTGGATGTTAATTTGACACCTACCACCTACCTAAATATTATTGCCTACCAAGTACACCCCTTCATGGCAACAGTATTCCCTAATGGCCTCTTTCAGCAGGATAGTGCTCCATGCTACACTGCAAAAATTGTTCAGGAATGGTTTGAGGAAAATGACAAAGAGTTCAAGGTGGTGACTTGGCCTCCAAATTCCAGAGATCTCAATCCATCTGTGGGATATGCTGGACAAACAAGTCTGATCTATGGAGCACTATTTTACAGGACTTAAATGATGCTAACATCTTGGTGCCAGATACCACAGCACACCTTCAGAGATCTTGTGGAGTCCATGCCTTGATGGGTCAGATCTGTTTTGGTGGCACAAGGGGGACCTACACAATATTAGGCAGGTGGTTTTAATGTTATGGTTGATCAGTATATAATATATATATTATATACACTACTGTGCACATGCAAAGAAATGCTGCAGAGCAAAGATTCCTTCAAAAATAATGAAACTAAATGTTTCTACATTAAAAAAAATACTGTAAAGAGCAGTAAACAGTAATAAATGAAACAAAGTCAATATTTGGTGTGACGATCCTTTGCTTTAAAAAAATATATAGTAGTCTCAGGTACAATTTGTGCAGTTTTATAAGGAAATTAGCTGTAAGTTTTACTGTGTTTTTTTACTGCATCTTGCAGAAGCAGCTACAGTTCTTCTGGAGACTTTGACTGTCACACTTGCTTCTTATATTTGCAGCAAAACCCAGCAGTCTTCATTATATTTTTTTGTCTGAAAAGTGTCTCTTATGTAATCTGCTGCTTTCTTTACTGAATTACAAACATTTTTCTGTAACATTTAATTTTGTGCTGGAAAACTAATGCTTGGAAATCTAAAATGTTTTTGTAATGAATCAATAAAGTAGAAGTCCTAACATAAAAATCCTAACAAAGTTTGTACTAAAAAAAATATGGTGCGTGAGACTTTTGCACAGTACTGTATATATATAAAACTATTTAGAATTCACATAAGTATAGTGTAGATCATCTGCAAAAAGTCTGAGACCTCACTGAAAATCTGGTTATTGTTGTTTTTTTTTAACTGGAAATAAATAAAGATTTAGAATTTTGAAAAATTTCAAACAAAGAAAATAAATATTCCATATCTTAAATATTTAATAGACAAGATTATGCATTAATTCTAGGTCACTATATAAATGTAAGCAAATTTGTGATACTGATCAACTCCTTTGTACAAAAGGTCAGAATTCATTGAGTTTTGTCCTTTCCATTGAAGCACATGTTCAGACGATACTCTTATGGATCTGATCTAACATACATTATATGGCCAAAAGTTTGTGGACACTTGCCCGTCACACCCATATGTGGGTCTTCCCCAAACTTTGCCACAAAGTTGGAAACACACCATTGTATAGGGTGTCTTTGTGTGCTTTAGCATTACAATTTCCCTTCACTGGAGCTAAGGGGCCCAAACATGTTTCTGCATAACAAGTAAGGTCCATGAAGACCGTCTGCCAAGGTTGGTGTGGAAGAAATCAAGCTGCCTGCACAGAACCCTGACCTCAACCCCCACTGACCAACTTTGGGATGAATTGGAACACTGACTGCACCCAGGCCTTCTTGTCCGATGTCAGTGCCTGACCTCACTAATTCTTTTGTGGCTGAATGAACAGAAATCCCCACAGCCACACTCCAAAATCAAGTGGAAAGCCTTCCCAGAAGCTCAAAGGGGCGCTAAATCTGGAATGGGATGTTCAAAAAGTACATATGGGTGTGATAGTCAGGTGTCCACAAGCTTTTAGTCATATAGTGTAGATTGTCAGGTTTTACACCAACCTAAGGAGTCCATGCTAGCCCAAGTTCACACTGTCATTAAAGCAAATGTGGGAAATACCAAATACTAAGAAATTTGGAAATAAATATTTCTAGGTTTGTACCATTCGACTTTTCAAAGTTGTTGCTAATATAATTTGTAATAAAAATTGTATTCAGTTAAAAAGGATGAAATTATAAACATTTTCACTAGTGGTCTCAGATGTTTGTACCCCATTGTACCTATTATATGTCTTTCATATATGTGTCATATACAACTACATACTCTATACTGTACATGTCCCACACGTCTCCTTTACATCCTTTGTCAACTACACTAGATTGTTACTCTAAATAATCAGCCTGAGCAGCAGTATTGCTTAATTGCATGGCTGCTAATAATAATAATATATAAAACATTTTAGTAATAATTTAATTCAGATAAGCTTTTGTAATCCATTGTTATAACAGCAAATAAATAAATTTTCTGTTTCTTATTTTCTGTGTGTTTTTTATAGTCATCAAAACCTCTGAAACACAATTTTCTTGTATGTCCAAACCCCCTACATTTAGGCTGGAAAATTACCCTGATTCTGATATACATGATGTAGACTAACCTTGCTGATAGACTGAGAAAAATACATTTGTGCATCATTTTAAGATTCATATATTAACCAGCATGGACTTGCCCTTGCCGTATACTTCTCTCTCTCTCTCTCTCTCTCTCTCTCTCTCTCTATACATACACACACACACACACACACACATATATATATATATATATATATATATATATATATATATATATATATATATATATATATGTACATATATATATACACACATACACACATATGTGTGTGTGTGTGTGTGAACATTTTATAAACCTTTGTTTGCTAGCAGGCTACATAGTAATTAAATGCTGCATCAGTAAGCAAGGCTCACACATGATTCTTTCTTTGCTTGTTGATTTATGACTGATCGTTCCTGTATTTTTGTTTGGTTTTTGATGTAAGGTAATAATCCAATCAAAAGGCAAACATATAAAGCTTTCCAATCTGGTTTGTGTCACTCCATCAGTACTGTCACATGAACCACTAGAACAACTTTCCTGTAGCTTTTATATTCACACAAGTTTTCAACATGCTTGGTTGCTTTCATTGTCCTAAACATAAAGGATAAACTCATGTCTTGTGAGAGCAAGTCTTATTGGAGTTATTCAAAAACAGTGGGTATGTGTGTGTGTGTGTGTGTGTTTTTCCTATTCGATCAATCCACCTTATATAAAATTCTTAAACCGTGGCTCCTGGCACTTTAACAATTATTATGACCATTTGTATCAGTGTATTTGTTTTTTTCTTCTGAAACAAGGGACTTGGTTTGTTTTGAATGGAGGTAGGAAGAAGGCCATTTCCTCTTGCCTTCCTCTCAGTAATTTCCATTACAGTTTCGACAGCAATTTGATGCTTTGGAATTTAGAATCTAGAGCCAATGTTAGTATACTGTAATCTGCCTTGCTATACTATTCAGAATACCTGACCCTAGGTCTGTATGAGTACTGACCTGATTACAATTCACCTAGCCATAATCCTTAGGAAAAAGCAAGAGAGTTGTTTGCTATTTCTCTGTGTTTTTATGCGAAATAAAAACCTTAATTTCATTAACCATTAATACAGTGAGTATGCTAGAACCTGACTTGTTAGCTCTAACCACTCTCTCTGAATGCCCTACTTGAGCTCCCTGGTGAGTAGAACCAGCTTCCGAGTTGGTGCCATGGGTCTCACTCCCTCTGTTACTATATAATATTGTAGGAAGTAAGGTACCTGTCTATTCCAAGAAGCTAAATTGGTCTTTATCATACCCAGTGGGTAAAGCTCGCAAGTTGGCTTTCATTCTAATTTGGGAGGCCCTAAAGAAGCTAAAAAAAAGCTTCCACTGTTCTATACTCTCAGAAAAAGGCCAGATAATTTAGGGTTCCAAAAAAGAATTTCTACTTTGAACACTTTGTGATAAGGAAACAATCTGTTATAGGGTTCTACATGGAGCCTTAAAGGGTCTGCCCAGAGGGACAGCTGAAGAACCCTTAGGGGGTTCTAAATTTCTACAATTTCTAAGAGTGTAGCTTCATTACTCCCATCGTTCTTGCTGAGTTTGACCAGCCAGAAAGAAGAGAAGTCAGCAAGAAGCCTATTAGGGGAAAGCTGTTCCAGTTCCCATGACAATGCAGAGTTGGGTCTTGAGCAGTATGGTTATCATTGTGCCTCTCACTGCTAACTTTGAATAGCAACAATGAGAGTCAAGAGAAGATGACTCATAATGAGTTGGCATGTGGGAGGTCTCCATGGCAGTCAGTGTGCCCAGTGTGAGGGAAGCCATATCGGAGTCAGCCAACCTTTCTCTTTGCAGCTGGAATAATACCAGTGACAATCTTTGTCATGTCCCCTTCAGGTCTTGGCTACCTGTGTTCCCAGCTTCCAGCCACATCCACATCAGGCCAATTCAGGTTCCAGTTCAAATGAATCTGCCCTTCATGGGAGAATAGTCTCACACCATTCCCATCTTTCCTCTCTTCTGGTCTCCTTTTGTCCTTTTGGAATTCGTGTCTCAACTCCTGCTGTCTCAGTGACTCCAGTCACTCTGGCATGGACAGCTTTAGTTCGTCTTGCCATAGCCTCTGTGGTTCCTCCAGCCACCACATATGTGGTTCCTCGGACTTTGTAGTCACACTGGACTTCTGCTAAAATTAGGCTATTGTCCTGCCAGCTTCCAGTGAGGATCTACATCTTGAGCCTGTCACTTTCACCTTGTTGAGACATTGCTGACCCTGACTGTCAGGCTCTTAGCATACCAGCGGCTGTGCCATCTGGTGTCCTGGAGTATGCCTTCCAATTACTTCAAGCCTGATCCCACCTTGTGTCTTGGAGAGTACTGCCGAGTTACTGCCAGTACCAACAGGGCAGCTGGGAGTTCCAGAACGTATTGCTCTATTAAAGTTTAGGAACAGAGTGATTGCTGAAGTTATAGGCTATGTTATGCTAAAACCAGGCAATATTGTCTATAACTGAATGAACCCAGCCTATGTGGCTCAGCACCCAAAAATGGACCTTTCACCACAGCCTGGGACCAATAACTGCTCAAGACAATGTATAATTCCTTTTATTTTCTTCTTTCGTCTTTGTTCTTTCTGCCTTTCTGTACAGCACCAACAGCAAGGCTGCTGAAGCCTTCTGCTTGTTCTTTGCTGCCATTCCTGCTCTACTGGCATCCATCACTCTCCCCACTACTCCAGCCTCCATCAAAAAACCTCTGATCTTTGGTGTTTAAGCCTCTCTTTCTTCAATTGCTCACATCCCCAGCTCAAGTGTGTCCCCATGTGCATCCACTGGGTGGTTATTGAAGAACGGCAGCCCCTGTGGTTACTTCACAGTGACTCCATCCCAGCATATCCTCTGTACTTCACTGGCTCATACTAGCACTAGATTTGTCCTTGTCGTACCTTGTACTATTAAATATCAGTCACAACTGTTCCTTGTTCCAGGACCAAGAACTTAACAACTCAGAAAAATACTCCTTAATTGCATTGGTGTACTGTTATGTTTTGGCAGTGAAATATTTTTAGCCATATTTCCAGTTTGCAGTTGTGACCACATTAACAGCCAGTGCTGTTGGTGTGCCTGTCTGCATAGATAATGTACTATGCATGAATGTAGTATGCACTTGGAAGCTTCACATCATTGCAGTATGATTTTACACTAAATCATACTTGGAGGCTTCACATCATTTCATATGATTTTACACTAAATCTAATTATTATTAATTTTTCTTTCCTTTTCCCAAGTAATTGGTTCTTAGTCATTAAACTAATTCAATTCACACGTGCTTTAGTTTTCCTGCAAAACGTGGTTTTGTTCTAAAGAATCCAATAGGTTTTAAAATGATAATTTTCTTTATTTAATTACAGTAATGTATGCAAACCTAATTCTGATTCTTAAAATGTCAGTCTTCAGTATAACATGAAACATTCCAAAATTTCTACCATTATAATATCTCTCCCTAAATCATCAATCATCTCTGACAATAGCAGTTTACGTGTTTGCTATTACCATATTTAGCTGAATTTGCATATCATATGTCTTAATTTTGGTATCTTTTATGTATTCTGCTTAGGTCTAACTGTTTTCCTCAACATCTAATGCTTGTATATTTATTTTTTCTATCAGAGTAGCAAGACCCTCTCTCTATCTTTCTTAGATTCTTTCTCTGTCTCCGTCATTCAAAACATTCCTCTGCAGTCAGTTTATTAGGTTTTATTAGGTTGTCCAAATGTTTCCTAGGTTTCCCCCCACTGTTTTCACCACATGATCATGTTAGCATGCAATTATTATTCAACTACCTGTGTACAAACTTCATAGTGTGATGCTTTTGATGGCAGTTTAAAGCCTGAAGCCATTATAAACTCTGTAGTAGAAGCCACAATAGTGGGAGAAGAATAATTATATATTTTCAAAGATCAAACGTGAATTCCTGGGAATATTTCACAGCTGAAGCCACATAAATTGACACATAGACTAGCTATTATTAAAACAACTACAATATCTATGGTACATTAGCCTACATGAGAATAACAAAAACCACATTGTTTGCTCAATAATAATGAGAATATTTCAGAATGAGACTCAAAATAAATGGCTTATTCACTAAACTGCTCTCAGAATGCATTCTAGCTTTTTTTTTTTTTTGAAGATTGTGGTTGGAATACATGTTTAGTAACTGAATCACACACACAAGCATGATGGGGTAGTCCAAAAACAGCTAGCGGTTAGAGATGAAGTAATATTTATGGGGTTGTTTTAAGCGATTCATTTCTAAATGGTCATTAGTAAGCCCACACTGAGAAAGCATATAACCTCCTAAATGAACTATGACCAAAATCTTCCTAAAACAAGAAACAGCTGTCTGTGGTAATGATTATTTCAAATGGACTGTAGGTATGACTTTATGATTGATATGATAGCCAATGCCACAAATGGGTTATTATGATGCCATATCTCATTTAAGTCATTTTGTTTAGAAATATCCTTTACTCTTTTGAAGGCAGGTGGTACACTTTATCGTGTCATGGATAGTTATTATGTTATACGTGGAGTGATGTTCTCAATGAAGAGATGTGCTTTTTATTTAGACTCTAGACAGAGTCTATTATATTACATAATGGTCTATGATTTTCTCTATTTCATATATCTTTTCTTTCTTCCTCGCCTTTGGAATATTTCTTCAGTGGCTGACGGCAGGAATCCAGCTTGCATTTTGAATAGGCCTCTCAGCATGCGTATGTATGAGTTCTCGAAGAAGACAAATGCATGACTGAACTTGGTGCATGAATGGATATATGGGAGTGTATAGCTATAAATCATGCACATGATATCTCAAATGTCTGAATAAGCCTTATTATGAGAGGAAGAGAAATACCAACTGAGTGTATGTGTGCAAGGGAAAGAATGTGAATGAACAAACAGGTGAGCGAAAGACAGAATTAATTTGCCTTGTTGTCATCACAGAGTTCCCATGAGAGCACGTGTTCAGGCGGTAATCACCGTGACCACCGCGTGCGACAGCAGCTGGTGGTCCCTTGTTATCATCTGTATGCTAAATTGCCAGCCGTAAATAATGTCAGGTGGCTAGCTTGGCCAATAGCGGCGAGGCCATCGCTCTCTCCAACAGGCCGAGAGTAGCCTTAATAAATCCTGCAGTTCCTCCATGTCCTCTTCCTGCAAAAAACAAAGCTTAATTCCCCTTATGGATCATTAATATGACATGATTACATTCTGGAGAATTTGTCCCTACAGATTTGTCCCTCTGGAGAATTTTGCAGATCTCCTAGTACCTGAGAGCAGCCACATGTTCCCATGGAACGCAAAGCATAATTATCCTAAAGGTCTCACCCTCCGAGGTTTAAATAGGCCACCCACGTTTTTGTTTAATTAACCCTCAGGTTCTGTTCTGTACTTAGCCGTGGCTTCTGTATTTCTCTACGACATCTGTTTTGAAATAAAATGTAGGTTATATCCTGGGAATGTGTCTGATAGCAGCTGTGTATAGCAGCTGTGAGTGTATATAAGAGATGGAGGGAATGGGACAGTGAATGTGACAGTGAAAATGACTTCTTTAACAGCTTGATCTGGACATCAAAATGACCCAAACACTATCTCTGTAATAATAATAATCATCATCATTATCATCATAAAAATAATAATCATGTGTTCCATTCAGACAGTGCCTTTATAACATCTAAGGTCACTGTAAAAAAAGATAACATAACAGATATGATTTGTCATGAGAAATTATTTTTCATATTTTACAAATATTTTTCCAATTTAAATTAATACATTTTAAAAATAGGTCATAAAGGTTAATAAAGGAACGTGACAGTGATACTATAGTCCTACCTGAAAGGACACTTGTGGCTAACCCTTTTCATTCGTGTCAGCTTGTTTACCGCTGTTACACTCTAGTGTGCTTCAGAGTGTAGCGGTCGATGGCATATCTGCAGCTTCTGTGTTTTTTTTATTGGGCTGGGTAGTAGTTTGTGCAGCTGGGTGTTTGTGTAGAGGTCATATCTGCAAGCATAGGGGAGTTCTGATTTATATAAATGAAGAGCTGGGTGCAGGCAGTCTCAGCGGTGCCGGGCTAATTAAGAATCGGGGCTAAACGGGGAACAGTCACCTTGTGCTCCTTCAGGATTCACTCTTGAGTAGACTTCCTCATTCTGTGCTCAGGTGCAGCTCCAAACTGGATCCCCCGTTAAACTTTGTTCTTTTTCAATAAAGTTTTATTGATCTCTTAGAGGAGAAACTGACAGACAGCCGAAGTGACTGATGCAGCGGCCTGGCTAGGTGCTCCCATAAATGACAACTGTGACTTACTGCTGCCACTCCATCTCCTTTGCTCTCTCCGTCTCTCTCTCTCTCTTTCACTCCATAAATTCTTCAGCCCTATCAGTGTCACTTATGTCCCTCTTTCCTCCCTCATTTCTCCTTCGTTCGTCTCTCTCCATCCCTGTTATATGGTGGAAGCTGGGGGGCAGTTAATCCTGTTATCTCTACATGCGCAGACTGGCAGCAACAAACACACATAAACACGCTGTACACACTCTCTCCAAAGCCTTAATACTGTAATCAACTAGCTTGTACACACCAGCAACTGCACTGCAATTAACTTGCCTCTCGACTGGCCTTAACACACACACTCACTCACACACACACACACACACTATGCACTTTCAGTTTAATCAATTTGCCAGTGCAGATACAAGAATGACAGCGAGAGTGTATCAAGAGTGTGTGAATATCGAAATGTCAAGCAGTGGAGTGCTATTGTGTGAGTGTGAATGTGTGATGCGTAGAGGAAAATGCCCCCTGCTTGACAGGTGCTGGCTCTTAATATGCAAATTGAGAGATGGACAGGACAAATGGACATATTGGAATGGAGAGATGAGACAATCAAAAATGAAAAAATGTTGAATTGATTCCACACAATATAAACACACACACAAACACACACACACATGATAATCCTACTCCAATAGTAAATTGGGTATTGAAACTGACCTACATGCCAGTCACCCTTTCCTTGCATGCAATCACACATCTCTTTACATACGGTATGCAAATAAAATGCAAATAAAAAGGAAATTGGATTTCATTTGCACTGTACATAGCAATAATTCTAATTATTTACATATTACATATGCTATTAGACAATTGCTTTTTTTTTACTTTAGCTGTGGCTGCTATCACTCATGTCGTCTAGCTGAATTCAGTCATATGTAACATATAGCTACGAAATTGTTTCAGCTTCCTCTGACATATTCCATGCCGCATAAACACACTCCACATTTCAGAAAAGTAAGAAGGCTAATCCATAGCTGTCTTGGGTTTAGGCTACATCTTAATGCTTTCCACATCTCACTCTTTCTTGCTCTCTCTCTCGCTCTATGTGTAGTAATTACAGTGGTGGGCTCAAGCAGAGTCAGTAAATGCTTCTCTTTTACTCTTACGCTTCCACCAAGCAAATTATGCCTCCGTTACTATAGAGACCTGTTTATAAAAAGCCGCTTTCCTCCCTCCCCATCTGACCCAGCTCTTTCCCTCTTTTATTCCTCCTCAATTTTATGCCTCTCGCTCCGTCCCATTTGACACTCAATATGTACCTCTGCATGTTCACTCACTCCTGTTTTTCTCTTTCTTTGCCTGCTCGCTTTTTTTTTTGGTTCCTTATATTGATATAGCTTGTTTTCTTCCGTTATCTTTATAAAACCTTGGTATATAACATCCAAATGAGGTGCTGTGCGCCATCCGCACATGCTTCCCCACTGTATTCTTAATGTTTCCTGATATAATACGAACACAGATCTTATCTAATATACAGTATTTTACATTAGGGGTTTTAAAACCCTTTTAAACTGGGATCTGTTGTTGGGTCCAGACTAAAGCTTGATTTATTCCTCTTTCCAATCAAGTTTCTGAAGCCATCAGAGTGTCAGAAGGGCAATTCAGAAAGGAGGAAATGCAGCAGAATAGTCACTTTTCCAAAACAAGCCATAAAACAGACTCTTCACTCTCATACCTACACGCAACAATTAGTTTCACTGTACTTACTGAATAATTCATAGTTATCGAGTAATATGCTTTAAGATGAATAACTGAATAATAAGCTAGATGTTTATAGCATTAATATGGCAAGATGACAAAATATCCCAGATTCAATTTATATCATTTGAACATCAAAGTTAAAGGTTGCATATTATGTAAAACAGAATTGTTCTTGAATATTCAATTTCAAATGATTTGGGAGTGGTGTGTAGACATTATAAACGTCAGCCTACAGCTCTCACCTGAATCCATACAGTCTATATGAATAAGTTTGCGATGTCACAAAAATGGGCTCATTCACACATAGCCACTTTCTTCCACATGGCCCCGCTCAATCAACAAACAAACAAACAAACAAACAAAACCTAGAGAGGCGTATGGGTGTTTCCCTGTGATCCTACTGAGATTACATTTATAAATACAGTCAGGTCCATACCTATTTGGACAGTGACACAATTTTTGTACTTTTGCCTCTGTACACCACCACAATGGAATCAAGATGTGATTGAAGTGTAGACTTTCAGCTTTAATTCTAGTGGTTCAACAAAAATATTGCATTAACTGTTTAGGAATTACAGACATTTTTTACAGAGTCCCTCCATTTTCACAGGCTCAAAAGTAATTGGACAGTTGACTGATAAGAAGTTTCATGGCCAGGTGTGGCCTGTTTCCTCATTATTTCATGACAAATTAAGGAGATAAAACGTCTGGAGTTGACTCCAAGCGTTGAATTTGCATTTGGGTGCTGCTCATGGGAATTCTCAATATGCGGTCCAAAGAGGTGTCGATACAAGTGAAGGAGGCCATCATTAGGCTGAAAAAAGAAAACATTCAATCACATCTTGATTGCCTCATTTGATGTGGTATACAGAGATAAAATTACAAAAATTGTGTCTTATGGATGTTACTTATGGACCTGACTGTATGTATATAAAGTAAAGGTAAAAAATATTTTAAACCTTCACAGCAACCTTTGTGTATATTTCAAATCAACAAGTTAAAACATTAACAAAACTGATTTACAGCAACTACAAAGCAGCATTTTTGCCTGCCCCATTCCAATATGACTACACTTTGAAATCTAATCATTTACATTAAAATACTTTTTAAAAAATTGTTATTTTTGCATTACTCTGTGAATTAAATTAATATCTTATGCATGATCTATCCTTTTCCATGACTGATCCATTATAGGGTGTAAAAATGTACATTTTATTTGTAGCCCACAACAGCCATGAGTGGAATACAACTATGAAATGGAATATTTGATATATTGCACAAATCACATGTTCAGCAGAATGTTTCTTGAAGATTGTGGGAAGAAGATTTTCATTGTTATTATGATATTGACTGACACAGACACTTTGAAAGTACAAGCCTGTTACCCAAATTATGTTATTATTAATATAAACCAAAACCATAGTTAAGCACACTCGGTGTATTTGATGATTCTATGCAAAAAAAAAAAAAAAAAGCTTGCGCCTCAACAGTGTTATTCATTTAAGTGCAAATTGCAGCTATTGTCAGTAAAGAAACATTCTAAAAATGCGATTGTTGCCTGAGAGTTTAATTTTTAAGCGTTAAGGGCTAAATGGCAACCCATGGATAATCATGCAATCACTCTGCTTCAGAAGAATGAAAATGTAGGAATAAATGCCAAATCAGCATGATACCTTCGGCAGTCAAAAGACTGTACTGCTGTCCATCATTTTCCAAAAGCCCCAGATTTCGTCTTACTAGTGTTCTACAGACTTTCAGTCCCAGCGTGACTGTTTTTTTGCACATGAAACTTGCCCTTCTTGTGCAGTTCTCATTTGGAGTTCAAAACAAAGCATTTCAAGGTTCATTTGCTAATTGCTCATTTGAATATTTATGGATCTTTGCATCTATCAGGTGGCTTTGTGATCCTGAACATCAGGAGCTTTTAGTGCACTTCTCCATCTTGAACACTCCAGGATTCAAGACACAGATACATTTATGTTCAGAATGCCAAGTCAACACCTTGAACCCTTTGTCATGTTCCTCAAACCATTCCTGAACAATTTTTGCAGTGTGGCAGGGCACATTATCCTGCTGAAACAGGCCACTGCCATTAGGTAATACCATTGCCATGAATGGGCGTACTTGGTCTGCAGCAATGTTTAGGTAGGTGGTACATGTCAAAGTAACATCAACGTGAATGCCAGGACCCAAGGTTTTCCATCAGAACATTGCCCAGAGCATCACACTGCCTCCGCCGGCTTGCCTTCTTCCCATAGTGCATCCTGGTGCCAACTCTTCCCCAGGTAATCACTGCAAATGCACCAGGCTGTCCACATGATGTAAAAGAAAATGTGATTCTTCAGACCAGGCCACCTTCTTTCATTGCTCCATGGTCCAGTTCTGATCCTCACATGCCCATTGTAGGCGCTTTCGGTGGTGGAAAGGGGTCAGCATGAGCACTCTGACCGGTCTGCGACTATGCAGCCCCATATGCAGCAAGCTGTGATAGACACCACTGACATCTTTCTATTATAGACAGCATTAGCTATTTCAGCAATTTGTGCTACAGTGGATCTTCTATGGGATCGGACCAGATGGGCTAGTCGTCGCTCCACACACGCATCAGTGAGCCTTGGGCGCCCATGACCCTGTCATCGGTTCACCGGTTGTCTTTCCTTGGACATATCGGGAACACCTCACAAGACCTGCTGTTTTGGAGATGCTCTGACCCAGTCGTCTAGCCCTTGGCCCTTGTCAAAGTTGCTCAGATCCTTACGCTTGCCCATTATTACTGCTTCCAACACATCATCTTCGAGAACTGACGGTTCACATGCTGCCTAATATATCCCACCCCATGACAAGTGCCATTGTAACGAGATATTCACTTCACCTGTCAGTGGTTTTATATATACTGATAACATATGATATACATTTACATATATAACATATGAAACTATATAGCTGCTGTATATATGTTATAACTATATAGCATATACATTATATGTTCTATTATATGTTGTATAATATATATATAAAAAATAAATGTGTTATATGTGGTCAAATAAGTTACTTTTATTTTTACTTTTCTTTCTCACACTTCTTCTATCCTTCTGTCTCCCTTTTTCCCCCAGTGTCCCTCATGGTTAACATGACAGCTAAAACCATCTGGTCAAAAATGACAATATACTGCAGCACCATGACAGCATACTCATAATGTACACAACTCAAATGCCAAGTGTGTGTACGTGTGTTTGTGTTTGAATATGTGTGTGTGTGTGTGTATGCCCTGTTCTTCAAATATGTTTTTGCAGAGTCATCCCATTGAAATGGTCTTTATCCAGCCCTAGAGTATTGTGTATTTATCTGAGACTGAGCACTGTGTAGCGTCCATTACCCAAGAGCCTGTGATTCCATCACGACGACTTCTCATTGTCTCCTTTGTCCTCTCTAGTGTACAATATGCTGGGAAGCGCTGTCAGCACACAGTCCAGCCTTGAAATCTGGTCATCAATTAGACATCCTCCTCTCGCCTGCCTATTGTCTGCCTTCGAAAAGCGAGAGGCCTTTCACATTGTTCGAGAGAATGAACCGGATCTCCAGAAGAGTAGGGTCTGTTTCGAATAAAAATGCACACTGAAGGCAGAAAGCGAAGTGCACATGAAGTGATTTAGGTTCACACTAATGAGTGAGAGGAAAAGAGAAAGAGACAGGAAGACTGAGGGAAAGAAGAATGATTTCAGGTGGGATGGATATGGGCCAAGTTAAGAGGGAAAGAAAGAGAGAAAGAGGAGGGAAGGCTTCTGTTGATGGGCTTTAAAAGTGAGTTAATTGTTCCCTGAGGCGACATGCTGTAGAGATGAACCAGCAGAGTAGAAGATGGGCCAAAACTACACATTTTATGTCTTTACTTTTTTTTTCTTATCGCCCCCTCTCTCTCTCTCTCTCTCTCTCTCTCTCTCTTTCTCTCTCTCTCTCTCTCTCTCTCTCTCTTTCATATTCCCAGCACGCCTCGTCATAGGCATTTGTGAAATAAATAATAAATACATTTTAATTAAAAACTTTAATGCACTGTGTTTCTGTTAATCCCAATCTATGTTTCATAATTAAGTCTGTCTCCTTGCTCGTTAATTGCTCATGTGAATGTAAATACACGGCTGTAGAAGGCCGTAGAATTGATTTAGATATACATAATCATGCTATTTGATTGTGTGGCAAAGCAGCATCTATTCTGTATTTGTGATGGACTCTCACATCACAATCACTTTCAGTAACTGCTTTATCCTAGTCAGGGTTGACATGGCCTATCCTGAGAATCCTGGGTGTGCAGTGGGACTACATCCTGGATGAGATGCCAGTCCATCACAGGCCACCATGCGTACACACATTTACGTAGACAATCCACCTATTGCATGTTTTTGATAGGAAACCAGAGGAAACCCTAACAGACTAGGGAATAACATGCACAGAAATATCACTGTATCCCAAGGTCAGGATCAAACCTGGGTCCCTGGAGCTTTGAGGCGTAACCCCCTGCACCACTGCTCCGCCCCTCTCTCCTAGCAATCTGACTTTAGTTTTAAACAGTTTGTTTCACACAAACTTATATATTCAATTATGAATAAGCTTTATTGCGAACGCATGCAGTTCTTCTTCCTTCAAGAATCCTTTCAATCTTTCCACTGTCCATCCATTCATGTGTCCATCAATCCATCCATCAGTCCTTTCAAGCATCAATCCATCATCCTTCCACCTATCCATACACCCATTTGTGCATCTATACACCCATCCATCCACCCTTCCTGTATATTCTGTCTATTATTGTCTCTGCTTGCTTTCTGTCCCTCTCCGTCGCTCATTACAGACAGTAGGAAAATGATCTCTTTCTAATGATTACCCTGCTCACCCCCCCACTCTGCACTCCCTCTCTCGCACTCGTTCGCTCCTTTCAGTAAATGAGGGAAAGTGATACCTCTCTCTAATGACCGTTGTGAATAATTGGTCTCTATATAAAGTCTCGCTTTAGTGTTGGAAATCTCTCCCACTTCTCCCATCTTCTGTCCTCTAATCATTCCATCGTCTCCTTCATTACCCATCCATTATATAGTTTCCGCTTTTCTTTGGGGAAAGTGTGTTTTATGTTTAAATAATAATAACAGTATGTGTATGTAACAACACAGCTGCATATATAATGTCACACTCATATGATGCAGTCATATGTAATCCTGCGTCACAAGTTAATAAGACATGTATGACCTGAAAGAGGGCAGGGAATGAGAGAAACTAATGCAATAAAAACAGATATTTTATGTTTTGTGCTTTTTTCCTTCCTTTTTTTGTAAACCACTGCCCCCTCCAAGTTCTAGTGAGGAGAACTTGAGTTATTAAAATGCCAGCCTTTCCAACAAGAAGCAATAAATCAACCTAAATATCGAGAGAGAGAGAGAGAGAGAGAGAGAGAGAGAGAGAGTTGGAGGAAACAGAAGGTTTGGGAGCAGATGAAAGGATGGAAGAGAGAAGACAAAGATGAGAAGCAGCATTAGAAAAGTGGTGATTGAAAGGAAATCACACAGCAAAGGTGCAAAGTGCATCTCTCAGCTGAGTGAAATTATTCAGTGCTGAATATTACTAGGAGAAGAAAAATCTGTATTTGTGATAAATCATTATATATATAAATGGAAAAGAGAGCAAGGAGATTAAACTCGAATGGTGATGAATGATCAAAGCACACACACACACACACACACACAATCAGAAATATCTCAGGTGAAATAGTTAAATGGTTTCGTTCCTGCATAAGTGGCTGTCTCTGATGATGGCTCGCTCTCTTTGTCTCATGTGTGTGTGTGTGTGTGTGTGTGTGTCTGTGTGTGTGTGTGTGTCTGTGTGTGTGTGTGCTCATATGTGTGTGCTTTTATCCGCGCACACCCTGACAGGTGTTTAGCTAATTGGAGAGACCCAATGAGCATGAAAGAGAAGCTGAGTGCTAAAGACTAGTCCTTAATTATTCACTTCCTTCTTCAACTCTTTCTCTCACATTCTTTCCTTCTCTCTCTTTCTCTCTCTCTGAGTTTCTGTACCATGAAATCATTAGCCGCTCTTGGGAAAATTTTTGATGTATGCACTTTTGTACTGTTGCTCTAATTACCCTCCAACAAAAGATGTATACATGCTACAGTATATTTATTGGCTGCTTTATTTCTTATTTACACGCTGAGCAGCTATTAACGTCAGTCAGAATTTATTGCATGTTTATATTACTCAGCATGTTTCAGAAATAACGATGGGTGATTCATAAACAACACATTTAGATTAAACAGGTCAATCAATTCACAAGCATGAATGAATCCAAAGCTTATTTTTTCATCTACACACTCTTACTACACAAGTATCAATAAGCCAATATTCCTCTCTGTGTTGTGTTATACATATACATATTTTTTTAAAGAATCAAATCACTAAAGCAAGTTGTAATGCTCATCACTACTCTGTTTTGAGCCTCGCAGCAGAGTGCGAAAACGAACTGCCAGCTGTTAAAAGAGCATTCTGGCATAAAACCTGTTTTTTTTATATGTTATGTCATGTTATGTAGTATTCTGTAGCGCAACATTGTGTTTTTGCCCATCAATGTCTGGCACTACAATACACAACATGCATTACACAAGTACATTGTACAACCAATGGGAATTCCTACCTAAATCCTGACAGCTAGCTGTTTCTTGAGGAAGATTATTGAGGAAATAACACTTCATTTGAGAAATACCTGGGCAAAATAGTTAAAGCTATTTTTTTTTTTTTTACTATTTCCTTGAAAAATGTGTCGAGCATCTTAGTTAGCAGCTATAAAAAGAGCATTAACACTCAAATTAAAAATTACCACACAAGCTCAAGATGCTCTCTGGATTAAATTAAAATTCTCCCTACATTTTCCCACTCTTATATCACTCCATATCACATTTCTTCTACCATAACTCTCATCATTTCTGAAACATTTGAGACATTTGAAAAGAGTGATCATTATAACAATGATATTGAAGGAAAAAAATGTAACAGTATAATGTAATAGATCAGAAGTAATCAACTAAAATTCAAATAAAGGTCCATTTATGTAAACAAAATGTCTGTATAAACAACTAACATACCTAAATAGTGACATATTTACCTTTTAATGCTGAATCACTAATGATTAGGTTTTGGTTATTAATAAAATTGGACATGTTTTATTTTGCAATATTGTTTTATTTTGCAGTATTGCTCCACATAAACACTTCTGATTAGCACCAAAGAAATATGTGGTTTTTTTTAAACCCCATTCAAACCCGCTCCCACAGAAAGTTTGCCCAATCCTGTACACTCCTGAAGTTATTATTTGTTTTATTGTACCTATTATTTATTGTTTAATTGTACCTTCCTGCATTATTTTATAACAAATATATTTTTTTTATTTCCCAAAATATAAATAAATGAGTCATTTAAACCAGCATGACTTTGACCAGGATAAAGCAGTTACTGAAAATGAATGAATGAATGAATGAATGGTAAATGTGTCACATTACATGAACAAGTCATGTTGTTGCTTCATTAACTTCCCTTTCTAACCTGTCTAGCACTTCCTGTAGCTAGTGTCTGATCTGAAGAGCTGCCTCCAGCTAAATAATTTACATAAATGCATGTGATTGGTTAAACTGCAACAGAGGATACGCTACAGAAGCTGCGATAGTTCTGAGATGCTAAGTATTTGAGTTGCTAGCTATTTGATTTGATAATTCTGATGTTCTGAGTTGCTAAGTATTTGACTTCTGCAGTATTTTCCGAGTGCTTGGTTTGGTCAGGTGACATACTTTACTGGGTCTGCATCTGGACCACGGTCCGCCAGTTGTTTGCATTAAAAAACCCAGCTTGACTATTAAACTTGCAAACATTTATATAATTAATCTAATGTATGCAAAACCTCCAACCCCAAGACCATGGATAAAAAAAATCAACTTACAGCAGCAAGTCAAAAGTAGATTAATTGCACAGGAAAAAATGCAGACTTGGCAACATTCCCTCCCTGGGTATGTGCTCTGAAGAGGTGGTACTCCTTCAAAATATATTACCACCTTCAATATGTTATAGCCACAGGTGTGTCAGGGTGTGCCTGTGCCAACGACATTCAAAATGCATGCCTGACAAAAATAAATAAATAAATAATGTTTTGGTTTCGTAATTTATAAAAATGAGTATTATCCTATTTATGGATGATCTGTTGGTACATATCAGGCTTAGAAGAATTGTCACTAATCTATAAACATTTCCCAACGTCCATCAACATCAGTACATAAAAACAAGCAAGGAGAATGTTTTAGTGAGTATTTCCCTGGTTAGATCATGTTACCTGTGGTTGTTGCTGCCTAGTTGTGACAGACTATGTTGTTTAATAAATTTATTTCATGACCATATTACTCTTATTGTTTACAAGATGTTTACAAGAATACAAGGGTTAAAAGAGTGATTCCTTTCAAATTTGCATCACAAACAGGGCACAATACCTGTTCAAAACAAGCAGCAGGACAACTATGCTGACTGGGTGACTGAACCGTTTATAACTTCATTTGATTTAGACAGTTTTCCATTTAGACCTCATTGTAATCCTCCAGTGCTTTTCTGTGCCCTGCTGCTTTGTGCATAATTTGTGTTTCCTGTCATTTTAAACATATTTTTATGGTATATTGTCTTCTTGAGAACGGGATTGTGTCCTGTAGAAAAACGTCTTAGCCAATGAAAATTTCTTAACTGTAGTACATACCCTATTATAAGGCTAGTATAAATTACATATATGATTATTAAACCTGTTTCTAGACATTTTAACATCGTTTTTCTAATTTTAAGCAATTTCTAGAAATAAGCTAAATTATCTAGAATATAGAAAATATGAAGGTTGAAATGGGTAAATGCATCTAAATCCAGGCTGAATAAACTTATATCTGATTTATTATAATCTCATAATAAATATTAAAGAAATTTGCACATATTCAAGATATTTTCTTTCTTTCTTTTTTGCAGTGTGCACTTTTTTGTAATAATGATGTTGTTGCTGTAGATAAAATGAACACTTTACTGCATTTATTATTATTATTATTATTATTATTAATAATAATAATATATTTTTGTTTCACCTTGTAAATAGTGCTCTAATACTTGGTATGGGATTTAATGAATATCATTCGTTCTACTCATTCACTACCTTATGCTTCATGGTTATGGGTCGTTCACAAAACGAGCCGGCTCTGTGGTAAATGTTGGATAAACTGTATCTGGAATTGTCTTCAGATTCTACTTTAATGAAAGTTAAGCAGTCACAGCAGGCACATTCTTTTTAATGCAGGAATGCATGCTGTGCCTTACTCGTTCTACATTTATTAAAATATGTTTTAAAACAAACACAACGTAAAGTGTAATATTTTTTGTCAATCAGAATGTATAGTAAAGTTTTAGCAAACTATGTATGCATCAGCTAGGCAAAGACCAGTAACACTGTCCAGCTGAAGAAAAAGAAAGGAGCCATTTTTGGTAGGCTGAAACGATTTCTCTGACTCAGTGTAAAAAGCTAGAATTTCAATCAGATATTGCATCTGTATAGGAATATCTATATTTATATTTCTAACTCTGCTATTAATAGACATTACAAGTAGACGGTTTAGCCAGTATTCAAGCTGGGAAATCTCACCTTAAAGACTATGTAAGGTGCATGTTTACATGTTTGTTTGCATGGTTAGTTTATTTAATTTGGCCAGTGCCCCATTAAAAAACACAACCACTAATAGGGAGAAACATGCACGCAACCTGTACTGTCTCGTAGTTCTTCTGAACTCATGGCATGAACATTATCATGCAGTGTGAGCTAGAACAAATGGTTCACTTACTGTATGGTTCACTAGCTCCCTGACCCTGACTGTCCTAACGATGTTTCTTACAAACCATCTGGAAATATCAGCAATGTTGACCTTGGACCTTTCTCATCCTCCTGGGACACACACACACACACACACACATATACAGTATATATACAGTCAGGTCCATAAATATTGGGACAGTGACACAGTTTTGGTAATTTTGCCTCTGTACACCACCACAGTGGATTTGAAATGAAGCAGTCAAGATGTGACTGAAGCGTAGACTTTCAGCTTTAATTCAAGGGGTTTAACAAAAATATTGCATTAACCGTTTAGGAATTACAGCCATTTTTTACAGAGTTCCTCCATTTTCACAGGCTCAAAAGTAATGGGACAATTGACTGATAAGCAGTTTCATGGCCAGCTGTGGCCTGTTTTCTCCTTATATCATGATAAATTAAGGAGATAAAAGGTCTGGAGCTGATTCCAAGTGTTGAATTTGCATTTGGTAGCTGTTCATGGGAACTCTCAATATGCCGTCCAAAGAGGTGTTGATGCAAGTGAAGGAGGCCATCATTAGGCTGAAAAACCAAAACAGACCTATCAGAGAGATAGCAGAAACTTTAGGAGAGCCAAATCAACAATTTGGTACATTCTTAAAAAGAAGGAATGCACTGGCGAGCTCAGCAACACCAAAAGGCCTGGGAGACCACAGAAAACAACTAAAGTGGATGATTGCAGAATTCTTTTCTTGAAGAACAAGAACAACCCCTTCACAACATCTAGCCAAGCCAGGAACACTCTGGAGGAGGTGGGCCTATCATTGTCAAAGTCTACAATCAAGAGCCACCTTCATGAATGTAAATACAGACGGTTTACCTCGAGATGCAAACCGCTGGTAACACTCAAGAACACAAAGGCCAGATTAGACTTTGCTAAAAAACCTCTAAAAAAAGCCTGACCAGTTCTGATGCAAGATTAACTTGTACCAGAATGATGGGAAGAGAAAAGTATGGAGAAGGAAAGGAAGGGCTCATGATCCAAAGCATACCACATCATCCGTCAAACATGTGGAGGCGGTGTTATGGCATGGGCATGTTTGGCTGCCAATGGAACTGGGTCACTGGGGTTTATTGATAATGTGACTGTTGATAGAAGTAGCAGGATGAATTCTGAAGTGTACAGAGCCGTACTTTCTGCTCAGATTCAGTCAAATGCTGCAAAACTGATAGGACAGCGCTTCACAGTACAGATGGATAACAACCCAAAACATACTGTGAAAGCAGCCCAAGAGCTTGGAAATTAAATGTTCTTAAATGGCCGAGTCAGTCACCTGACCTCAACCCAACTGAGCGCTTTTCACTTACTGAAGACAAATCTGAAGGCAGAAAGACCCACAAACAAGCAGCAACTGAAGATGGCTGCAGTAAAGACCTGGCAAATCATCTCAAGGGAGGAAACTCAGTATTTGGTGATGTCCATGGGGTCCAGACTTCAGGCAGTCATTGACGGCAAAGGATTTACCTCCAAGTAATAAAAATAATCCTAATATTTATGATTATATTAGTTTGTCCCATTACTTTTGAGCCTGTGAAAATGGAGGAACTCTGTAAAAAATGGCTGTAATTCCTAAACGGTTAATGCAATATTTTTGTTAAACCCCTTGAATTAAAGCTGAAAGTCTACGCTTCAGTCACATCTTGACTGCTTCATTTCAAATCCACTGTGGTGGTGTACAGAGGCAAAATTACCAAAACTGTGTCACTGTCCCAATATTTATGGACCTGACTGTATATATATATATATATATATATATATATATATATATATATATATACACACAATACCTATATGTAATAAGAATAAGAATTTTCTACACCCAGTCCTAAATCTAACCCTAATCTTCATCCGTATATAACCAAAAAGAAATTGTTTTACCCTTTCAGGTTTGGAAAAATATTATAAATATAGTGTTAAAAAAATCATTTTTCACTGTCAGGATAATCACACACACATACATACACGCACACATTTTGCCTACTATCCTTGTGAGGACCTTCCACTGACATAATAATTAATTCAGCTAATTAATGCTACACCTACACTTAAACCTAAGCTGAAATTAACCTCACTAACCAACAAGGTCAAGCTTGTCAAATATTCCTATCACTGTCCCCACCAAGATATAAAAACATGCCCCACCCACATACACACATAAGGACCCATTTGCCTTTATATTTCAGTAAAATAAATATGATCATTACTCGGCGAAAGGCAAATGAATTTGACGTTCAGTTCTCAGTAGACATAATAGTTCTGATGAGAACAGATTCAGCCTCAGCACGAGGAACACTATTAAACCAGCTAATGACCCATCAGAATAGAAACTCAAAACCATGGCAACAACAGCAAAAAATGGGCCATGTCTCTAATTACACATTGGAAAAAATCGGATCCGTAATTAGAGCGAATGAACTATGGAAATTGGACATAACTACATTGATAAATATGCTGAAGACATTAGATGGCATTAGATGTTTCTTGTGCTGATTGGGGTATCCATTTGTTGTTGTTTTTTTTTTTGGCATATCATAATTATTCATTTATTTATTAAAAAAAACAAAACAAAAATTATTTTACACTGAAGAGCCGTTTTAGTAACAATGGCTTGTCTTGTTATACAGTGTGTGTGTGTTTCAGTTTATCAGGCTGTGTGTTTTCCTCAAGAACTGTTTGTGTCAGTAAGTGTAATTTAAGACACATTCTGAAGTACATGATAAGAGGCTCCAATTTGATCAATAATTTGTTTTTCATTTTAGCTAGCACGCTATGTCCTGTAGGTTATGACATCTCTGCTCTAATAACTCATCTGCTTCTAATGCTAAATCGCATCTTTATTTTTGAATTGAAGTGCAGCTGATGGGTCTGAAAGATTAATGTGTATTTATCAGTGTGAAATGGTGAAAAATGGTAACAGCAGGCCTAATTTGCACGATTTATCTGATTGAAACATTTTTAGCAAATGAAATGGCGTGATCAGTCCCTTCTGCACTTTCAGAACCTGCAAGGAATAAAATTGCTTATATTACTGTCGACTCTTTGAACAGCTCTATTCTCGGATTGAACTGCCTCAGTAGTAAGTCGCTTCGGATGAAAGCATCTGCCACATAAATAAATGTAAAGTTGTTTTATGAACATAAATCTGTTTCCCAATCTGTTTCTGCAACTATGCAGAAATAAAACTGGGGGATAACTGAGTGATTTTGGATGCAAAGTCATGGCAAAGCAGGGTTTAGGCTAAATAAACAAGATAGACAGAAAAAAAATACTATAAAGAGGGAAATAGACAGAGAGAGAGAGAGAGAGAGAGAGAGAGAGAGAGAGAGAGACAGGAAAAAAAGCATTGACTGACTGAAAATAGTGATGACACTGAACAAACATTTTATTTATCCTTACTTATAATGTCTTGCACTATAACACATGCACACTACTTTCAAACTTCTTTCAGCTCCAAATTAACTTGGCACCAGAACTGCCAACATCGTATACAAGTAAACGATAATATTTAACAATGACTAAACCTGACCAGATGTTGTCAGCTGTGTATCTAATACATAGACTTACATGTAACACTGTAACAGTTAGTTAGAAAAAAAGCAATTAAAATTCGGTGATAGTAACTTAGCTGTAGAGTAGGAATGTAACCGAATACATTTTTAAATGAACAGATAGTGTGTTCTTAACAGATACAGATATGGGGTGCACTATTTAATTTTTTTTGCCAGAAACTTTGATAGGGCATTTGGTTGAGATTAGAGGTGTGAACCAGGCCTGAGATCCTGTGGGACACAAAAAACGAGCTAGAAGTCAGATATAAAGTTCATAGGACAAAGAAAGACCATGTTCATGTTCATGGTCCTTGGTTCTATACGTCATAAACAAGCTGTCTGCACTTTATTAGATTTATTTCTGATCATTTGCTATAAAACAAGACCTTGGTGGACACAGAGTAGTTTTAAGCTAGCCCAATCTGGCAACCCCTCGAACTGTGCTCCTCCCCCGAGTATGGGGTAACAAGATTCCTGCCCCGATGAGCCTTTATTAGCACTTGCTCTAGTTCCCATTTTGACCACTAGGTGCTAGAATAACTCTGTGGAGCTGAATGGGGCAGTGACCACGCTGCCCCATGACCCAGCAACATCAAGAAGGTGAGCAAATCAGTGCTGGCTTACATCTGTCAAATTGCGACATTTTTAAAAATCATTGGTCATTCAAAAGAGGTTAATAGTATTTCAATGGAATTTAAAATGTATGGAACTATAAAAAGGACTTTATGAACATTAATGTTTGTTTAACAGCTGATATAAATGGGTTTAGCTTTGGGTTTAAATATGAATACAGGTGAAGATATGAATATTTGGAGCACTAAACGGATGAAGATACAGAAAATGCTATTGCTTTATACTGTAGACATATTCACACCATTAAATCACTGTAAACTGTATTACTTCAATATGACTTGCAATGGTACTGATAGCCTACTTAATATTATTACCATTTTAACTGTGGATGTGATGTCAGCTCAGGAGAATGCATTATCAGAACAATCTCAAATAATCTGTGAATTCTAGTGTTACTGATATGGCTGTCCTATACAGTGCTGTATAAAGAAGTGTCCATGTAGTAAATATTGAATGAGTGAGTGATGGAGCGATTTAAGACAGAGCTACTGTCTCAGTAAGAGAGCTGTATGCTGAAGGACAAAAGAATCAAATATAGAATAGATCAGGGGAGGTTCAAATCCAGTCCAGCATTTAGTAAGTGATTTTTCTTCTCTAACACATCCTCTATATATGGTGATTACCTGGTAAATTAAGTCAGCAGTCTGGGAAGTCTTCTAAACTCTGCTAGACTCCGGCCCTCCAGGACTACAACTGATGACCTCCAGAGTGAATAAGTGGAATAGAGGTGAACACTAAATAATTGGGGGGGTGGGAGGGATATAGGGCAAAATTACCTGCTGACAATTTAAAGTAATCACCAGGAAACACTGATTAAGATATCTAATTGAGAGAATGATTGAAATTGAAAAAGAGGAGGGAGATGCTTGAAAGAGAAAGGGGGAAATGGAAGGGGAGTGAGAAAATGGCTAAAAGAGACAGATCCAGTTGCTGAGAGAGAGAGAAAGAGAGAGAGAGAGAGAGAGAGAGAGAGAGAGAGTAGACATGATGGATGCAGTGCTCTCGTTCCGTGCCCCCTAACGAAGACTCTAATTAGTGTTTGTGTAATTCTGCACTGTCTTCGCTGCCTGCTCATCTTAATTAACCACATTCATCTTCTCCTCCCCTTATTCCCTCCTTTCACCCCATCTCTCTCTCTCTCTCGCTTTCCCTTTCTCTGTGCTCTCTTAAAATAACAGTCACTCTGTCCCACCTGGAGCAGACCTGTTTTTTTTCCCTAGATTCTTCCCCGCTCCCATCTCTCACTATTCCTCTCTCCTCATCTCTCTCATTCAAAATTTAAATCAGAGCAATCAGCTGACAGCCGCAGTGAAGATATCAGTCATCTACACGTGCCTCAGGTTGTAGAGAATTAGTCAAGCCATGATCTCAAGCTCTCTTTCTTTTCACTAAAATCTCTCTATAAATTCTACGTTAACATTTATCTAAGCTTCGTGTTTGTTTGATATTCATCGTCTCTGCATCTGTGATTAAACAGCAGTGGTGTGTGATACTTATATAGTGACAGTGAAGGTCAGATATTATTTTTTATGCTAAAGACAGACTTTTTTGCGAATTAAGGCTGCAGGTGTGCAAAATTACTCTACAGCATCTCATAAAATAAAAATTTAGTATAGTGTAGTATAAATTATTTTTATTTTCAGTTCTTCTAATAAATAAATAATTGCATGCCTGAAATTCTTACACATGGAATTACTGTACACTGATATTATTTATTGGTAAATATGACTAGAAATATTTTTTTTTCAGTAAATTACTGTGTTAATATATGAAAATACAGTACTATATCTTTCCAAATGATTCAGCAATAAATTACTCAAATATGCTGTGCATAATACAACAAAACTAA
This sequence comes from Pangasianodon hypophthalmus, assembly GCF_027358585.1. NCBI lineage: Eukaryota > Metazoa > Chordata > Actinopteri > Siluriformes > Pangasiidae > Pangasianodon > Pangasianodon hypophthalmus. The sequence goes on from NC_069710.1 coordinate 25,726,450, forward strand.
ACCATATGTTTCAGTTAAAATTTAAATGAAGGACCTTTTTGTAAATCTAATACAGAATGGAAGGTCACATTTGGATGCTTGTTTTATCCTAAATCTGTTTGCTCTGGTTTTGTTGCAGCATCGCTGTGCCACTGGATTTTATCCCAGAATAAATTATTTTAATTGTGTGGATTTTTACTTTAAAAGCGCAGAGGCTTTTCTTGTTTTCTTAACAGCACATTCATTGCTTGATGCAAGTTTTCTGAAGCTCTGATTTTTAGAGCCTTCAGGGCTTTTAACAGCATTATAAATGTAATTATGTGTTATAAATCTTACATTATAATGGTAATTATTTGTTCTTACTTGACGACTCTCTCAGACTGACCGTGTTGTCGTGCTCGAATGTGGGAGACACAGATACAGTATGTGTTTAGACTAAACCACACATACACTGACACACACACAAAACATGTACATGCACACAGGAACAGCACTCAAGCGTGTGTTTTAGAACAATAGTGTTTGATGAACAGCTCTTTAGTTACTAAGTGCTGCTCTGTGTAACTCCCCAAAACTCCTTTGATTCAAAAGAGCCTAATGAGCTCAAGGTGTGTTTGCATGCATGCACGAGTGTGTGTGTGTCTGTGTGTGTATGAGGGAAGTTCATATGCATTTTAATATGTAAGGACCAATTTTTAAAGCAATAATTAGCTTTATGTGACACCACTGGGTCAGATATCTAATGCTGTTTCTTTTAAAAACCTATCTATCTATCTATCTATCTATCTATCTATCTGTCCATCCTTCCGTCTGTCCATAGATAGATAGATAGATAGATAGATAGATAGATATACAAGTAAAAATGGCTGTATAAATTATATAATGTAAATATAAAACATATACATGATAGCATGAGCTGTCTTCCAGTCAGCCGTGCTTCCAAATTTGCAGCATTTCTATTCTTCAGATAAAATCAATCTCATTTAGCAATGTTCTGTTTTTCTGTTAGACAAATGAGTGTTGCATGGGTTCTTCTCTGAGGCAGCATAACTGCACTTCCCAGATAAGAAGGAAACATTAAAAAACATGTTGTAATAACTGGGGAACATTTTTAATATTGTGGCAATATTTAAAACAATACTATAAATGAAAATTCAATATTGGCTCAGCCGAGTAGAAGAATTTTTTTAATTGGCTTTTCATTATGTTATTTATGAACGCAGAGGCTTAAATACGCATTGACTACTGAAATAAGGGCAAGTGGATGTTAAGAAACCTCTCACCTCCATTGACCAGTGTCCTTCAGCCAATTCAAATGATTCCACATTGTTCTTCTCTTCCAGCCTCTGACTATTTCTCGTTCTCGCTCTTTCTCTCATTTAATGCCCCCAGACACTTTTATCCCCGAAGCCATCTGCATTATGTGCCAAAGTGCTGCGTTGTCTCTGGCGATGACGCATCACCTTACCCTCCATCCAGGCAACAACAATCAGCCACCTACATGAAGACTTGACACCCACAGAAGGCATTAGCAATCAGCAATCAGTCTCCATCTGACAGAGGAAACATTTGCTCTCAAACAGGTGCCACGCTTTACAGCCATGAGCCTGAACCCTTCCACGCTGGGCCTGGTGCAGGATTAAAAATGATTTTGGCTTAATTTCACTAACGAGCATGAATTTTTATCATCTAAACGAAATCACAGAAATTATGTTCTGATCATTTTCACCTGAATGGTAAATAATAGTGATAGAAAATCTCTGTTAAAAAAATATTTTTACGTAAACACCAGCAGGATCCCCAAGCATATGAAGAGGTTTCTGGTTTTTGTGTGTCGATATATATATATATATATATATATATATATATATATATATATATATATATATATATATATATGTGTATGTATGTATGTATGTATGTATATATAAGTACAATGGATCATTATTTGTGAAGCAGAGAACAGAACATTATAGTTAATCGCACCCTAACCCTAACCCTAACCCTAACCCTAACCCTAACCCTTCTCTGTGTAAAGCGGCTCATTAACAATAGATGCCACTTCCTGAGCTAAACCATACCCTGATTAATTTTCAGATTTCTTTTTTCCCTCAATGCACTTGACTGTTACATTTTTGTCCTTGATGCTTGATGCACTTGCTTTGAGACTATGTTATTATAAATCCACAGTGACCTTGTTTCACACATTTCATAAGCTACATTAAATAAAGGCTCCAGTCAGACTACGTGAGGTCACAGAAATATTACAAATATTTATATATGAAGCTTTACTTTTCTTCTTTTCTGTGCTTTGGCAATATTCTACCTGATAGTCATGCCAGTAAAGGTTGGATTTGGAATTGGACTGTAGGTCAGGAGCTCTGTGAGTGGTAAGAGCTAATTTTGGATTTAACAATTTGGGTTTATTGGATGGGGTACAGCGTTTAACACCTCCTGTAGTGTTTCACTCCCTCCTCCCACTGCTTCCTGTTCTGGGTGTCAAATGTCACCACCAGCATGTAAAGTCAGGGGAGAAGTGTGCTTCCTAATGAGATCTCAGATGAAAACACATACACACATGCACACACATACAAACACACACACACACACACACACGCACTGTTTAACAAAATAAGCCTTAATAATACAATTTCTCATGTGGTGGATTGTTTTAAAAACACTTGGGTCGAACAGTGGTCCTCTGATAGTCCTGGAATTTAATCCCTAGTATGAAACCTTAAGTAATGAGTTATTACTTAGCTCTAATAAGAGGTAATAAATAGCAGATAATAATCCTATTTGTGCAGAGCTTTACAGACGACATCATTTTTCTCCACCACCTCTGATGTCCATTACTCAGGCGGTGACGCGCCCATCTCGACAGCTATTAGGGACCCAAGCACTCGCAAATGTGAATGTGCAAAAGAATACATTTGTCATTAGACTCATGATGCTCATGATACTTGCCAACTTTGGAATTTTAAAACTGATGCCCTGAATATATTAAAACCAGGATTCTCAGGCTGCAATGAAATTACAGTTCCATCAAAATGAAACAAAGAGAGTGCTAGAGAGAGAGAGAGAGAGAGAGAGAGGGCGAGAGAAAGAGAGAATCAATGTGGCAAGGCAAATGTGAAAACCATAACAGAGCTATAGTCCAATATCAGTTAATCAATCAAGATGTCTCCCTGTAATTACACCTAATGGCCAACCAGATCACCCCAAATCTGGCCTGAACAAACAGGAAGTGATGTGTTTGTGAGCGGATGACTTACTGACACACTGTTGGAAGGAGTGAAGGAGAGGAGGCGAAGGCTCGGCACATGCATGCACGGTGTATGAATTTCTCCTACGTCTCGGATACATAAATGCTGCCATGCATGAAAAAAAAAGCAGTAGTGTGTATTGCACTATATACAAAGCATAGAGGAAGACATGCCTGGAGATTTACACTGATTCAAGCCTTTTACACACACACACACACACACACACACAAACTCGCGTGACAATCTTGCTCTTGCCTCAGGCTATCTGGTCTCTTAAGGGCACGTAAGCAAACCCTGCACTCTCTCACTCTCACTCTCACTCTCTCGCTCTCTCTCTCTGTCCCACACTCACATGTACCATTAGAGTGTATCATGTGAACTGCTGACCCAGGCTTTTAGAAGGTGGAATGGATGGTGTTGCTACAAAGGTGACTTAATCCTCAAAATTAATGTTTCCTTAGAAACCAGTGTCCTTGCTGACTATTACTCATTCCCATATGCCAAAGTCTCCTGTCTTCTCAGTCACTTGTGTAATCCTTACAATAATGTACATATGTGATTAACCATGACACCTAATTATGAGGAGTGGGAGCTCAGCTGTAAAGGTCTGGTGCTACTCTCTGAAAGGTTGTGGGTTCAAACCCCAGCGTTGTCAGAGGGTCACTGTGAATCCCTCAGCAAGTCTGTCTCAAGTGTTAGTGCATTTAAAAAAATTAACTGATTTAAAATAAACATAGTGTCTTCTCTTTGTGTTCATGTGGTTTTGTATGTTTTTGAATAACATTTTTTTCTCAGTCTTTGTGTTAATAACCTAAATATGCCAAATAGTGCGATCATGAATAATAAAGAAATATTTTAATGCAATCTACATACATTTAAAAGAACACATATAATCATTGACCATGACACTGCTTGAAACTTTGTAGTTTTGTTTAACTTCTGTATCAATGTTAATACACACGTGTGTGTGTATGTGTTTTTTTTTTAAATACCACATTTGAATATCTGAATCTTTCTATTATTTATTTATTTATTTATTTATTTATTTTCTCTCTCTCAATTACTCGTCAAAGCTAGTGACAATGTTGACACTTGCAAATCTATCTGCTCTCTATTTTTAGTGTCACTTTCCCTATCACCCTAGCTTTAAAGCTAAAATACCTTGGTGATTATTTATTGTTATTTTTATTTTATTGTTATTAGTATTATTTGAACTTGTCCATAATGTCACACTGAGCAAAAGTCTGTGCTGACCTCCCTTGCCTCTACCCGGTGTTGTGATTAACTGCTAAACTGAATCTGAAGGAGATGCTTTTTTTTTGTTTGTTTGTTTTTTCCCTTTCATTTTATACCTGTGTATCTGCGTTTTGTCTTGTTTTGTGACTGTTTTTTGTGTGTGTCTGAAAATCTAAAAATACCTCAATAAATATAATATTCCGGAAAAAAAGTATGCATATAATTATGATTTCTTGGAAAATAAATGTCACATAACTATTGATATTTCACTGAGTTCCACAAATAATTTTTGAACATTAAAAAAACAACAGATAAATAAACTAGGAAACTTCTGATTTTTTTTGGAGTAAATATTCTGGTTACCCCGACTGACCAAACCCATTTGATTAACCAACCTGATGGTGCTTTGTGAGCAACTTCCGTGTTGGACTAATCCAAATAGTCATTTATTAACAATATGAACTTCAGTGAATCAATTCATACTTGACAGCAAAATATGAATAAATAATATTATTGAATGTTATGTTTTATTGGAATGTTATTATAGTCCTTCTGGAGAAACAAAAACACAGAAAAAAAAGAAAACTTTTTTTTTTGAAAAAGTTTCTCTTAATCTCCTCACCTTTCCCATATTTTTTACTCACACAGAATTGTATTATTATTATTATTAGTAGTAGTAGTAGTAGCATTGCTTTTGTTGTTGTTATTATTGTTGCTATTATTATTATTATTAGTAGTAGTAGTAGTAGCATTGCTTTTGTTGTTGTTATTATTGTTGCTATTATTATTATTATTAGTAGTAGTAGTAGTAGTAGTAGTAGTAGCATTGCTTTTGTTGTTGCTATTATTGTTGCTATTATTATTATTAGTAGTAGTAGTAGTAGTAGTAGTAGTAGTAGTACTAGTAGTAGGCATTAGTATTAGTATTATTAGTATAGCATTCTGTTGCAAGGATAAACTAACTAAGAGGCAGATGTTTTACTTTTTTATTCTGCAGTTATTCTTGGTTCCTGTCTCAGTGTTTATGTTTATAATGACCATTATCTTATAATTCATGAAGAATAATAATTCTTAATTCTATTGTTATATGATAGAAAAACAGTGATACACCATATTGTTCCTCTTCCTCTTCTTCTACTTATTATTATTATTATTATTATTATTGTTAGCTGTTATATGTCATAATGATGTCATATTATCAGATATTTCTAGAAGACTTCCTGAGACTTGACATTACACTCTTCAGGGGTCTTCCTTGTGAATTATTTTCCTGTCACATGATGACAGAATGACAAAAAGCTTCGTGGAACTTGTTTACACCATGCTGACATTTTAGGAAATACTTTGTTGAAAATATTGCTGTTTTAAAATAAAACATAATTGGATAATTCCTTTATCCACTATAGCCTATACAGTTTACAACTATACAGTTCAGGGAACTATAGGACCTTTAATTACATTTAAATCTGTTTGGTCCAGTCTAAAGATGCTTATATCAAATCTGATTTTATTTGATCAATTTAAAACAAAGAAATTCAAGTCATTTGAAAATGTAAACTGTTTTTCTTTATTTGTTTGTGTAATTGAAGTGTGTGTTATTTGTGAGGTTGCTGTTAGATGTTAGCATTCAATATCCTGATAATTTATTCAGATGTTTGTTGTTGTAATTTTCGATGATAACTGAGAAAAACAATAAAACATATCTTAGCCACCCCCAACCACCCCCACCCTTGTTCCCCTCCCATCCAAAAAAGAAAGAAAAAGAAAAACACCTTCCGAAATTAACCAGAAGGTTGGGCAGAGCTACAATTAGAGAAGGCACAATGTCACTTTGTCTCTACCGATATTCATACTGGAACCTTGATCTTAATGAGTATCAGCCGATATCGATACCCATCCAATATTTTCTCATTTTATACTACTAAGCTCTGAATTTTTTTTTTTAACCGAAGCACTTAAAAAATACATACCTAAATGCAAGACTTAGACAAAACCAACTTCACACAAAAATCACTTATAGTATAAATATTAAAAAATATATATAATATATAATCAATCCCAACAATTACAACCAAGTCTCTTTATGTGTAAATATTTCCAGTTCCAAAATCTTTTCCAAACCCAGTTACAGTCTCTTCCATTTGCTACAGGATTGAATCCAATTCCTTTTTTTTCTTTTTTTTTTCTCCAATATCCCATCCACCATTTTTTGCCTGATATCAATCCTGGGTATCAGATTGGTGCCATCTCTAGTTATAATAAATATATTCTCAAGAGATATGGTTAGGTGATATTGTTCCTTTTAAAAGCTCATGGCAGTGACATTTACCTTATTAATATTATTTTTTATTTCTTGTATTTTATTATTATTACTAAGCACCAGTACACCAAGACAAATTCCTTGTACATGTAAACCCACGGTACTTGGCAATATACTGATATACTGTAATCAAATTAGATTAGATTAAATTGGATTTCATATTGATGGTTCAGTGACAAAAATAACAGATTGTCTGAGATATATTACAACAAATGTGTTTTCTGTCTACTCGTGTGTGAGTCTTCAGGGCATAGCGTTTTATACTGGCTGAATTCTATAACACATGAATTGTTTAATTAACATTTAGCAGCCACAGTTGAGTTGTTTGATGTCATGTGTTAGAAATAAAACCATTCAGTCAGTTGTATTTAATTAGTAGTTGATGAAGAAGCTTATTTTATAGTGAAAAGTCACAGAAACTGGTTGTGTGAAAACAGGCCAGGACTTTGCAGAAATTACAGCTTTGCCCTTGCTGGTGTGTTCACTTCTGACCATGAAAAAAAGCCACTGTGCGAAAACAGGACGAATTGGCTTCCACCCAACCAAATTAACAACAAGCACATAAATAGAGTTCATAGCTTATTAATGTTTTTGCCAAAGTTAATGTATGCAGGCGCAAGAAAATGAGTCATGTCATTGACCCAAATAACTTTGAATAAAAGCACCTGCCAAATGAATAAATGTAAATATGCACACAGAAGAGGCCATGCTGTTACAGGTAACACCACTGACGAACAAATGACTAGTGACAAGTTATTAAAAACATTTGTCTAAAAAAACAACTGAATATTTTTATTAAGAATTATTTTAAATAAGTATTTTTGTGGGTTGTAGAAAGAGTGAATGTGGACGTTTCGGAAAGAGGAGGTGGATGATGGCAGGTTAATCAGTTAAATTATACAATTGCTTTATTATAATTGAATACACATTATCACAATATCACATATTTTACAATAATTACCATTAATAATAAAATAACAATAAAATAACGAAATATGGCACAATACCACTTTTCCAATACAGACACTGAAACCTTGATTATATTAAAACCTACTAATCTTCAAAATGAGCTTTTAAATGAAGCCTTTAAAAATTACAGGGAAAACTATGTAGCTTAAAAACAAAAGAGAAAATCATTTCCACTGCAAATATACAGTAATAGATACAACAACAGATAAACTATAAATATAATAAAAATCAATCCTAACAAAAAAAATACAATCAAGTCTCTTTATATGTAAACATGTACAGTTAAAAAAAATATTTTCCAAATCCAATTTTTATTTGTTACAATATTGGATCAAATTCATTCTTTATTTTCTCTGATATCTGATCCACCATTTTTTCTGATATCTCCAAAATAATTAAATAATTAAAAAAATGCTGTTACAAGAAAGACTAGCATAATGAGACTCTCCTCATCCTCTCAGTTTTTTTTCTCCTTCTCTCTCACACAACACACACACACACACACACACACACACACACACAAAAGGAATGAGAATAAAAGGCGGTCCTGAGTGCAGTGCAGCTCTGAGGGTCTGATTTATGTCAGTGCCAGACAGCAAAATGCTTGGTAAGAAAACTTGCGTGCAGGCCTCCACAATCGATCGCCGATCAGCCAATCTGCTCTCCTCCTCTCCCCCGGTTGTAGCAGCAGCAGCAGGAGTGCTATGCTCCTCTCGCCTTTGCTGATGCTGAAGATTTACAGATGAGACTGAATAAAGCGCTGTAGCTGCTTCATTTAGCCCGGTCAATAAGAGCCTCTGACTTTAGCCTGGGGTTAAAAAACTGTGATTAGATCAGAAAGGACAGATAAAAAACATACTACTGATCATCTGGTCTTTCTTTTCAAAGTTCCAAGAGGATTAGAAATGAATTAATAATGATTGTAGGGAAAAGGCATTTGGGCTTGTGAATGAGAGGAGTGGCATTTGATGGTGCTGAAAACACCACTGGATCTGCATGGTAATTTGCACAAAAGCTGCCATACATCTTAAATATTTGACAGTAAGGGAGAGGAATAGATCAGTGAGTGAGAGATCAAAGAGAGAGAGAGAGAGAGAGAGGGAGAGAGAGAGGGAGAGAGAGAGAGACGAATGAGGAGAGGTGAGGATGAGAGAGATGAAACACTTTGCAGACTGATTTGTCCAATGTAAACCATCTATTTTTCCACGTCCAAAAAATGTGGCTTCTCTCTCTCTCTTTCCCTCTCTCTCTCTAAATCTCTGCCCTCTCCTCCCACCCTCCATCACAGCACCAAAGTCGGGATTCTTTCCATCATCTATCTTTTGCTGCAGCCCCTCGTCCTCGCTTGCCTCTCGCTCCATCTCGCCCTCTTTGCCAACACACCCTGCCCAAATAACCATTGTATTTATCTCTATCAGTCCTTCCATTTTCCTCTCCTTTGTCTTGTTTTCTTGCTCCTTCTTTCAATATTTCATGCCACTGAGTGTGTCTATTCTGAGCTCTCTCCCTCTCTCCACTGACTCGCTCTTTCCTCCCTGGTTTTGGAAAAAAAGATCTTTCTTTTCTCTCCCCATCCCTCTTTGTTTCCTCTCCGTATATGTCTTAAGATCCTTCACTTTCAGTCTCTCTGTTCCATTTCACCCCTAATGTTCTGTGTGTCCTCACGCTTTCTTTCTGTCCTTCTTACACACACATACTGACCACTGAGACAGTCGCCTTGCATGCTATTAGCTACTGAACCCTTTGTCTAGCCATCTCTCTCTCTCTCTCTCTCTCTCTCTCTCCTTTAAACACGCTTTGTCCACTTATTCAGTTAGCTTGTGGCCTGCTATTAAACTGTGCTCTCTGTCTAATCAGTTCTTTGGGTCTCTCTCTCTCTCTCTCTCTCTCTCTCATAGAGTATGTAGAAATGTGTGTCATGCATACCAATTTTCTTATTTTCTCTAGTACACACACTAGAAGTGTAACACAATGACACTATCTGTTTAGTGCCCAAAATATTCATATCCGTATCTGTATTCGGATTTAAACCTGAAGTGGGCATGGGCTAAACTGGAAGTTTTTTTTTTTTTATTAAATATAAACCCTACCACTCCCAAAACCCTAAAGAATACTAGGAAAACAGAAACGCAGGGTTAGAAAGGGCAGCAATGTCATCATGGTGTGTGAATTCTGACTCTGACAGTTCCTCAATCTCAGCTACATCACTCCAGTTCATAACTGGTCTCAACTAGAGATGTGTACAGGACTATATTTTTTTAAAATCCTGCTTGCACAGTTACAATTTTTGTTTAGACATGCCTGTGATGGCTTCTAATGAAATCAGTATATAAACAAACTAGTAGCCTAAATTAAAGCACCTTGTCCCTGACCAGGCAGTTAAATTCATTGTGTAGTGTTGTATGTTTCTGTTAATGAACATGGTCTTAGTTTGTCCTGAGAGGTTCATATTTGAACACTCATGCCAGCTTGAACCTCACACTCATGTAAGTTTAGTTGTGTCCTGCATGATCTGATGTTTAGCCCTGTGGGGGGAAAAATAATAGCACATATCCTATTTGTATTTGTATCCTTTAAGAGCACGTTACCATATTTGTTTACTTTCCTAATAAACACAGATCAGTAAAAAATTATAGTAAAAAAAATGTAGTTCTGTAATGCATTTTTATGTAGTTGCATTTTGCTGGCATGAATCAGGTCCACGTGTCCCTTTAGAGGGAAGCATCAATGCAAAAAGTTCTTCAGACTGATTATGCTAAACTGAAACATTACTATCCTGATGGGTGTGGTCTCATCCTGGATGACTCCGCCCCCCACACAGGGCACGAGGGCTCACTGAATGGTTTGCTGCTGATGAAAATGATGTAAATCATATGCTAAAACCTTCATAGTCAACAGATTTCAGTCCAGCTGAACGCCTATGGGAGATTTTGGACCAATGTAGAAGATAGCGCTCTCTATCACCATTATAAAAAACATCAACTGAAGGAATATCTGTCAGAAGAATGTAAATCCTCGCTTCAGTACAGTTCCAGATAATACATGTAGAATCGAAGTCAGGGAACACTGAAGCTGTTCTGGTGGTGGTGTCCATGGTGACCCAACACCTTACTAACACACACTGTTGGTTTTCCTTTAATTTGTCACTCGTTTACATGATAGTATGTAGCGTATCAATTTTATTCTGTATATTTTTTCTTACATCACTCTTCCCCCAAATATACTGTATTTAAAATGTTATTATTGCACTATATTCCAAATTTGTTCTTGTATCAATTGTATCATGGACACACACACATACACGTGCACACACATGCACAGCTTCTTTTCTCTCTTTTTGCACCTCATTCACTTCTCACCATAGACTCCATAGTCTCTAACACCTCTGCCTTTTTTTCTTCACCACATCCTCCCACTCCTTCTCTCTTTTCCTCTTTCTCAGTCTCTCTCCCTCCCTTTTGCCCTGCTCCCTCCCTCTCCTACGCGGGCTCTATCTTTGCCAGTGTTGTTTTAGGCACAGCAGTGGAAGGTAAACAGTGAGATTGAAAATTCATGTCAGTCAGTGGAGTGAAAGAGAGAAAGAGAGAGAGAGAGAGAGAGAGAGAGAGGGCACGAGAGAGATATAGGGAGAGCAGGAGAATGAGGCAGGAGGGAGGCCAGAGGAGGGGGGTGCATGTCAGCATGGTTTACTAACACAACACTGAACACTTTGGGGAATGACAGCGAAGGAGAGAGAGAGAGAGAGAGAGAGAGAAAGAGAGCGCAAGGGAGAGAGAGAAATCAGAAACAAAACTTATTTTAATAATTTCATGAGAGAACTGAATCTGCCGAAAGCCACAGCTGCGATTGTGAATTTATTTTAAAGGTCAGGTCGTTCAGACGAATCAAAAAAATGTCTGTTTTTTTTCTCTAATCGCTCTGCTTGCTGGATGAATGCAACACTTTGTACTCTCCTCCACATCTCTGTGTGTCACACGGCTGTCTGAGAAAGGACTTCCTGTGTCAAGGGGTCAAGCCAGCCATGCCACCCTGCCTGTGATTTCCCTCGCAGCTGGTGCGTGGAGAAGACTCGGCTGGGGGAGTTTGCTATTAGGTTGAGTGTTATGAGGGCAGCGAGATTGGATTTGAGCGGGGGAAACGGGCTGTGTGACGGATAGGGCCGCGCCAAGCTAAATGTCATAAGGGCCGGTGTGCCGGCGGCCCCGGCTATGCCACGGGGCCATTTTTCTTCATCTGCTATCGAGAGGGAAAAGCCCGATTGGATTGGGAAGCACTGTTGCAAATGAAAGCTGCTTCATGAAATCTGACAATGCCCCCCTCACAGATATATGAAACGTTTGTGTTGGGAAAATAAAGAAATGAAAAACAGTGTGAAAGCCATCACGATGAGGCTTTTGCCATTCTTGGCTCAATGTGACTAAAGAGGCATTTGAGAAAGGTGTGCATTTAAAGGAAATTTACAAAGCTACTTCATGGAGCAGTCTATTTGAAATCAAGTGTACATGTGCGAGTGTGTGCACTCATGCACTTTAACATTGTGAGATGTTTTTTCCATAAATGTACAAAATGTATTTGCATGGGTGCTTCAAAGGTTTTCTCCTGTCACCAAGATGGAGTGGAGGATGAAAGCAAAAGAGAAACACTTCTGCACTGGAATTAAAAAAAAGAGGAAGAGAGAGAGAGAGAGAGAGAGAGAGAGAGAGAGAGATGGATGGCAGATGGATGAGTGTAAGACACACAAAGAAGTGACAGGTAGATCACGAGAGAGCAAGGGAGCCAAAGAAGGACAGAAATAGACTGCAAAAGAGTCAACGTAGCTTGACACAATGGGTGTAGGCAAAGACAGGGCCAGACGACAAAGACTAACACGCACACACGCACACAGAGAGAGAGAGAGAGAGAGAGAGAGAGAGAGATCTCTTCTGATATGCAGGTGACTGAGATAGGCAAAAACACAGAAGAGGAAAAGACAGAGGGATTCCCCAATGACACCTAGTGTCTCTCTCTCTCTCTCTCTGTCTCCCTCTCTCTCTTTTTCTCTCCATCCACTTTTCTTCTATTCCCTCCTTTTCTACCAATAAATCATTTTGACTTCTCTTTAACCAACTCATTCCCAGCAGGCAGGCAAGGAAACCGAAACTATCCCTCTTCCTCTCTCCCTCTTTCTCTGACTCTCTGCCTCCCTTCATAAAAACAGCATCACCACAGCAACATGCCCTGAGGTGACACAAGAGACAACAAGCCATCCTCAATGCAAAAATATAATGATGGGTAGTAGAGTGTTTGTGTGTGTGTGTGTGTGTGTGTGTGTGTGCGTGTGTGCGCGCTCTCCATATCACAGGTGCATTAACCATCAATTCCACACCCTGCATGCAGATGAGTTGGGGAGCGCAGAGAGGAGAGAATCAATTTACTCGCCTAAGAGGATTTCCCATAATCACACTGTATTACACCAGACTTACCCATGCTGAAGGGGCGGGGATGGGGTGTGCGTTTAGGAACCGCACTAAACGCTTGGGTGCAAAAATCATCAGTTTGTGCATATTCTGGGTGCTAGAAGCAGAAGCATATGGGATTGTGGGATGTAGGCTGTTCAAAGGCCTGTTTTTATAAAAGATGGAGTCACTAGTTTAGATTAAAAGAAAGTTTGGGGCTTTGTCCCAAATATGTGAAAACATTGCACCAGCTTAGGCTGCCATTGGTTACAATAGTGTAGTGTGTATATATATATATATGTATGTATATCTCGTTGTAATTTGATGGACTTAGTGCAGGCTTGTGTGATTTGGGACGGAGCCTGTCTCCTCGTTTCGGCTTTAAGGTAGCTGATGCTGAAGGACGTGGGGCTGTTTATACCGAGCGGGGGCGGAGCTACAAGACGCACGAGCACAGCCTACCGAATCGCTAGAGACACAAAGAGAGAGAGAGAGAGAGAGAGAGAACTTGAGGCTAGTTGATGCTCGGGCCGGTTGGAGGGAGGCGAATAAAACTCGCACGAGGACCTGTTCTCATCACATCTCCGTTAGTGTGAAACGTGCATCATCGCCGATGGAGAGCATCAGATAGTCTAATCAAGCATATATCATTAAAAAAAATAATAATAACGACGCCATAGTAACATATAGTTTTCAGACCCGCAAACGGAGTCTCTTCGCTTCTTCGCCTTTGTTCACTTGGCTCGTGCTCGTGCGCAGCGTCTTCTCCTGCACTGTCCTCCGAGGGGACACTTTTTTTCTTATCAATGTCAAGCATCCGGTCAGCGTAGCCTCCATCCCACGTCCATCCCGACACGTCGCGAGCACGCGGGCTTCTCAGCTCTCTGCAGGCGCAGGATTGCTTTAAAGGGAAAGGGAAGACATGGGGACGCGGTGCTTGCCATGGATTCTGCCTTACGCGCCGCATGCACAGTCCACGCGCGTCACCGTGGTCGCAGTTTGAGCGCGTGCTTTGCGTCGCGCTCCCTTTTCCTTTTTTCTCTTACGCCCGGGATGGTGGTGTCAGTGCTGTGAGTGACGGGACCCGCAGAGACCGGACCGAGACGCGCGCGCACACACGCACAGAGAAAGAGACGGGTCGAAGGGAGACATATTGATAAGAAGGGATTATGGCGCTCGCCGCGCTCGCGCTCTTTCTGCTCGCGCTCACCTGTGCGAACTTTTACCTGGCGCGCGCGAGCCGGCACGCGGTGCACTGGAACAGCTCCAACATCCAGTAAGTACTCTCTCATTTAAACGAGTATACACAGCGGTGCGGAGTTGAAACGACACCTTTCACTATAAACGACATGTTTTTATTTTTATTTAATTGGCAAACAATGTTTTTCAACACAATATATGACAATAATTTAGCTGTGACATAAACTACGGGTTAGCTGTGTGGCTAATTTACCTGTGACATAAGGTCCGGGTTAGCTGTGTGGCTAACGTTATAAACACTTCACCACAAACAGGTGTGCCGTTATTCAATATATCATTCTCTCTCTCTCTCTCTCTCGGCCATAAATATAAAATGTTCAAGAAATGATTCAACATTTAGGCTGCCACTTTTTTGTTAGTTGAGACTGTTGCTTTTTTTGTTAACATTATAAACCACAGAGCATAGTAGGCTATATATCAGCTTGTGTGTGTGTGTGTGTGTGTGTGTGTGTGTGGATTCATGATACATTACTTCATTACAAAAAGGTGTGTAGCAGGTTGAATAATGAATACACAGAATTATTTTTATAATTTTACTCCTACTTCATCTTTTCATGTCAGTAATAATCCTCTCAGTTATGTAGGCTAAACTCAGTGCTAAAATCTTCTCTATACATCAACACAAGACTTTCTTCTGCATCAAGTATTAGACAGGACTCAGGGATGTTACAGTACACCAATGTGACTCCTTCATACTATTGCGATTACAGCCATATATGCTTTTTAAAAGAACAAATGAAAATAAGAGGAAAGCTTTTCATACGTTGATAAACTACTAAAGGCTAAGAGTGTCCATTTTCAAAAAAAAGACACTGTCAGTTTATCTGATAAATCTGAATGCTGTAGTGTTACATGGATTTATGTTCTCCTCTGTGGAAGTATGAGGTTGGAGCAGATACCAGGATATCTTGAAAAAATACCCCCCATGTAGTTGTAGTGTACTTATAACCATGATATCAGAGTGTACAGTTAGGATAAGTTTTTATATTTCAGCCTTGCGGCACAACCCATTATACGACTGAAGCCTGCGCAGTGGCCTTCGAGGGGCAGAAGGTGAAAGATCCACGGCAGCCATTTGTAAGATCGTTTGAAACTGAAGTGACGAAAAACAGTTACAATAATGGGCCCTTGAAATTGGTTGTTATTACGCTGAATGGAAAAATGGCAGGGACAACTACTGACTTCACCTCTAACCGTAGGTCAAATTGAAGTACAAAATATATAAAAATAAAGCAGGCAAAAATTTGGTTGCAGCAGGTAAACACTTGTACAGGTTCCATGTTTTAGTCGCTATCTCAGGTCACATGCAATAGCTTACGAATTTGTATGCAACAGCGGGAAAAAATCTACAGGAATAACTAAAGCCAATTTGCTGTTTTAACATTTATTGTTTTAGTAATACAGTGTAAAGGAGATTACGTAACTAGCACAGGGCATCAACGGTGTATCAAACACCCATACGTTAATACTTACTGAGCCTAGCATTTACACTTTTGCACATAATTGTACACCTTTTAAGTTTGTACATCAGTCTATAGATACATGGGGAGGTCTGTGGACTCACAGGGATTTGTTAAGACCAGCCAGGAGGTTCACGATTTTTTACATTTTGTTACAGCAGTGGAAATCATGACACACTATTATCAAAATCATTACGTCTGTAAACTGTCTGGCTCTCACAAATAGCCAAAATATTATTGTACACGTTTAAGTAATGTACCTGCTTTTTTTAATAGTTTGCAAAATAAATCTGTACTGAGGGGGTCTGCGATTTTTTTTGTTTAAAGTTATGGTTGTGTAGCAGAGTTTTTGCTAGTCAAGTCAACTGTTTGTTATGTAACTATGACAATAATAGAGCACAGGCTGTGACTAACCTATGCAAATTATATTATGACAGCATTGGTGTACAGATGTGTATTGGTAAATAAAAAAAGAGGAGGGATGTAAATCTTTTGTCTGCATAGATTTACTTTTTAGGAAACTAGAAATATGTTTTAGCAGGACTGATTGCTCAGCAAAGTACACTCAGAGATGAACCAGACTAGTGACTTTATATTCATCTTTTCTTTTGTTTAACAGAGACACTAATAGATCACTTTAGCTTCAAAAAATGATGTTTGTTAATTTTGAATTTTTAACCCAAAAACAGGGGGACCATTCAGTGTTCTCACTGTGGCAATTTCTGTCATAATCGCTTCAGAATGGAGCATGGGCCTCAGCCTTAATAGGAATAATCCCAGATAGTAAATGAGTGATGGCCTGATGCCAAGCCACACTTACCACATTCATCCAGGCCGCATACCACCATGGAATGAACCAGCCTGCCAAAACACAGCCACAGCTCAACATTTATACGGTCATATTTCAGGTATGATGTTGACCAAAACATGCAAGTTACTTAAAACTGAAAGGTCACCCAAGCATTCGATATGGTTGGTTGCGTTTGACTTATTTTTGGTGCTGATTCCAGATGCTGTGAAAACCTTAAATGTGGCTGGGCCACTTGCCAGTGCCATAACTGACACCTCTATCTGAAGTGCATTTTGCCTTGAATCAGCTGTCAATGTTAAGCAAAAGTGCAGCACGCTAAAACAAATACTTAAAAGACATAGATTTATGTATTTGCTAGCATCTATTTTGTTTATTAGATAATAGATAGCACTAAAGTCCTGCTTTTCTCATCTCACAGCTCTCTCTCTCTCTCTTTCTCCCTCAGTCCCTTTTTCTCCAGCACAGTGTTACTCCCTGGGAGTCTCCGTCTGTCTCTCCTCCTCTCTGTTCCCCTTCTTTCCTCTTCAGCCGTTTTTCACCGTGACCCCAATGTGTTAGCAGTGTGTCACCATTCCACAATTCCATCTCTCTCCTTCTCTCCTCACACACACACACACACACACACACACACACACACACACACTTGACATTCAGACAAGTTGAAATGACTTCAAGCCCAGCATATCTGTGACAGACTACTTATATAATAACTCAGAGGTATGCATCTTTGTGTCTTTGTGTATATGTAAATGTGTGCATCGTCTTGGTTTCTTTCCTAAACGTGTAAGAAATAATGCAGATATTGCCCTAGTTTGCAGGTGGTGCTGGCCACACCATTAATGCAGTAGCCCGGGGCAGAATACAAATTTAGACGAAAATCATGATCAAATTAAATACATATGCTCCAGCTGAGCAGAGGGGCCGTGCCATGGGATCGGAGGAACTCTTACTTAATATCTTTCTTCCGTTCACAGCCCAGAGGATAGACATTGATGTAAAAGGGCAAGATTTTCACTTTTAAATTTTTTTGTAAAATGTACACCATATTTCTGACAAAGTCACTAACCCAGATTTATTTGTTTGTACATTATTGTTTTTGTAGGATTTTATCTCCAGGGTTAACTCATCAGCTATAAGGAAAATTTGTACGTTTACACTTTCTTTAGCGTACTATTTATACTATATATTGTTGCCACATTAAATGTCATAATAATGCCAGGCTTAGATTGTACGATTTCAGCAGTCTATTATTATTATTATTATTATTATTATTATCATTATGACTGTATTATATACAATTATTACTTGTCACAATGTAGATGATCCCAATAAAATCTTGCCCAAATTCTATTTGAAATCTTAAAGATTTTAAAAATTAAGTTCAGTGCCAAATTCTAACAGATGTCACTAATGTCTTTAAATGTCCAGAGTCAAGAACCCAAATCAGAATATGTGAATGAAGACATTTGAGCTACGTTGCATTCCTCATGTTCATCATGCGCCCTCTCTACACTCTCAGAAAAAAAGTACAAAACTGTATCTTTCCTTGTTACAGGAGTGGGATTCATTCTTTTATGAAGGTGCATACTATGTGTTTCTCAAAAGTAATTATTAGTAATTAAATTAGTAATTACTAATTTTCCAACTTTAATCCTTTTAACGGTACACTATTTTTACAATTTCAGGTACAAGTTACATACTAAAGGTACAAAGCATGTACTCATAAAGGCACCATGGCAGTGACAAGGAAAGGTACAGTTTAGTACCCTGATTCTTGAGTAAAATTTATTCATTGGCTATATAATTAAAGGCCGCTCTTAAAATAATAGCAAGCATTACTGTTTTACACATCAACACACTGGATTCAGAAAATCCAGCTTGGATTTAATTTGCAAAATGTTGATGTTTTACAGCACTGGCTTAAAAATCAAATTACAATCAAACTACAGACACGCCAGACGTCTTGAGTGTTAAATTTTTTACTTTTTTAAATTTATATTCTTGTTGTCACCCATCTTTATTGCCTGTTTATTTTATTGTACAATTTAGTGATGGATAACAGCATAAGACAAAGATGGATTATTTTGATTAAAATTAGATTTTTTTTTTCAAACATTCAAATTAGGGGTTGAACAGGAAGAAAATGTACGGCATCTTAACTACAACACAACTACACATTCGGATAGCTTTTAATGCAAATTATTGGTTTCAGGAATAATTTTTAATAAACTTAATAGAGGAGGATTGCTCTTAGCCTTCAGTCCTTCAGTGTAAAAATGCGATATTCTTTTTTTTTCATCTGGTACAGTTACTGTAACACTTACTCTTTATCCCTTAAAGTTGCAGGACATGTTGGCAGGAATTTCTATTACTTTCACTGTAGTTATTGAATATTTCATAGTAGTTAGTGAAATGGTTAAAAAAAGAGGTATACCTGGGTAGCAAATATTAAGTGAGAAAGATTAACCTTCTTGCCACGATGGGAAGACTGGCTGAGTAAACCCATGCTTAAAAACTAATTTTAGGAAGAACAGAGAGAGACAATAAACTAAATAACCCACCTAGCTCACATATTCACACACACTGAGACACAGAGAGAGCTACACCCGAGCACGAAGCCCATACAGAGCTGAGCAATATGCAAGAACTGTAGCATGAAATGTTTAACATAATAACAAAGTAATGTTAATTAAGAAAAAAATTATTAATAGTTCTTTTGTTGTTAATATCATTTTCTTGCAAATGTTGCTTTATATCATTGGCTTAAAAATCAAATTCAAATCAAATTACAGACACACCACACTTCTTGACTATTACATTTTGTTTTACTTTTGTTCCATTTACATTCTTATCGTGACCCATTTTTACCATCTACAAGGGCACATGTCAAAGAACATATTGGTCAAGAACATATTGGGAATGAATGTAAATGGAGAGGAGGTGTGTTCAGGGAATTTGAGATGAAACGTTTTCAGTGACTCGGGTCATTTGAATCCATTTAGTTAAATGTACTGATTCATTCAACAATTTGTTCAATTGTGTAGTTCACTCAAATGTACAGCACGATCATGCCATCGTCAACGGCAGACAGCAAACAGCCATTACTTTTTTCTGTTATTTTATAATAAGCTCATATGTCTGTGTTTAGAAGAATTATTTTTCACACAGCCAAGCATAGATTACTATTACATGCACTGATACACCGGAACCCTCCAGCGTAGACCCAAAACAAAAAGCCTGAATGGTACTTGTTGAACTCATCTGACCCGATGAACAAGAGAAGTGTGAATCTCGGGCTTGACCAAAAGACTCAAGAGGTTGAGGAGAAGATAAGGTTAGGCACACACACTCGCAAATACAACTTACACAATTCATGAATGTTTAAAAATACACTGAAAGATAAGATAGAGCTTAAAAAATTAATGACAGAAAGATTTGCTGATTCACACACTGACCTGCTGAAAGTGAGAAGAGCAAATCTTGGTCATGATAGAGAGATTCGTTAATTTATACACACCGATCCGCTGAATAAGAGAGGCATGGAGATCAGTCCAAAAGAATTCACTGACTCACTGTCTGCGAATCAGGTTTGGTACACACTCACACAATTCACAGATGCTGAAAAAAACACAGGCAGATAAACATATTACATAAATCACCGCAAAATCTCTGCTTAATATTCATGAAGTCAGTTGTTGATAAGTTTTGAAATGTTTTGCTTTGCAATTATGAAGCCTGCAGGCAGCAGCTGAACTAGGAATGGCTCAGTGACTGATACTGATTCATTCACCTTAGCGACCCTTTCAAAAAGACCGAATCGTTTACAAACTAAACTTCTAGGGAAAGATCAGCTTTCACAAATCGTATATTAAAACCAAATACCAAATAAAATTATGTTGTATACTGCTTATCTTAGATCTACATGATCAGTATGTACAACAGATTTTTCTGTGGAGAGTCACTTTAAAAGTGAAGATTATCAAATTCAAACACTAAGCGTTTGCTGCTTAAGGGAAATACATGTTGTTAAAATGCATGTGATGTAAACAAGAGTGCCTCATTAAGTTTCAGTGTAGTATACAGTTCATTAACAAATACAGTTTTAAGACGGAGACAGAAGCAGTGCCACAGATGCAGTTTTGTCTGTTATCTGCTCCGAGCCCTTTGCATGATGGGACAGATTAGCACAAACAGTATCCATTCTGCATGCTTCATTTGTTTCACAAATGGAGCACATTATGCTAGTCTGTTTACTATAGTACATTTGTTCTTATTTCAGTATGAACAGCACTAGACAGTAATGTATACTAAAGATTGCCTAGAATAATACATTTGTAAATGATTTAAAACATAACTAATGACAGTGAAGATGCAACTGATGCCATCTCTGCTTTCAAATATTAACCAAATGAAAGTTGTAATCCTTCACATCAAAATTTTGTATTGCTGGTGTTTTCTTGAATTGCAGACAGTTTTCAGACTCTCATTAATTCAGAAGGACTTAAAGCTGGTGTAAATCTCACCTGCTCTCTAATTTCATTGGTTGTCAAATATAAATAATCATGCTCCTTTTTGCCCTGAGAAGAAGATTTTATGAGGAAAACTTTTTAATCTGTTGTTCGTCCAATTTAAACACATGCTATAACTTAATGAAGCTAGCTCTAATTATGCTAGGTCATAGAAGTCTCTGTGTGAAGTCTTTCTCTCACTGGCTGCCAAACCCAGAAACTGAGACTGTAACTGTACTCTGCAACTATGCAATAACATTATCCACCATATCAAATTTTCAGAAATACCATCAATAAAACAAATGAATTGTTCATAAGAAAATATGAATTATGGCTCAGATCTGTCCGCATATATTCATATATCCTGTTCTTTGAGGTTGGCGCATAAACAGTGAAGTAGACACTTCTGTAACATCTGGCTTTAAAAGACCTCACAGAGAAGACAGCGTTAGTCTTCATGCTAAAGACGCGGCGCAGTGGGCGCACAACAGGACGTGAAATTTAATTAGGCATAATTGACTTTAATAAGATGTCTACAGGATTATGTAGTTGCACTCTGCCGGATCAATGATAGGAGGGAAATTTCAGTCAAAAACATCAGCAGGTAGAGAGTGAGGTCGATATTTCAGTAATGGAAGTCAGAAGGCATGCACTCATCAAAATGCTAAATTCATCGCTGAATTGTTGAGAGGCCTTGTTTAAAGAGCAGGACTGCTGTAAGTGATACAGTAGGAGGATTTGTCATGAAGAGAGAAATGATTTAGGCTGACACTTGATTAAGTTCTAGGTTGACATTTTTTGAAGCGATTTGTGAGGGAAGCGAGGATGTCGAAGTGTGAACCAGCATTTCAGAATCAGAGTCAGTATTATTGGTATAAATAATATTTGGAATTTGACTTGGCAGCTGATATGGATGAAATTTTCAGACGTGTTTTTGCCTGTATTCCGGTATTAATCAGCCATATAAATCCACAAGAAGCCGATGGTGACGATTAAAGGAAATATTTATTACATTGTCAGTATTTATCACACCATTGTTATAAAATCTAACCAGCGCAAGAGTGTGCAGTGCTACTTATCCAAACATGGTGTTGTTTTATTTAGTTCTGGTTCTTCTGAACTGTCGCTTATGATAAAGTTACAGACATGCTAGGAGTGGCACCAGAGGTAGCAATGTAGCATGTTTACAACAGTAACAGATCACACAGCTGAAGACTTTTCAGGTAGTCCACATCCCCTGTATGGAGGAATGGAGGATGTATGACTTCTAGTGTGATTTTGGGGAAGTCCAAAGGGAGGGACTGCGAAATATTTGGGATGTCTAGCCATAAGGAATTTGATCAGATAAAAAAATTAACAGGTAGAGGATAATAAATGGAAATATTTTAATCAGTATTTTGGAAAAGTTGTCAGGTAACTGTTGATACCATGAATCCGCAACACTGTAACAACCCTGACACTGACATTGTAACAGGAAAAAGAGAAGCAAAATAACAAACAAACAAACAAACAAACAAACAAACAAATAAATGTTAGAATATCTGATTTTCTATTTAAAAACTGTTTACTGAATGCCATGTTATTCAAAATGTAATTAAAAAATATGCCTTTGAAATAACAAATAATAAAATGAATAAATGCAGCAATAAATACATAGATGAATCAATATTTTCTGAAATAATTCAATAAATAAATAATATTTAATAATAAACTAATTATTATAAAATTTTATTTCATCATACTCGTATTCATAATAACATGGTCACATTTCAATAATAACAGTTATTTTAAAATGGCTTTTTAAGAAACCTACATTTATTTCATAATGCCCTTTTTCATTTCATAAAGAGACTTTTTAGTTCATAATGACACATTTATTTCATTCAACAAAAATGAGACTGAACCTGTTCCATGATTGGTTAATCTATTGCTATCGATTATTTGTGTCTGGAGAGGGCAGTACATTTTTAGCACGAAACTACCTGCTAGTGAAGTTGTGTGGCAAAGTTATGCTAGCTTTCAGGCAGATGGAACCACATGGGAGACCTCAGTGAGCTCTGAAATGCGATGCTTTCTTTAGGTGACCAAACAGATAGACATGCTTTACCAGCTGTTGCTATTTTGACCCGTATTTGTACATTTGTTAGAAATTCTTGGGTGGATAAGTGCTCCTTAAGATATAGTCAATAAGGATGAAGTCATTGATTTGAGACTGACTGAGCACCATTGGAGATGCCCATGAGGAAATCTCCTCAAGCACTGGTGTGGGACATTTGCCTCTGGAAATTTTGGATCATATGCTCACACATTTGTGTTGTCTGGTCAACTTGAGAAATTGCAGATTTATTTGGTGTGTCAGCCAGCACGGCTCAGAGGAGAACGGCTTGTTGGAGAATGTTGCGTGAGCAACCAATGATCTTCTCTCACCCCACCCCACTGGTGTTGGCTGACAGATTACAACAGTCCTAATGAAATACATGTAGCATTATGAAATGAAGAAGGGCATTATGAAATAAAAGTAATCTTTTGAAAAAAGCCATTTTGAAATAAAAAAAAAATATTATTATGAAATTAAAATCAAATTAAATCATCCGTGGTCAGGAGTCCAAGGCAGTAAAATTAGCTGAGATCTCTGGGTGGGAGGGATGGAACACTCTCTCTCTCCTGTCACTCACGGCGATGCCAGCCACTTCTGTCCATCTGTGAGCTCATGTATGCGAAAGAGGATGGATAGCGCTTTTTTTTCCCTCAAGTGTGTTACTCTGCCCAGTGATGCAGCATGAGCAGTAGTTTGAAAAGATGTGACTGGTAGCTGGTCATATGAAGGGGAGAATTGAGGAGAATTAGTGAGAAAATGGTGTTTAGGTGGGAGAGAATAAAAATAAACCCTGAAATGTGACAGTTATCTTGAAAAGTATGATGAAGTAATATTTTCTAATAATGAGTTCGGTACAATTAATGTCTTGAATTATTTCACACTGTATTGACTTATTTATATATTTTTGCTGCATTTATTCGTTTAATTATTTATAACATAGGCATATTTATTGATTTCATTCAGAATAAAATGGCATTCCAATAACAGTATGAGCAAATAGTGTATGGGCAAAATACTGTCAGTACAGCATGTGCCACTGTAAGTAGTGCAGTATGTGTATGTGTGTATCACCTTGTATACAGCATACAGAGAATTTAGCGTAGTGACGGCATAGAAAATAGGTGCTACTGTGTGCAGTATTAGTATGTTTTGTGTGTTTTATGTTATCTATAGTCTGTGTGTGTGCTTTCTCTCACTAACTATATTCCAGTCGTGATGACACACTCTTACCTCAGCTTGCCCTAGTTACACCGTGCACAGAGAAACGAGAGAGAGAGAGAGAGAAAGGCATTGTGTCCGAGTATAACTGTTGTGTGTTTGCTTGTGGATAACCCTTATTTTTCTTCCCTCGTTCATGCCATTTGTCCAATCAATAAGTAATCTACCATTGTAGTTTAACACAACAAGTAATCAGGGATGTAACCGTGATTCAGTGATTAAAGGTTTACCTGAAAAAGGCTCGGGAGTGGGTTATGAAAACCACACACCAGGACCTAAAAAAGACTGCACCTTTTCTGCTCTAATAGGAGCTCCATCTGTCTTTTTTAGCAAAAAAAGGCTCTCCCTACTCTCACTTCCATCTCACTATTTGACAGCTATTATTCACACTACAGCACCATTAACATTTATTTATTCATTTCAGTGTTCTGTAGTATGAGTTCAAAACACCATGTGATAATCAGCTACTTCCTCTCAGGTGTGCATGTGTCATGTCTGTTTCTGGATTTGTATAGTTCAGTTTGGTCTTTACTAATTTTTTGACCAATAAATGTGTAGCAGTTCTGTGTGAGGGTTGTGACAGTTCATCCATTCGATTTATTCTTCACTTAATCACTTCCACACCATTGTTCTCAAAGCATTTGAATGTAAATCAGACCATTACATGCATGTGCACTACAAAGAATCAGTACTATTAGGAACTAAATGAATTCATGTTTATGCTGTTCAGCCTAACCACATGAACATTTTCTGTATTTCCTGACATAATTTGTGTTTTGTGTCATACTGCAGCATTCAGCATCCTGACAAATGAGGATGATTAGCTAAACAATGGCAGAAGGACAGGAAAATTCTAGAAATTATGTGCTATTTAAGAAACACCCTTACCAGACAGCCTTACATTAAAAATATGGAAAAGATGGCACCATTAAGTCAATTTGCGATATGTAAAGCCTGCAAAGCAGAAAGCACATGTTCGTCTAAGTACACTAATCTTTTAAGACATCTTGTTAGATTCTATAGACCTTTCTTTGAACAACCCTCATCACAGCAATAGCTAATTCCATTTTAATTTCTGTGGATTGTTGAATATAGTGTAGAAATGTTCTGCCTTTATGCCATGTAGCCCAGATCAGCGAACTGTAGAAAGAAAAGAAAATAAAATTAAATCAAGATCCTTTGCTTATAAATCTGAATTTGGAATTATGATAGGTTGATTATGCGCATTTGAATTTTAATAGTACTTGTGAACACAAATCCACTTATACCACAGCAATTTGCTAATATTCAGATTTATTAATGAACATTATACTTTTTTATCCGTTTATATTTAACTGTTTTATATTTAACATTAAGCAACATTTAATATTGTTTAATTTAATGTTGTGCTACAAACAGCCTCTTTTTTCTCTCGCTTGACATTAATAAGACAAATATGCATCTCGTCATGTTACCATGACACCAGAATGTCCTGAAGACTCCCTTATGACCTTCACAAAGAACTGGCATCCACGACTCCTAACACAAATGTTAAACATTTACTTACAGAAAACTTCACCATATCAATGATTATATGCTTTTCTTTGTTAAATAACCTGTTTTTAATACTTTTATTTTTAGACTCATGATGTGGGGCATCCTCCATACAAGCCCCTGTGAATGAGCATTATAGAAATGATAATGTATTATAAAAGTATTAATATACACTGGTGATTTACCGTTACTGTCCGAGCTGTTGTGTTCTACTGTGTAATAGAAAATTAAGCCACACATTCTGACCAATTGGATTTGAGAATTCATCAGCGCTGTAGTATAAGTAAGGAATAACACACAACACACTGTGCAGTTGGTGGCGGCACAAGGCGAAGTGGAGTGCACGTACCACTCAGTCTGGAGTGTGATATTATGCTAACATCACAGCTATTTGTCTATGATTACAATGATTAATTTATAAATGAATGACACATTGCTCATTGTAACAGTTTATAGTTAAGATTGATTGTTGTGGAATGTCCAAGAGACAAGGTAGTTCCTGTTATCATTTACGTTATAGCAATGATAAACAGTTGTTCCCTCACCTGCATCTCCATCCCTATTTCTCTCGCTCTCTCACTCTCTCACTCTCTCACTCTCTCTCTTTCTCAAAAAAAACCTAGCTTGTTTTACTGAGAAACCGGAAAGCATAAACTCCTCTGTCCTGAAGACTTGCTGGGAAACTTTGCAAAGCACACTGACACCCAAGACTTCTTTCATAGATGTTAAATAAATGTCTCCTGCTGAAACCACCTAACAATGCCACATTAATGATTATGTTTTTCTTTGTTAAACATTGTTTTTTTTTTAATCCATTTATTAGTCTTAGATTACGTGGTGTGTCTGCTATACAAGTCCTGTGAATTAACTGTTACTATAGGAACAATAACCTACTGGAACAAGCACATTAATATAAACCTATCATTTATGTTACAGCCGGAACTACTGTCAGAGCCGTGCAGTTATACAAACATAATGCACACCTTCTGACCAATCAGATCTGAGAATTCTACAGCGAGGTGGTATAAAGACCTTTAAAAGAAGTAATTATATTTAATCCCTAGTGAATGCTTTGAAAGGATCTTTTGGAGAATGTGGAAAAGACAACTTTTATGGTCACACAGAAGGCCTCAGACAAAAAAAGGGCGTAGGGGTGAGCTGAAGGCAGAGCAGGTCAGACCATTAACGTCTTTTTATGGCTCCGTTTGAGTCATGCTTTAATAAGACTGGCATAATAACAGAAGTGCTGATTGAGGTTGCATTGAAATTCTTCATCTGTGCACCAATGTAATGTCTTAAAGCTGATCATGTTATAGTGTATTAAATTAACATCCATGTATTGTGATCATAAATGTGTAAAGCTTTTTATGTTTTGGGTACATTTTGTGTGTTGTATGTTTTGTAGCAGTTGGTTTTTGGAGGTAGGATCAATATCTGGTAGTGGTAGAGGTGATTGTTTTGTTTAATGAGCTCTTCTTCCTGATGGCTGCATTATCCAGATGCTGTGCAGGATATGAGCGCTTTATTACCCACAGCAATCCAATTACTCCCCCTCTCTGTGCTTGGAGGCACAGCAGTGTTAAAACTGCCTTGGGCATTAACTCAGGGGTGGGGTACATAAGCAGGGGCACATGTAGTGTGTGTGTGTGTGTTTGTGTGTGTGTGTGTGTGTGTGTGTGAGAGAGAGAGAGAGAGAGAGAGAGAAAGAGCACAAATGTGTTGTTCTAAATCTAAACAGCTTTGTTTTATACAGTGCAGATTTGGTGTAAACAAGGAGAGGTCTGTTGGCCATGAAGCAGACAAAAAACAAAGCAACCAGACCACACTCTCCTCATTCATCTTCACTGAGATTTATAGCAGAGAGAGCATCTTTCCTATACGCACACACATCGCACACACAGATTTCTGACAATTACTGAGTGCTGGGCAGTCAGTGATGCTAACACCACTACACTCTCGCTTCACTGATGCAAGACCCTGAAAAAATAGACGTATAACAGAGAAACACAGGTGAATAAATACATACGAATAACCTGCTTGTTTCCTTTCTCTCTCTCTCTCTCTCTCTCACACACACACACACACACACTCACATAATCTGGATGCAGCATTTATTTATTCAGTTACTTATTAACCTGCCACCCCCCAAGAAGGAGACTGTGTGTGTGTGTGTGAGAGAGAGAGGGAGAGAGAGAGAGAGAGGAACTTAGAGTGTGCTTATGTTTTGGCTTATTATGAGATGGGTAAGCGCTCCGGTTGAGGAATCCTTCCTGTTGCATTTTGGCCTCAGAAAAGAAGGTAAGATGAAGAATGATGGAGAGAGATGGAGCCCGGTTGGAGTAATTGAGGAGTTTGACTGCACGACACTGCAGCACTCAGCTTCTGGGCACTGAGCTTTCACAGAAATCAGAAAATAGAAAAACAACAGACGTTGACATGATGCCACTAGCAGCATACAAACACAAAGCTCTTGCCATCACTCCTGCTATTCCCAGACACACATTATAAACAGATTCACAGAATTAAATACAGTAATGCAGAACTGTAAAACAGTCAGTTTGGGGTTGTCAGGAGCACAGTTTCCCAAGTAGGCAGAGTTTTTGGGCAGCTTTGCCCACTATAATTCCTTATTTTACATACATTATATATATATATATATATATATATATATATATATATATATATATATATGTGTGTGTGTGTGTGTGTGTGTGTATATGTATATGTATATATACATTTATATATATATATATATATATATATATATATATATATATATATATATATATATATATATAAAACACTGGGGAGGGTAAAGGCTAACATGTGCTTTTACATCTTGGCTAACAGCCATTACATCTTTTCAAAGTTCTGCTCCTGCTGCATCACAGGGGAGCGTAACACACTCAGAGGAAAGCACTATCCACCCTCTTCCGCATACATGAACTCACAAATGCCCATGACTGGCTAGTACCACTGTGATTATCTGGGGAGACAAAGCATGCCGTCCGTCCTTCCCAGAGAGCATGGCCAATTTTGCTCGCTTGGGCTCTTGGCCATGGATGGGTGTAGCATTGTTGTGATTTGAACTCTCATTAATGATTTTCTGTTGCACCACTGGGGAGCTCTAAGTTGCCTTATTTTGGCCAGATGTGAAGTCAGCATTTTATCTACTCTCCTCAATCTAAGCAGTCGCTTAGTTCTGTTCAACATACCACAGTTTTGTGAACATTTAAGCAAAATAGTGGGCCAATCTGTCACTCGGACTGCACAGTATGCTTACATAAGTATGTGAAAACCTGACTATCGCAGCCATATGTGGGTCTTCCCTGTACAGTTGCCACAAAGTTGAAAGCACACAATTGTCTAGAATGTCTGTGTATGCTGTAACTGTAGATTTCTCATCACTTGGATTGCCAGGGTTGGTGTGGAAGAACTCGAGTGGCCTGCACAGAGCCCTGACCTCAACCTCACTGAACACATTTGGAAAGAACTGGAACACCAACTGTGCCCCAGGCCTTCTTGTCCACCATCAGTACCTGACCTCACTAATGCTCTTATGGCTGAATGGGCAGAAATTCCCACAACCACATTCCAAAATCTAGTGAAAAGACTTCCCAGAAGAGTGGAGCCTGTTACAGCAGCAAAGGGGGACCAACTTTGGAATGGGTTTTTCAACAAGTTCATATGGGTGTGATGGTCAGGTGACCACATATGTTTGGCCATATAGTGTTTTTAAGTCAATTCCTTACTAAAAAGTGACGTATGATGACTCTCATATGCAATGCTCACCGTTTTTAAAAAAGTTTTCTCTCTTTTTTTCTTGTAGTCTTTTGTGGCTTGTGGTCCACATGGCTGCTGGTGTTTGTTAATGTAATACACTGCTAGCTTTTTAATCAGTGCTTGGACATATTGGCTAGCTGTGTGATGGATGTAGAAGTTTGACCAACTTAGCATGATGGGGCAGGGGCAGGCTTTCACTAAGGAGGACACTGATTATATAACGGCTTGCACTGTAGCATTATTACGTGTCACAGAAGCTTATATCCAGACCCTGTACACTCTGTATGTTACTGCCTAAATGAATCAAGTTCATTTGTGGATAGGATTCTCAGCTTAATATTCTGTCTGGGGATCTCGTTTCATTTGGTTTGCTTGTGCTCTAGCTTCACTTTACTTATATGTTGGTAACAGCGCACTTATAACTGCATAAATGTGCAAGTTGTTTTTTGTCTGGCTGTTAAATAGCAATGTTGCCAAAGCAGAAAGAAAGGAAACAAAACAAAAAACTATAACTAAAGAAAGGCACTGAACATTACAACGTTATTTGTAATAGATTGTATTTTAGGGTGCAAAGGGTAAATTTGTGCATATGTGGATTTGAATGTAGATTTTTTTGGTATGTCCTAAACTGTGTAAATATAAATTGTGCTGTCAGCTATGAGGTTATTTTTTATTTTTCTACACACCTGACCATTTATTCATTATTTCAGGAGACGTGAATGAATTTTTCTGAAATATTTGTATGTTGAACACAATTATTTACATTCTAAAAGGAAGGATGTATAAGTGAGAGTGTTGGTGCCTCCAGATGTTGAGCAGATGGCTAGTGAGATGATACCTAGTTCAGGTGAGCTCACACTGTGATCATGGCTAGAACAACCCAAAAAGCTTCATCCTTCCCAATTCTATTGCTTTCTTATGAAACAGATGAAGAGACTTACCTGATCAAACAGCAGACATGCCTCTTTTTTCTCCTTGCCGTTATTAATGGCATGTCAGAACGCTGATTGACGGAGTGACTGTAGAGCCCGTATATCAGATAAATGTGTGCAATATGCAAATAGATCTGTGCATATTCATGAGTAAACAGCAAGATGTATCTGTGTGACAGCGAAGACCTGGCGCTCATTTATCAACACACTGTTATCACAGAGACGGCCTGTCAGGCAGCACGTCACCCTGTGTGTGCGTGCGCGTGTGTGTGCATTACGATGCTATGCCGAGCGAAACACAGTTAATTAATAACAGCAGTTAAAGTGGGACTGTCGAAGAGGAGGGTGTGTGTAACCACCACCACTTATCAGAGAAATCAGTGTTAGTTAGTGGAGTGCGATCATGCTGATCAGTGGCTGTGAATACAGCAGAGGAAGGGAGGGCTACTGTACTCAGGACAAGTTCTTTATTTTACACTCTTGTTTCATTACCTCACTAACTTTAAACAGTTTTCTTTACATTTTTTATCCTCATCTTCTGGTCACTATCTCACTAATTTGATTTAACAGTAATACAAATGGATTAAAATGCCCAACTTTTATCTGCATATGGAAATAAACACACTAAACTCATGCTCAGGTATTCTCCTGATGACATGTTTTTGTAGATACGACTGTAAATAAGAGATGAAGATCATCTATTAGCATCTAAAAATAACAATTAATTTCATATTCTTTCAAGTATAGTTATTCTAAATCTTTTTAATTTCCCTTTAAAGTCAAAATGACTTGCGATCTAGGTGGTGTACTGGTATAAATGGCAGAATTATTTAAAAAGATAATGTTTCTCTTTCAGTTGAGAGTGTGAGAAAAAACAATGTGCTTTAAAAGGTTGGAAACAGCTCCACATACGGCTGTTAGGTTGTGGCACACTGCGCACTTTAAGGCTTTTTTATTCTTTAGGTGTTGAGACAGTGAAAGAAGCAGTCCAGTCCCTCCAAAAATGAGTTGTGACCAGTATCACAGAGCCAAATCAAGACAGTGCAGTGTGTTAAACTCACCCCATAAACAAAATGAAGAGGAAAAGCTGCCTAGGAAATCATTGATTTTGGAGTGTTGATAAGAGCATTGAGCTGTTTTTGTACCACTGGCGGACTGATCTGTAGCACCACTTTTTGTACTTTTTTCAGTTTAGACGACAACTATAGAAAATAAAATATATATATATATATATATATATATATATATATATTTTTTTTTTCCCCATTTGGTCATGCCAATTCTCACCCATTAACTAACGTGACAGCTACCAACTGGAGTGGGTGATGACTAACAAGTTCTTCCTCCAAGACGTGAAGATAGCCAGCCACATCTTTTCAAACTGCTGCTCATGCTGGATCACAGGGCAGCGTAACGGATTCAGATTAAAGTGTTATCCTCCCTGTTCTGCACACATCAGCTCACAGATGCTTATGATTGGCTATTATCAGAGGCATTTTGATCTCTTGGAATCCTGCCCACAAATGGCTGTGGTATTGCCAGAATTCGAACTCATGATCTCCTGACGAGGAAATAAACCAGACACAAAACACAGACTAAACAATATACTAATCTAAAAATCATTAATAGTTTTGTACACACTTCACAAATTTTGCATAGGAACTCAACATTTTAAGGTCAGAGTACGCTGCTACGAGTTATCATTCAAATACATATACACAAAAAAGTCTTCTTTTTAACCCTCCCCCAAATAAAAACAGCAGATGAGCCAATCAACACACGAATATGGAATGACTGACAGTTGCGCCAATTAATTTTGAACTCTCCAGTATTAAATGACACCCCTAAAAGCCCTGACCCCTTTGCCCATAGTAATCTATGGACTGGTGTTTTGAGTTCATTTAAGGTAAAAAAAAATCTATCAGTGTATGTTTGATTCAGCTAACATTAGACAAGTACACAGTAAAGTTAACATCAGTTAACTTTATTTATTATGGCTTAGAAAATGTACAGCTGAAAATCGTCAAAATTGGTACTGTAATCTGTTTAAGGTTGAAAAAAATGGACAGAAAAAGGATTTAATAGGCCTAAATGAAGTGTCAAATCTACCACTTCACAATTAGTTTGAATGGTAATCTAATAACAATTAGACAGTGACTACAAATACTGTTTGTTTCTTTGCTCTTCTGTTCCAGTCAGCACAAATACTGTCAAACATTTTGAGCTGCTGCAGATAAACAGTAAAAGTGTCAGCTGTGTGGACCCATTTCACCAATAGAGGCATGTAAACAAGTGATTAGAGGCTTCTGTCGAACTAGGCCTCTATCGAAAATGTACTGTTTTTACTGTTTACTGTGTTTTTACTCAACCCTTGCCTTTTTTCTTTCTCTCTAGAGGTCTATGTATTATTCCTCTTTTTTTTTTTGCGTCGTAATAATATGCCTCTTGTTGTTTCTTCTCTTCCACTGTGCCGGAGCATCATGGGAATTGTGGTTTATAAGCATGAGCTGGAGGCGGTGCTCAGTGAGAGAGGGGGATATGGAGAAATATGGAAATGATGATGGAAATGCTGCATATTTTCAAGCACTTTCCTAGTCTCTGATTAGTCACTTCAGAAGTGGGCCAGATGTGACACGTTTCAGACCTATGTATAATGATGTAACACCATCATAACTCTCTCGTTCCTCCTTTTCCATCCTGGCTCTCTTTCCCTCTCCTTCTCTTCCTTTCTCTCCAGAGGAGATGTACTTTGTGTTTACACAAGGGGACGTTAGTCGAGGATCAAACTGGTGCAGCTTCTAGTGACAACAGTGAACATTATGCAAGATTGCAGCGTGCTGTCCTGTCTGTCTAAATGTTTGATTATCTAATCATACCTCCAATGCTGCTTTGTATATCTTTGTCCTTTAAAGATATATTGGAGACTCACAGGATGGGAAAAAAAGGGAAGAAACATTACCTAGACAACTCTCTCTCTCTCTCTCTCTCTCTCTCTCTCGCTTTCTGTATTCGTCTTACACACACAAAAAGCACCAAACACTCCCATAGTGCTGTCTTTTTTCCGAGCTTTGACCTGCACACAAAACACCTGCTATCTCACACACAGACAGCCACAGGAGACTGTACACACACTCACCCTCAAACACACTGTGAAAGACACCTGGATGGTGAAGAGAGGAATTCAGAGAAAGTGCACAGCTGGCATGGATTTGGGAATTGGCTCTGTTGTGCGTGTGTGTGTGTGTATGTGTGTGTGTGTGTTTATGCTCTGTCCTTTTCTTATTGTGGCAGTAATCAGCTGAATACAGGGGGCAATTTCAACAAGGAAAGAGGAAAGCCACCAATACAAGTTTGGCCAACGCAACTTCAGGGACACTCCGGGTTGAAAGATTTACTCATTCAAATAGTAAATGTTGGAACCAAATCGATCTCTGTATTGCTGAAGTCTGATACCTCACTCGCAGAAACATTATCAAATTAATTTGCTTCATTTCTCACTTGCGCCATTTCTCTTTCCCGCTGAGGTGTCAGTTCAGATGAAGGGGGTGTGACCTCTGTGCCTGCCAGTTCCAGTAACCCGCTTGCTGAATCATGTTGTATTGCACCACATTGCATAGCAAAAAGTTTTTCTGAATGATATATCAAATAGTCCTGTGCTTGTAGAACATAGTTCAGGAACCCTGCATATGTAACTTTACACATACAGACAGTCAGTTAGCTCACACATCTCTAATTGCTAGCGACATTGCAATTAGGAACAACAAACAAACCCAAAACAGTGATGTATGCATGAATCAATTTGCTTAGCGTACATGTTAATACGTGAAAGTGCTGCTGGTTGAACAAATATCTAATTTCATACCTCGTTAACACAGCCGCAAATGTAGCAAGTGACTTTGGGTAACGTGGTTGGCCTCCTTAATGAAATGGTGCAAATTGGAAATGTAATTTTCATAGTCGATTATAGATTGGCAGCTGCAAAGGCATTTAAGCTGGAAGATGGAGTTTCTGGAGAAGAGAAGAAATCCCAGTGAAATCCCCCCACTCAGCTTTCCTCTCTCTACATTTCCTTCCAACTACAGCCCAGGGTTTGTTAATAGCTCTGTCCATGTCAGTGTGTGTGTGTGTGTGTGTGTGTGTGTGTGTGTGTGTGTGTGTGTGTGTGAGAGAGAGAGAGAGAGAGAGAGAGTGAGTGGGGGGTTGTTAATGGAGATTTTGGCCATTAAAGCCATCATTAGGTAAGCCAAGTGTGCACCAGTTCACCCTAATCATGAACATAATTAGAGAATTAGCGGGAGATGGTGTGTGTGTGTTTGTGTGTGTGTGTGTGTGTGTGTGTGTGTGTGTGTGTTAATGAGGAGATTTGAAATGGACAAACTGAATTATGACCTTGTCTCAACGCCGGCTTTATCAGGCAAAGTCAGACTATGCATTTGTGCATTTGTGTCTGATTGTTAGTGAGAAAATGGTGCGTGTGTGTGTGTGTGTGTGTGTCCCATTCCCATCACACAACATTTAAATAAATTTATGTAATCCAGTAGCATGTCTCTTTCTCCCTTCCAGTTTTCTGATTTGTCTGAGCCAGTAAATACTCTTGAGCAGTCATCTAATAAATATGACACAGGATACAGAGCATGTGTGTGTGTGTGTGTGTATGTGTACATAAATGCTCAGCTATAAAATCTCTCTTCTGTGAAT
This sequence comes from Pangasianodon hypophthalmus, assembly GCF_027358585.1. Lineage (NCBI taxonomy): Eukaryota > Metazoa > Chordata > Actinopteri > Siluriformes > Pangasiidae > Pangasianodon > Pangasianodon hypophthalmus. The sequence goes on from NC_069710.1 coordinate 25,761,956, forward strand.
GTGGGTGTGCTGAATATCAATGCCCCACTGCAGCTCTCATTGGGCATGTGTGTGTGTGTGTGTGTGTGTGTGTGTGTGTGTGGTTTTACATCATATCCTGAGAGGGAATGCCAAAGGACAGACAGGAAGACAAAGAGGTATTATAAAATCAGAATAAGAGGGGCTCATGAAATATGCCATTACATCATCACTAGAGTTCATACTAACTAGTAATAGACACAAATAATCACCTAATCAAGTACTTGGTATATAACCACCAAATTCATTCGTTCAGACACTACAATGTGTTACAAAGTGTTCACTCATCCTGTCGTCCAGAGATTGCAAGTTCAAATCCCGATGATGACACAGTCTCTATAGCCGGGAGTCCAAGAGAGCAAAACTGTGCTGTCCGGGCAGTGTAGCATACTCTTTCCCCCCTGTCAATCACAGCAACACTAGCCAATCATGGGTGTCTGTGAGATCATGTATGTGGAAGAGGGTAGATAGCGCTTTCCTCTGAGTGTGCTACACTGCTGTGTGACGTGTCTCTGAGGAAGCACCTGTTAGTGTGCACAACAAAATTCCGCGAGGTCTAGTGACAGCAGGAAAGTCACTCAGGCTACCAGAAGGAAATTTACTTTTTTTCAATACTGTTCAATTTTGAATAATATTTACGTATTTAAAACATATCTTTCTAGCTTTCTACTTTTTGGCTAAATTTCTGTTGTGTTTCTTTACCGCAGTTATTCATGGCAAACATTAATTTTTTTTGTACCTTAACTTATATATCAGTTTTTAACTGCTTTTTAACTGTCCTAAACTTGATATTACATGTAAGTAGTTAACAATTTTCAACAGGCACAAACTGGAGTCACACATGCAGTGTCTGTGTTGCTGTGATTGACAGGGGAGAGATAATATGCCATCCTTCCCACCCAGAGAGCACAGCCAATTTTGCTCGCTAACATCACGGCCACGGATGGCTGTGGCATCATCGGGATTCGAATTCAAACGCAATTTTAAAAGAATTAGACATCCATAATGTCAACATGTTTTTATTTTTCCTGAATGAAAATGAATATTCCAAAGGCTTGAAATCTCCAACTGTTGATTGGGAGTGCCGTTTTTAGGTTGCTTTTTTAAAATTACATTTAAAAATTACATTTTTTATTCTTTAGGTAAGCTAGCTTGGCAACTTAATTTATTATTTAATATGTCTCTGTGAAATATTAATGGCAGATACAGGCATTTCATTAAACAAAAATACAAATAAAGTCAAAACCAGAATCAAAAAGAAAGCAAAACAAGAGCTAGGGAGATGCAGCATGAAACACATAACAGACTACAAGTAGCAACACAACAAAAGCTTAGCAACCGAAGAAAGAAAAAAACAGAACTTATATAGAGACATATCAAGGGAAACACAAAACAGGTGAGAGTTTTAATGAAGGCGTGTGATTAGTTGTAGTCTGTAAGGGCTGATGGGAAACGAAGTTCATGTCTGTCATCTCGCTTCCAAAACCAGAGCTGTTGTGACACTCTGTTCTTAAAGTAGTGCTACTGAGTACATCAAATAATTTCATTAATTAATTTATTATAATTTTTTATTTTATTTAAAATGACAAGTACTAAAATTTCTGGTGCCATACAAAGAAAAGGTTTCCATAGTAAATGATTTTAATAGTGACTGTAATAATTTTTATAATCATTTTATATAATATAAGAATTTATTAGAATTCCATTAAAAAGTATGATGCAACTCTGCACCAGTAGACAGACTATACTTTATTATAGCAGTAAAAATATAAAAATGTGATATAATATTATACAGCTGATTTGCATAATGACTCATAATATTATGATTCTTTGGCCAAGTAATGTGATGTGGTGTTATCTAACCTTACACAGTGTTATATTATAGTCAATACCAATACATAACACACACAGATTCAGCTCCAAATTTATTCTCACATTTCCAAATTTATGCGCACACACAAATACACACACAAACACACACACAGCAGCAGCAGCAGCAGCAAATCTTCACACAGAGCTGAAGTTCTGCATTTTTGTCTAATTTTGGAAGAGCTTCCAAGCTATTGGTATGGAGAGGTAGAATGGCTGCACACCGAGTATACACACACACACACACACACACACACATCAAAGACACAAATGCCTCAGGTAGCAGGCAAACAATGAATGGCAACCCTGCCTCCACAAGCATAAAATATGCAGGCAAACATTAATGCACACATGCACGCGCACACACATGCACACACATACGCACATACACACATGTGGAGGTACAGTGTGAAAGAATGAACACAGAATTTGTGAGATATTGCACTGTCACGGGATTTATTTTGGAAACAGTGCCAGCATCTGTCATAAGTTAACTCTAACAGAATGGAAGAGAGCGACAGGGGAAGACTCCAGAGAGCAGAAAAGAGAGAGAAAGGTGCTTCATTAAAAGAAAAGGGGAGGAGGAGAGGAAACTGTAGCCAAGAGAACATACAGATGAGCCAGAGAAGAAGGGAGAGAGGAAAGATGAAAAAAGAGTATAGAGCGATGATGTGTGTGTGTTGGGTTGTGTGTGGGTGTGGGTCTTATCTTTGGTTGTCTTTAGTAAAAGGAATAACTTTACACCTACTCATTCATGCAATTATCCAATCAGCCAATTGTGTGGCAGCAGTATAACGAGTAAAATAACACAGCTAGAGGTCAGGAGCTTTAGTTAATGTTAATAACAAATTTCAGAATGGAGACAATGTGATCTCAGTGACTTTGTCCATGGCATGCTTTTGGTACCAGACGGGCTGGTTTGAGTATTTCATAAACTGCTGATCTCCTGGGATTTTCACCCACAACAGTCTCTAGCGTTTACAAAGAATGGTGCGAAAAACAAAACCAAAAACATCCAGTGAGCAACAGTGTGGGTGGAAATTCCTTGTTGATGAGAGTGTTCAGAGGAGAATATACAGACTTGTTATAGCTCATAGGAAGTCTACTGTTTCTCAAGTAATCACTTTTTACAACTGTGGTGAGCAGAAAAGCATCTCAGAGTAGAAAACACACCTTGAGGCAGATGGGCTACAACAGCAGAAGACCACATTGATTTTCACTTTTGCACTGCTGCCACATGTAGATGTGTGTGTATGAGAGAAAGAATGTGAGAGAGAGAGAGAGAGAGAGAGAGAGAGAAAGAGAGAGAGAGATTTCAGTTGGAATGTTGCAAGTGGGTATTGTTATTGAATGGGAAAAGGTATGTGTGTGTGTTCACACTCTGTGGTCAGGCCAATGAGGGTCATTTAAATTTGAATCAAACTTCTGGGACAGAGAGAGAAAGAAAGAAAAAAGTGGGAAAGAGGGTAAATAGTTGGTGGGGGAGAAAGACTGAAGGGAAACAGAAAGATACAGAAGGACAAAAGAGTTACAAAAAGACTAGCTGGATGTGGGGAGATGTGGAAAAGACTTGACTGACAATCAATTGTAATTAAAATGTGGGTCAACTCTAATTCAACTGAACCTTCACGTGACATTACCCACTTAGCATGGGCATGCCTGTCTTTGTGTCTGTGTGTGTGTTCAGCTTGGACTTTAGCCAGTAATTGTAACATCTCGGTGGTCAGGAATAAGTGAGGAAATACCAGTGAGATTTGGCTAAGGGGAGCTCTCCAGTACCAGGCTAGGCGTTTAGGGCCTGCAGATTTAAATACATTAGCATGTCAATTCGTGCTCTGGCCACCTCTGATTGCTTTGAGTGGAAGCCCTTACTGCACTGGTCATTAGGGCCTTACCATTGCCTTTTTATCAATCTTTTTTGTTCCTTTTTTGGTCATTATATGCAGAAATGCTGTTTTGCTGAGCATAACGCTGATTAAATTGTTCTATCCTCCCTCTATTTGGACTCATAAATTGGAAACGGATTTTAACCAACATCCAAGATTTAAACGTACTTTAGAAATAACCTAGTGCAGGCCTGGGCAAAAGAAAGCTGAAAGAACGGCCGTTCCATTCACTAACACATGTGGGCAACTGTGTTAGCCTGGCTTTTGGCACAACTCAACTGAACATATCGTAATGAAAGCCCTGTTGAGCAACACCGACTCGCTTGGCCACCCACATTAATACCATGTGCATATGTGTGTGAAACGAGTTAACAGACAGTGCAGCAGTGATTACTGAGGCTATCCTTGGGTAGCTAAACGAAGCATATCCAAAGGAGAGTTTTTCCCCTTTGCTTTTGACATAATTACATGTGTATTTCACCACCAGTCAGAGTTGTGGAACAAGAGGCAGCTTGTGGTGTGACTGAGGATCAGTTGTGTCACTTGTAATTAGAGCTAAACTTTATGGATTTTCATTAGGACTTTCATTTAACTTGTTGGTGTGTATTGACAGCACAAGCAAGATAGTGATGCCCCATCAGGATTCCCAAGTCTCTTGCCAGCAACTTTGACGTTTGTAATTAGAGGTGAATTTTCTGATTTGTTGTTGGGTGTTTTACCCCTCAGCTCTCTTTATCTCGTTCCTGCCCAACAGGCCTGTCTAAGGTTACTGACAGGAAGCAGGAGACCTGTCACTGGCGCTGTTTGAAAACGTTACACAAGAGTGGGATGGTGTGGGGAAGAATGCTAAACAGAGCAGCCGAGGCTAGATTGCTCATAAGCAGCATTGTATACCATGTATAATGGTGCATGCCAGCACCCTGCCCCTTTTCAGTTCTGCTGTAAGCAATAATATAGTTTCAAAGGGGAAACACTTTTGAGGGTGCTTGGTTTCATTGATTTTCACATCTTTTGTTTTATAGTTGAACCACTCGTACTGCTTGCCAGAACATGCTGATTGATCTGACTTGCTATTAGGCTGCTGGCAAACTGAGCCCATTGAGGAAAACGATGCAAAGCCTCATAAAATTCAGGGCTTTCTCCTAGTCTAGGTGTACAACTGATTGTATCAACATCTCAGAAATTAGAATCTTAGACTTTCAACACCAAGAAAGCTTGCTTAGTTTTATGTGTAGTTACACATCACATTGACTCTGTGTAGGAAGTATAGCCTAGAGCCTCGCAATGTCTCTTGATACATCCTATGGCATACAGCCCTGGACACTAACCAGCTGTCTCTAGCTGTCTGAGCCCAGCAAGTCAGGCTGCTTAAATCATATTTAAGGGCTTCCATACCTCCTATCACAAGTGAACCACATTGCAGCAGAATCTCACAAGGGACCTTTCACATGTGAGCTATTTATAGCAAGTCCAAGGTCAAAGAATAGCAGCTGCTTGAGAAGAACCTTCTCCCAGTGCTCATGTGCAAACTGTCCAGCAGGCACCTGAAAGGATTCATGGGCTTTACATCTACTCCCAAGGCAGCAGGAGCGTACCGCACCCAATCACATTAAATTTTAACTCAGCATTTGACAGGATTGGATACGTTTTCATGCCTGCTAGCCAAAAATTACGGGATTTCTGAGGACCAAATATTTTGCCTCCATCCAGGCACACCAACAGTTCTGGTTAAATCTAATATTTATCATATTTAACTGATTCGAGTTCATCTTCTCTTGGTTTATGAGAGAACCTTTAAATTGGCTTCCACCTGGTGTGAATTGGTGTGAATGCCTGTCAACACCCTCTTTAGCACATCCTGTAAGAACTAGCCTGGGGCTACAAAGACGCTCTATTTCTTTTGGGCAGGAAAAAGAGTCTAAAGCTCTCGGAGTACAAGAAAAGCCATGCCACACAGCCTTCATTTGTAAGGCAGCTAAGTCTCACCAGAGATTTCCAAATAGGATTTCTCACCCACTAACCTCATAGGTCTGGAATTTAAAATGAGATTTCATTGATTGCCAGCACGGCACGCTAGTTTCCGCAAAGAGGTTCTAACCTGCTGGATCGGGGCCAGAGTTTATCAGACAAACAACCTTTCACACCTAATACTTATCGCCACTCTACCACCTGCCTGCCACACTGAGCTTCCAAATGTCCCTTTAGCTGATAGATATTTAATGTGAAACAGAGCATGTCTTCTCTGTTAGCCATACCACTTGGCTAAACAGGACTATACGTCTTGGATTTTCCATGTCACACTGCAGCTCTTTATGCTAGCTGGGACAGGATTATCTAGTGCTTGAAGTGCCAGTCAGATTAGCCGTAGATATGCTATCATAGTTATCAGGCGTATTTATGTGTGTAAGGCATATTGTTGGTGTGTGGTTTCAGCAGTAGTTTAGTTCAGGGAGATTTCAGTCTATCTCTACTTTGTTCTTGTATGTGAGCCAAATTTACAAAAAACAGACAGGAAGCAGTCTTGCCAATGTTTCATGGTCGATAGCTAGCGCTTATCTTGTGAAGTGTGTAAAAACTTATGTGTATGTGTGTTTTTGGTCACCTGAATAAAGAGCATTTTGTTTTTTGCCAGAAGTTTTCTTTTGTTTGACCTACATTGTGTGTGTGTTTTATATAATCAGCTAACATAATGTTTAAGTATCCCTACACAGCCATAGGGACTGTGCTATGTTGATGAAGAGAGCTCTAGAATTCACACCCCATGCTGTGAATCAGCCGAATACAGATCCTCTTCAGAACATCGACTCCTCCAAACCACCCCACCCCACCACCAACACCCCCCCACACACGCAACCAAACACACATTATAGGACCATGTGAGGCCTAGTTAAACAGACAGACTATTGAAAGAGATAAGTGGTTGGATCCAGCAGCTATAAAGAGAGACAGACAGATGACTAAGTGGAGCTTCAGAGAAGGAGAAGTGTGGGATCTCGGAGTGTGTGGCTGACAGTGTGTAGAGGACTAGCGTAAATCCCTGGCTCAGAGGAGCCACGGGGAAAAGTAGAACGGCTTACATTCACACAGGGAGACTTACATTCTTCCATTTATCCATCTATTTCTCCCTTACTCTGTCTCTCACGGGACACACAGCCTCATCTGATGCCCCATATGAAGCATAGTCATGGTCCATTGAGTTGGATGGCCAACAATTTGGAGGAATCCTGCTCAAAGCGGTACTCACAGGGACTTTTTTTTGGCTGTGTGTAGAAGAAAAGGGGTGTTTAAGGTTGATATTGGAATTTCAGGCAATTCATTCCAAAGATTTTGCCGTATTATAATGCTAAACTCTTAAAAGCAGAGGGTTTTCATTCCCCTCTCTGTTCTTTGCGACACACACGCAGCAAAGGCTGAAAGGAACCTCCTGCCTTGTATTCATATGGATATGTGTGTGTTTGAAGCAGTAGGGGTGTGTGTGGGTGTGTGTGTGGAGAGAGGGAAGAAAGCGCCATGCCTTCATTGTTGAGGTCATGGGTTAAATTTGATAAGGTAGGTGACAGCTTGTCAGGCGGATGTGTGTCTTATTGTCCGCTAAATATTTCGGATATCACTTGTATTTTCTCTCACACAGAGAACAAGAGAATGAGTGAAACTGCTGAGAAGAGGTTGGGCACTTGAGATGCTGAGATGAGATGCTGCAGCTAAATACCTCCGTTACAATCATCTGGATTTCCACATGCATTCTGGAAAATCTGAAAATTTACAGACCAGATTTCCAGTCATGCAAAACAGCTTTATTAATGGACATTTTTTTTTTGCATTAATTTTACTGGGAGGATCCCACTGAAAATCTCTTCTGCCCATAATTTCGAGCTGATTAGATTTGGGATTTTCATGGGCTTAGGTGTCAAATATTGTTTTCATACACTCTGTGAAATCTGAACTTTGGTCATATTCTACTTGGTGCACTTTTTAGTGGTGGATAAACTAATTTAAACTTGACTTTCTTTTATGCATAGCCAGTCTCTAGTCTCAAACAAGGGAGTAACTCTATATAATCACTATATATATATATATATATATTGTACCTGTAATATTTCAGGAAAGCTTGTGATCAAATGGTTGCTGGTTGAGGAATAGTTTGTGTGTGTTTTGGAATTTCTGTAAAAGGTTGTTAGCAGTCGTATTGTTGATTTTAACGATAAGAATGTTGAGAGTTAGTGTAATGTACATTAGTATAAAGTAGTATAATGGGATAAGTGATCTGTGTAAATCACAGAGATGGGAGTGTCTTCATAATGTATGCATGTTTGTCACACTAATGTACTGCATACACTTCATTTTAACAAACTGATTGTTTTGTCTTTATTATAAGCGCTGTGACATAAGGACTGTGGAATGTTGTGCATTAGTAGGTCACATGACCATAGCATGTCTGCAGGCTATACCTGTGATAAGAACTCTATAACTTTCCTAAATATTTCCCCTCTGGAAGCATCACTTCTCTGACCTTTTAAACGTCGTCTATATTTATTGTTCTGTGTTTAAACTCAGTCAATATTTGGTTTTGTTTTGGTTTGGCGGGAGTCAGTAAAAACGAGTGATTCCTGGAGGGACTTTATACTCAAGAAAAAGTGGATACCGGATATTTTCTAACAGGATATAATGGAATCTTTACCGATATGCCCATTCAGATGGAATATGTACTATGACCTGTAAATATTTAAAACAAATAAATAAAACATAATCTTTCCAGACACGTGCAAAAATTACTCACATGACAGATTTAGATGAAGAGATACTCTGGTAAATTACACTACCCCACCTCACCATGTTAAACATGACCAATCCGAATAGTCCTTAAGATGACGTTCTGTCAGCAGCATCTGTCCTTTATATAGTATATAAAAAAAGTGAGATCCTGAAAAGAGAGAAAACTCTGACAAGCATATTTGATACATCAGCTGGTCTGTTAACACATTTTCATCCTGCAATAATCAGTGCCATGTGTGACTGTAAACACTGAGGAATTGTGATTTGGACTGTTCAGCCTTTTATGTCTGCTTTAATGAAATTGAAGCATTGCTGCTGGATGAAATGTCAATACAAGACACACTGCATTTACACGCACTGCCACTTTATTAGGAACATCACACGAATACTGGACAGTACTCTTTCATTGCTCTCAGGACAGCCACAGTTCTTTGGGACGTTGGTTCTACAGGGTGTTGGAAACATTCATTTGAGATTCCAGTTCATGTTGATTGCATCAGGTGATTAAGTACACTGGATTCATTGGCAAGTTCATGGAGCCAGTATGAGATGACTTGGAGCATGATCATGGCCATTAGAAAATTGTGGCCATAAAGGGATGTACATGGTCAGCAACAGTACTGAGATAGGCTGTGGTTTTCAAACCATGCTCAGTTGCCATTAAGAGGCTCAGTGTATGCCAGGGTTTGACTTGTTGTGCATTCTGAGATGCCTATCTGCTCACCATGGGTGTAAAGAGCTGTTAAGTTTGTGTTACCGTACCATACACACCCAGCTTTACAGTACCATAGCGTTACCATAGCTTCAACCAGTTTGGCTATTCTCCTATGACCTCTCTCATCAACAAGGCGTTTGCACCCACAGAACCGCTGCTTATTGGATGTTTTCTGTAAACTGGTACCAACAACTATGCCACAGTCAAAGTCAATGAGATCACATTTTTTCCCCCATTCTGGGGTTTGCTGTTAATCATTAACTGAAGCTCTTGTCCAGTACCTGCATGATTTTATGCATTACACTGCTGCCTCCTGATTGGCTGATTGGATAACTGAATAAAGGGCATACGGGTGTTTCTTTATAAAGTGGCTGGTGAGTGTATATTTTCACTTTACCATCTTAGAGCTAGAGAGAAGATTACATTCAGATTCTTCCGCTTTTCTCTATGAATTATAACCAGCATGGTCTCTTGAAAAATGATGATAGTATTCTGAGAATCGATGGATACATGATTAGGTAATCAAATATTTAGATGGATGGTGCTAAAGTTAACCATAAAAAAGTGTGGACTCAGAAGAGTTTGGTCTCTCTATGTCTCATACTTTTCAAAAGTGCACATGCCAGTACACCGAATAAAGTAAAACATGCATCTAAATAATTTCGCCTCTAATTCTTTTGGTGCCTACGGTTATTTTTCACATTTTGTTCACGCGCGGTCGCTTGCGATTTATGACGCGCGGCAGTCCAAAGCATTCTGCGTATTATTTTCACCCCACCAAGCCTGTCCTTGGGTTTAATGTGTCGATAAATGAGCCATATCCTTGCTTGTGATTCCTCACACACATTTATATACTGAGGTGATGATTGGAAGTGAAGCAGTTGTGCTGTGGGCTAAAATTTCACTTTAATGTGCTCAGCAGTCACCTGTGAGTGATGCATTATAAACACACAAAATATTATTCTTGAGAACACTTGAAAATATTGAAAGCAGAGGTGATAAATTTGTGTTATATTCTGTTCTTGAATCTGGTAAGAATTCTGTAGGTTAGTATCTTCTTGCTTTTTTTGTACCTTTTATATAATTAAAAAAAATTCCAGTGAGCAATTTGTATAAAATGTTACAGAGACTTTAAACATCAACTGAATATTAAAACATTAACATTAGAAATGCATTCCATTTTTTTTCATTTGCATTTCATTCATGGCATGTGGCTGTTGAAAAATTAGCTAACTAATTCCATGTACTTCCTATCAATTTCAGGACATATAGTCCTTTGTTTTTGTGTTCATGTAGAAATGATTCAAAAATATATTTTTTAATCAATTTAAAATACATAAAATAAGGTATGTCTAAGTAAAAAAAATGAAATTCCATTCAAAGGCAATATTTAAAACATACAGTACATATTAACTAATTAATCATATCATCCATGTAAAATCCATGGAAAGCTTGTTTTTCCTTGGTAGACATTGATTATATTAATTGAATTTGAATTTGAATTGAATTTTTTTTATGGGAAACAATTATGAACAACACGTACTTAAATTGAGCAATAACTATAAGAAGTTGAGTGCTTGATCAGCTTATCCTTCAAACCGTGGACACATTTACTTGACAGGAGAGACATAACAAAAGCACTGACATTATATTAATTCAACAGCTTAAATATAGTGAATTAAAAGTGTGATAAAGTAGCTTACATCCTGTTGTTATTGACTTACATCCTGTTGCTATGTCTATTTCAGTGCCATTTTCTCATTCATATATCATCCTATTAGTCTTCCTTTTTATTTGTTTATTTTAAAATGGTCTCTTTCTTTCATGATAGATTTTACATTATATTACTGTTGAAAGTGAAAGAAAGGAAACCTGCTATCAGCTTTTTCAGTACACATTTTCGACCCTCTGATTTTTATGTTAAATGTAAGTGCTCGGGTTTAACGTGTTTAAATGGACTAGATGCTATTGACAAACCACATCTCAAACGCTTATACTAAAGAAAAATCTGGCAACCTCAGAGGCGTGAACTACACACAGGTATTTTAATAATATGACTGGGAAAATCAATTTGCGAAACTTTAGAATTTAAGTCGCAGACTCTGAATAAAAGTAAAAGTAGAACATGAGATCTCAAATCTTCCAAATTGAATATGGGTGCATGTCTAATCCATATATTGCTGTAGATGATCAGATACAAAGCAGATGAGCGACTCCTTCTTTACAGAATAGTAGTGTATATTCACTCATTCTCTCCATTGCATGCATTTTGAAATGGGCTGGACATTAAGACCTGAACGGGAGCCCATAATGAAATAATAAAACAATTTAAGTGCGGTTCCACCAGCAGGAATTGCTTTTTAAACGAGCTTTTCATGCTCTGCTCGGCAGCCACTGCAACACAATTCCACATCATTACCACAAGCCTCAGCTCTCAGTGTCACGGCCTTACAAGACAATTACATTACAGAGTAATCACCCACCCACCCACACACGCACACGCGCACACACACACACACATGCATGGACACACACATAATCTTATTAACAGTGATCAGGGTAATTTACTCACAAACAATCTCATCTCCTTCTCTCCTACACACACACACACACACACACACATCCATGGACATATACGCATAATCACATTAAGAGTGATCAAGGTACTTTACTCACAAACAATCTCATCTCTTTCTGTCCTACACACACACATGCATGGACACATAAACATAATAACATTAACAGTGAACAGGGTACTTTACTTACAAAGGGATCTCATCTCTTTCTCGCCTACACACACACACACACACACACAGTGTCAGGTTGATGTGGTTTGTTATAAGGTACCGTACAGCTGAAACAGCTGATAGCTGATTTTCTTCCGAGCTGTCAGTGGGGTTTGAGGCCACAGTGTGAAAGATGAGAGCAAACACACACACACACACACACACACACACACACACACACACACACACACACACAGTGAAGGTAGGAACCACTGCAGTCTGCAAGCCTGGACCTATTCACCCATCTAATTTCCACAGTGTATGTGTATTATGACAGACAGAAATGCGTCTCGAGAATTTGCACAGATATGCGGTGGATATGAATGTGAGTACGTGCGTATACTCTCATCTGTCGAGAATTAGAAATCGAAACCTATCTACCAAGCTTACGTGCGTAAAGGCAGCCTGTTTGTCTGACATGAAATCGAAGCCTTATTCACCCCCGGTCTCTCCTTCACCACGAGGACGGAGCAGTGTGTAGTGCTGAGCGGAAGTGCGAATCCGCTCACTTGGCCAGACCTCCACTCCAGCCGAAGAAACACACAGACACAAAGATAGATAGATAGCTAGAGAGAGAGAGAGAGAGTGAGAGAGAATGGAGTGGAGTAAAGAGAAGAGAGAGAGAAGAAAATAGGACAGAGGGGAGGCTTTGTCAGTGATTATGTTCTTGCTCCATTTCAGTGCCCTGCTGTAAACGATTAGTGAGAAAATTGAATGGATATTTTTTTTCTTTCATGGCCCAGTACTGCCCTCCATGCCAGCAGAGAGCAGGAAAGAGGAAGATTAAAGTCAGATAGATGGAGAGGCAGAGATGGATCTGACTGAGTCAGAGGTTATTGCCTCGGAAATAATACTCCCAGGACATCCGCGGCAATAAAGCATATGGGGAAATCAGCTGTAATTTGAAAGGTTATGGGGAAGAGCAGCAAGAGGAATACAGATTGATAGACCTGACCTGGGTGGGGGAGGGGCACAGATGGCTGAATAAACAGCTTCCAGACAGGTAGAGAGGGACTAACCATCACTCTGTCAAAGCGGTCAGGTACAGATTAAACCTAATGATGTTCACTGACTCACACGATGCCTCTTTCTTCCACACACCTTTTCTGTGCTTGTCAGTTTTCTCATGCTGAGCTCTCTCTCTTTTTATCAGCATTCACACCGTGTGGTTAATCTCTATCAATTTAACATTTGCCTCCTCAATACAGAAAAGATTCTTACACTCATGCACACAAATATTATAGAACAGTGTATAAATTAGACTATGGCTTTGGACGGGGACTAGTAGCGACATTGGGGTTCAGCGTTATAATAATAAAACATAGCTTCTTTCCTTCTCAGACACGTGCTTTTGAACGTCCAGTCCAGAATTTCAGCGTGACATGATGCATAGCCCCCTGTTATTTATTGCTAATGGTGCATAACGCTTTGTTTTTATTCTTAATGATGCATAACCCTCTGTTTTTATTCTTAATGATGCAGAACCCTCTGTTTTCTATATTTAAGCAGTTTCTACTTGAGTTTCCATACATAACAAATAGAAAAGGTCTTTAACTCAGGCCAATTCCAAGAAGAACGTCATGCGTTTAATTCGCTATACACCTTTAAATCACCCACATTTAGGAGAAGTTACGGAAGGCCGAGACCAATGGATTTAACGATTTAAAAAATAAATTGTAAGTCCCATGAGCTCTAGTGTCAGGTAAAATACAGAACTAGTGAATAGTAACGCCAAGCAAACACACTGGCCACAGAACCTGAGCCTTGAGACAGATTGTACGGATTTGGGAAAAAAAAAACGGCTCTGTAAAATGGAAGACTAAAAGAATGTGTTCAGTGCAAGACAGCTAAAAGGTCATGGCAACTAAAATCTGTTTCTTTTTTATGTTCAATGTCGACCTGTGTGCCTTGAGAGAGGTGGGATGCAGCAGGTTGTTTCATTCATTTTCAAGAAATATGTGCGGTGGCCTGGGCAAACTCTTCTCGTGGACAATTTTTACACTTTGTACTAGACATACAGTACTGTGCAAAATCTTAGACACACTAGCTTTTTTAATATATTTTTTGCCTTTGACATTAAAATGTTTTTTTCAAGATGTTTAGAAGATGACATCTGCATTATTGAGTCAGCAAAGAAACATTTTAGATTTCCAAACATTACTTAAAATAATCCAATAAAGAATTAAATGCTACAGAAAAAAAATTGAATGTCAGTAAAGAACGCAACGTATTACATAACAGACCACTTTTCAGACAAAAGAACATAATGAAGGCTGTCAGGTTTTACCTGTGAAAAAAACAAAAGCAAGTGTGACAGTCAATGTCTCCAGAAGAACTGTGGCAGGTTCTCCAAGAGGCTCAGAAAAACCTATCAGCCAATTTCCTTATAAAACTGTGCAAAGTGTACTGATGCATTTTTTTAAAAAGCAAAGGGTTGTCACACCAAATACTGACTTAGTTTTGTTAATTTTTGTTTACTCCTCTTTATAAATTTTTTAAATGTAGAAATGTTAAATTTCATTAATTCAAAGATTCTACTTTGCATGTGCCAAGACTGTATATTTCTGAAAACTATGATCAGTCAAGAATGGAAATACGTTTCTCTGCTGCATGCTTATCAACTAGAAGTAAAGTTCTAGCATTTTAAATAAAAAAAAAAAATTAAAAAGGAGAATATTGCATTTAAGGATTGCATTCCAGTTCCACTAAAAGACCTAGCTCTACATGTAGAATATAATCGACTGGAAAAACAACATTATTTTATAAATTATAAAGAATTATAAGTTTACACTGAGAATTAAGTTCTCATTTTAATTATCAGCCTCATCCAAATCAGTCTTCAGTCTCTGTCTGATCACCTGAGGGGTATCTATTTATCTAAACTGAATTGATCGGGTGTATTGGGCAAAAAAACTGATCATATAGTAGACTAAATTAGACTTAGCTGGCTAGGTTTTAGACATCTTGAGGCACACTTACTGCATTTAATGCTGCATTTGGTACACTATAGATTCTTAGTCAGTAGCCTGATAAAAATATCATTTTAATGTCATTTTGGTAAAATATATTCCTCTTTAAATAGAGATGACATATATATGTATATTATTGCCAGAAAAACTGAATTTTAGTCAAAACCAAGTTGTTTGCTGGAATTTTACATAAATTTCCAGCCCTACTGGCTACTGACAGGTTTTTACAGATCACCAAACATATATTGTTACTAATAAGGGAATAGTTAATTAGTTAGTGCTTTTGCAACCCCCACCTCCATCAAACATAAGCTTTTATTGCTCTTAGATAGCCCCCAACACCCCACCCTCCCCGTGGCTCCACCGTGATGGAAACACTGTTATAGAATTACATTTCACATCTGTATTTAATGTCCATCTTCACCCTTTGCAATGCGGAAAGTGAAATTTCATAACCATGTATCCCAAAAACCCTGTATACCTATAAGTGTGTGTGTGTGTGTGTGTGTGTGTGTGTTTGTTTATGCGTCCCTCTTCTGCCCCCATGCTGTGCAACATTAGCATAAACACACAAGTAAAGTTCCAGCTCCAAAGTTCCCATTTCGTCTCCATGAATATTTCACGTGCTCCTAACACGCCTCTTCAGTTTCCTCTTTGCCTCATCGGATTCAGGCGATCGGAGCCCCTTAGAGTCCCAACGGCTCCATCTGCATACATACTGAGGGATTGTGGGAAAACAGCTTGGGATCAGGGATCCTGCTGACTCGCACTGAAAATAGAGAAGCCTAATTTCATCTGTAGTGCTGAGAACAGGTAGGGTGTTAAGGGATGTTCCGGCAAGTTGTTGCTTGTGGCTCTTACAGGCTGTGTAGTTCGAAATTGCATTGCAGGTCATGACTGTAACTGCTCAGACGCAGTAGAGCTGCTGCTCCACTAATAGTTCATTTGAGCTTTGAGTTTTGACAAGATGGAACAAAACAGTCTGAAAATGTATAAAGAGACAGCGCGAGTGCCTGATAGACCTGCTTATATTTGTGTTAAATTATTAAAAAGTCTTAAGAATGGTTTATATTTCTACGTTGAAACACTGGCATGTCAAAATAATTCAAAATTGGCCTTTTACAATTGTACTCGTAGAGCCGGATTAAAAAAAGTCACATCAATATCTATGCAGTCAATATTTGTGCAGCCAATTTTATAATAACTCTGACAATGTGGGCTGTGATTTACACCACAGTAACAAAATAATAAATTTTTTTTTTTTTTTAAAAATCAAAGACCCTCTGGCTATGCTTCATGGATCCCCTCACTTTGAAACTCACAGATCTACACCACCTCCTTTAAAGACAAGCGCTCACATTTAAGGTAAAAAAAATCAGGGGATAGAAAATGCGGACTGAAGAATTAGATAGTGGGTTTTTTTTTTGTCAAATGTAATACTATATCCCAAAAGACCAAGAGACAATGAACAAAATGAAAATGAATAAAATAGACTAGCACTAAAATATATGAAGGAGCAGATGTCGGCATGGGCATGAAACACTCAACTATATCCCAGATTGTCAGCTGGATATTACTTCATTTAATAATAATAATAATAATAATTTCTGTTACTAATAATGTAGGGTCTAAAAGTGAAAGTGCCGAAGGTCACATTTAACAACATATTCTTTTTTAATAGACAATATCCTGTCTTTCCTTTGACTCATCTTTGTTTATCTGATAATCCCATTCTGGTCATCTTTAATAACTCACAGCATACTGTAGTATTGGTGATTTAAATCCACATCCAGTACTTTCTTCTTATTTAGATATGCTTTCTGCAGTAAATCACTCAGTGATTTTTGTTCAGTTTTTCATTTTCCGACCCTAGTGTACACATTCACATTACGTGCAAGTATAAAGGCAGACAGCGGGTTAACTTCCCACACAAAACACCCTCACATGCTCTCAAATACGCAGGCATACAAGTATAAACCAGGCCTAACTGCAAGCAGCAGTTCTGATAATGTTTTCGAGAGCCCCTCGCTATACTTGCGTGTATGTGTGTATGTGTGTGTCATGGGCACAGGTAAAGGAACACTTTGGCCCAAAATGAAATGTATACAATCGTCTTGTTAATGCAGGGATGTCAAACTCAGATGCCTGGTCCACCTCAAAATTTTTGTGAGGCCTTCAAGGGCCGTGAAGTTGAATGATTAAATTCTATTGATTAACAACTATAAGTAAAATAGAACATTTCTTATCAGAAATGACTGTATGAAGTACTAGGCCTGGGTGATAACACTTATTATACTGATTACAATCGGAAAAATAATCTTTGTAAATGTACTGTGTGTGTGTGTGTGTGTATATATATATATATATATATATATATATATATATATATATATATATATGTATATGTAGGAAAAGTCTTAGGCACATGCAAGAAATGCTATAGAGCAAAGATGCCTTAAAAATAATGAAACTAAATGTTTCTACATTTTACAAAAATACTGTAAAGAGCAATAAACAGTAAAAATTGCAACAAAATCAATATTTGGTGTGACGATCGTTCGCTTTTAAAAAAAATAGTAGTCTCAGGTACAATCTGTGCAGTTTTATAAGGAAATGAGCTGTAAGTGTTACTGAGCATCTTGCAGAAGTAGCCACAGTTCTTCTGGAGACTTTGACTGTCGCACTTGCTTCTTATTTTTGCAGCAAAACCCAGCAGCCTTCATTATGTTTTTTTGTCTGAAAAGTGTCTCTTATGTAATATGCTGCTTTCTTTACTGACATACAAACATTTTTCTGTAATATTTAATTTTGTGCTGGAAAACCAATGTTTGGAAATCTAAAATGTTTTAATAGTGGCTTGATAATGTAGACGTTATAAAATAAAAATCTATAACAATGTTTGTACTAAAAAAAACATAGGGTGCCTAAGACTTTTGCACAGTATTGTGTGTATGTATATATATATATATATATATATATATATATTGAAAATATATAGCGTTAAGAAAAGGATTTAAGAAGAACTCACATGGGCTTATCTTTGTTCAGAACATGCCTGTTTTTAGTCTCCCATCTTTCTTCATGCTCCATCAGTTTCTTTTTTCAGCCTATTTGTAGGTTCTCTACACTGAGTGACATTTTGGGATTTGGAGTTAATCACTGAATCACACTAAAGGCCAACACCCGACACGTTTCTGAATCTTTTTGCATCACACACACAGCTGATAGATGTTGAAGCAGCGTTTCAGCCCCCGGAGGTGTGAGCCCACGTGTGCTGAACAGTGGTGTGTGTGTCGCACACGGCCAGTCGCTACGCTACAGCTTGCTGTGAATTATAGATACACAGGGTGTCCCAAAAGTCTCCATACAATACGAAATTAACACTTTTTAGCAAAATGTCTTCCAAAATTTTTCATACTTAGTTTACATTATATATTTTTTAGCCTGTAAGAATGCCTTTGACAAAAGAAGAACGTACTAAAATCATTCTCAAGGCTGGATCGGGAAGATGTCGCAAGGTTGCGATGGACTTGCAATTACATGCATAATGCCAGATGTGTTAACACACGTTCATCATGAGTGGGAGAGACGACGCTGTGTTTTTACAAAGAAGTGGCAATCATGTAGAGGATGATTTGAAATTCAAGATACATTTTGCTAAAAGTGTTCATTTCCTATGTGGTTGGGTTCAAGGGTCGAATGAACCCAAGCAGCGGGACGTGTCTTTACGCAAAAGTAGTCAGTCAGCCAAGGCATGTTCTTAGAAATTTGGCGTTAAATTTGGCGTTATAAGGCTAGTGTAGCTAATGTCCCTGTACCTCCTAGTTTAGCATCATTGAAACTGCATACCTAAATCATCATGCACTTTTCTTCATTTGACAAAGTAATACCACCTACACCTCTTTAATTACACTTTAATTAACATTTATATATATATATATATATATATATATATATATATATATATATATATATATATATACATACAATTATATATATACAATTATATATATACAATTATATATAAAAATATAATATATATAATTATACATACATACAGTATATAATTATGTTTCCCCCTAAGATGTTTGTGCAGCCTGAAACTAAACTATGTGCTGAGACAGTGATTTGGCTTCAAGATACTGTTTTTAGCTATGTGATGTACATTTACTTTTAAGCAACATTAGCCGCACAGCTTCAGTGCAAAACTAAAGAAGCCAACTTCACACAGCGTGTCTAGGTGATTAACGACGTCCAGGCGAGGGAAGAAAATTAGGTTACATTTTTCCCCACTAATTGTTTCTTTTTTATTATTACATTAAACAGTATAGAAAGCTGAGCTGAAGAAACTGCTGGCATTGAGAGGAGAAAGCAACAAAAGCTACTTCTTCTCTTTCGATAATACAAAGATATTGTGTCGCTGGATGAGTTTTTTTCCCTCTGAGAAATAAGCCTGTCACCTAACTACTTTTTTTATTTTGGGATTGATTTACATTTTTATTTAGTAATCACAGAAAGGACGGTTAACCTTCAAATATTTAATAGCTGTAACCATTAAAAAGATTTGTCAGAATCACTAGTGTGTGTGTATGTGTGTGTGTGTGTGTGTGTGTGTGTGTGCGTGGCAACTCTCCAGTTCTGTGAATGTTCTAAAATTATGCATACAATATAAATGAGGTTTAATGTGCCAAGGAGGTGACTCACCCTGGGCTACAAAGGTCACACACAATGTGCACACACACACACACACACACACACACACACACACTGAGGATGAGATGGAGTGTAGGCCAACGCAGAGACAGGAGGAGAAAAAGTCAGACTGACCTTATTTCCTCACACTGTCTCCTTTACTTCCATCATTTCAAAAGGAAGTCCTGCTCTCTCCTCTCTCCCACAATGCCTTGCTCTCAAGGGTTAGACAGATAGTGAGTTAGAGAGACACAGACAAGCAAGAAGGGAAGAAGGAAGGACAGAGTAAAAAAGGCGAAGTGAAGAGAGATAAACAGAGAGAGAAAGGGACTGAGAGTGTGTGCATGTGTGTAGAATGAGATGAAGAATATTTTGAGTTCATTAATGTGAAATAAAGGCTGTCATTGTATGTTTGTATGGTTGTATGTTAGCAAACATTAGACAAGTATATAGTTAGCATACTAGGGATATCCCGAAAGAAAAACTAGGACGAAACCTTTGAGTTAATTTTAAATAGGCTGACACCGAAGTGTTAAATCTCACACTTTACAAATAATGTTAATAATGACGATAATTAGAAAGTGATTAAATTAACTTTTTTTTTGCTCTCCTGCACTGGTCAGCACTCAGACACATTCACCCTTTGACACTTTGAGCAGTAGCATCAACAGTGAAAATGCCTGCCATGTGGAAAGGAGACAACTTATTTGTAAACAGATTAGACTGAAAAATGTGCTTATATTGTTTTGTAAACACATTAGTATGGAAAATCCACCATTCAGTTGAGTTTTTGCAATTGCCACTGCCATCAAGCAGTTCCTGACTGCACATCTGATAATACCGTTATGCTTTTCTTCCTGTCTTTTTTAGGCTGTCTGTTCTGGATGATCAAATTGTTAATTGTGATTTTTTAAAATTAAATTATGAATAGGGAAAACTCAATAATGTATGAACCTGCATGTAAATAGTGGGATGGACAATGTAAGACTGAATAAACTAGAGCTGTGTCTTAAAGCATGTGTTTATCCCTGTTCTGGACAGCTTGTGAGTAAACACAAACCAATTTACTTATTACACTTAGTGTTTGAATTTCAAAGACTTCCCACAGAGCCGATAAACCTGCTGAACTGTCTGATTTGTGTCTCTCTGGATCTTGTAAAGATTAGTAAATGTACAGTCAGAGAGTTCTCTTTCAGCTTTATGACAGAAGGTTTTAAAGAGAAACTGTCAGAGCTCGTCTGTGTGTTTAACATCTCGAGCGAGAACTATGAGTCCTAGAATGAACAATAAACATTTCACAATTTGACAGGGAAACTTGCCATCTAGCTGAGATTGCTTTTAATTTTCCAGATGTAAAAAAAGTACACAGGGGAGTGTGTGAACAATGCTGCATGCCTAACCACTGCTTCCACACAGATAGTTATGTATAAAGTATAAACTTGAATGTACACATGGTGTTACAAACAACAACTCAAACATCCTGTGTATTTGGTGAAATGTATGCTTCAAACATATGAGTACTATATGTTTATTACCAGCGTCTTCCCTCAGCTTACAGGTCAAATCTAGTAGCCTAGTTTGTACCCTAGTTTGTCACTAGGCATTTCTTTATGAGAAAACGTTCCACTTTAGGAGCCTAAGTGCTAACTATTAATTATAAAAAACCCTCAAGGACCCTTTAAATATACACGCTGTTTTCTACATTTGCTGCTGATAGGCTCCCAGACTGTCCCATTCATTCAACAAAGAATTTCCTCCTCAGCATGCATGGCCAACAGCTCCATCATTTCTGAGTCATTCCATTTTCTATGCATTTTTTGGTGAATTGAGGATGTTCCCCTGCTGTACCTTGCACAGTGTGCTTACATCTTAAAACACACCACCTCAAAATCTGTCGACGCATTTTTCTCAGTAATAGGTTAATACTTTCCCAGGAATTGTGCTAAGTATATTGCCACATCCCTAAGGTCGCGTTCAAACCATTTTCCTGATTCATCAGCACGTAAAAGCTGACGTGTGAAGGAGGGTAGAGAGAGACAGAAAGAGCTTGAAAGTGAGGAGAGACAAATGAAGTGAAAGAGAGCTTAGTCATACTGAGGCGGACGTGAGACTCATAACAAAACATCATAAAAAAACTACAGCAAACTACAGCATTTTATAGGCCATAAAACACACGGGTGTATCTCAGAGGAAGAGTTCAGGGAGATTGCTGATGGGAGGGTTTTACGGAGCTGAAAAAAGGGGAGTCATTATTTTTGACTGACCCCTAAGCAAACATTAACACACCCCAACTTCCCATCTTCTCATTCTCTACACACACATATACACACTTGTGTTGAACTTTAATTAGTACAGTGTGCTTGCTGTCAAAATCCAATAAAAGAGATGGAAAGAGAGAGAGAGAGAGAGAGAGAGAGGTGCAAATAGGAAATGTGACAGAGGGAAAACAGATTTTTAAAAAATGCAACAGGATGGTAACAATTTGTGTGTGTGTGTGTGTGTGTGTGTGTGTGCTTGTCCCTCTGATACAGTGTGTTCAGGTTGGGATATTTGATCTGCCTTTATCATGCAACTCCATTCTTGGCAACTGGCGGGAGCTGTTTTGGGACAAACCGGGCAGATAAAAAAAAAAATCCAGTTTGAATATCAAATGTTCTGCTATAGGTAGGAAAGGAGAGAAGGAGGGAGTTTATGGAGAGACAGAGAGATAGAGGGAAATGAGGGAGCATTGCAGGGTGTCACAGGGAGAGAGAGAGAGAGAGATGAAGGGGGTCAATGCAAGGAGATAAGGAGTGAGGGAAATGAGAAACCCATGGTAGTGAAAAAGATAGGTATTTTACATATGGCCCGCTCACAGAGCGCCGAGTCGGCAGGAGCTAGGGAGGACAAAATGAAGAGATAATTTGAAAGATATAGATATGTAAATGACAGGTGAATAAAGAAGAAAGAGATAGATAGAGTGGTGGCTGAAAAGGCAAGGCTACAAAGAGAAGACTGGCACTATGACAGAAAAATGATAGACGTCATGGTGGGGGCAGAGAAGTGTGAGGGAAAATAACAGCACTATTAGGAGGAAAATGAGCATGGAGAGTTAGGGAGACAACATGAAGAAATGATGAAACAGAAGGAAAAAAGTAATAGTTCGAGTGCAGGATGAGCATCAGATTCACAGCTTCCTCCCTTTCTCTCTTTCTCTCTCACACATCTGTCATATGGTTTCAAAAGTATTTCACTTTCTCATTCTTCTGCATCTCTCGTATTCTTTAAACTCCTCACCATAGCCAGACCTCTGTGCCCTGGCCTTTACAAAACTCACAGCCATCAGCGCTTTACCTTTCTGCCTCTCTCTCTCTGTCTCTCTCTGATTCACCAATATTAAACTTTCATTCTCTTCAATTGAGAGAAAACCAGGAGCGAGGCGAAGAATCTGTACATACAGGTGTGTAGCTTGTGCCCGTGTAGCGTGTGTGTGTGTGTGTGTGTGTGTGCGCGCATGTGCCTGTGTGCTATTTTTACTCTTCTTGTTCAAAGCAAATGTGCGCACAAGGACATTCTGACACTGATGGGACATTTTGATGGCCTCCAT
The DNA here is from genome assembly GCF_027358585.1 of Pangasianodon hypophthalmus. NCBI lineage: Eukaryota > Metazoa > Chordata > Actinopteri > Siluriformes > Pangasiidae > Pangasianodon > Pangasianodon hypophthalmus. The sequence continues at coordinate 25,785,250 of NC_069710.1, forward strand.
TTGGCTTACTCGAAACCATCTTTCACTCACAAGGATTAAAGGTTGTAGATAGCGGAATTAAAGGTGCACTTTGTGTTAAGTGTTACTAGACCTAGAATAATGATTTCATTTCAGTGGTACTTCAGAAAATCGTTGTATTATGGACCATAAAATGACTTTGCACGTTGAATGGGAGCATTCAGTTTATCAGGTGTTATTGAAAACATTTCTATTGCTCTTTTTAAACCAGTGGCTCTCAAAATGGGATCAAGGGAACCTTAGGAGTCAGTGAAGCAAAGACAGTGGGTCTGTGATGTTTTTAATTTTGTTACACCACAGCACAGCAAGTTGTTATAGTTATACACTGATCAGCCATAACATTATGACCACCTGCCTAATATTGTGTTGGTCCCCCTTTTGCTGCCAAAACAGCCCTGACCCATCGAGGCATGGACTCCACTAGATCCCTGAAGGTGTGCTGTGGTATCTGGCACAAAGACGTTAACAGCAGATCCTTTAAGTCCTGTAAGTTGCGAGGTGGGGCCTCTATGGATCGGACTTGTTGGCCAGCACACCGCACAGATGTTCTATTGGATTGAGATCTGGGGAATTTAGAGGCCAAGTCAACACCTTGACCTCTTTGTCATGTTCCTCGAACCATTCCTGAACAATTTTTACAGTGTGGCAGGGCGCATTATCCTGCCGAAAGAGGTCACTTCCATTAGGGAATACGCTTGCCATGAAGGGGTGCACCTGATCTGCAACAATGTTTAGGTAGGTGGTATGTGTCAAAATAGTATCCACATGAATGCCAGGACCCAACGTTTCCCAGTAGAACATTGCCCAGAGCATCACACTGCCTCCGCCAGGTTGTGTTCTTCCCATAGTGCATGCTGGTGCCATCTCTTCCCTAGGCAAATGATGCACACTCACCTGGCCTTCCACATGATGTAAAAGAAAATGTGATTTATCGGACCAGGCCACCTTCTTCCATTGCTCCGTGGTCCAGTTCTGATGCTCACCTGTCCATTGTAGGCACTTTTGGCAGTGGACAGGGGTCAGCATGGGCACTCTGACAGGTCTGTGGCTACACAGCCCCATACGCAGCAAGCTGCGATGCACTGTGTGTTCTGACACCTTTCTATCATAGCCATCTTTAACTTTTCAGCAATTCGTGCTACAATAGCTCTTCTGTGGGATCAGACAAGACGGACTAGCCTTCACTCCCCACGCGCATCAGTGAGCCTTGGGCGCCCATGACCCTGTCGTTAGTTCACCGGTTATCCTTCCTTGGACTAACCACTGCATACCGGGAACACCCCACAAGGCCTGGCTGTCAAAATCTATCTAATCCTTACGCTTGCCCATTTTTCCTGTTTCCAACACATCAACTTCGAGAACTGACTGGTCACTTGCCTAATATATCTCAACCCTTGACAGGTGCTATTGTAACGAGATAATCAATATTATTCACTTCACCTGTCAGTGGTCATAATGTTATGGCTGATCGGTGTATATATTACAGTTTTTTTTATATACTTGGAAGCCTATTTGTTTTTAGTTGTTAGCCTATTTGAATGGTTTAATCCAAACCTCAGTAAACAATGTCAAGTTGGACGTAATGTTTTCTGTCAGTGGAAAGTCCAGGAATAAAAAGCTCTAGGGTTTTCTCTCCATTTAGCTCCCTGATTTTCACCCACTAGCCAGCTCTCCACTATAATGGCAAGGCTATGACGTGCTTCCTTTGAGAACCATGAAGCCAATTAACCTCATCTTTTCAAACTGCTGCTCATGCCGCATCACAGGGCAGCGTAACACACGTGGAGGAAAGCACTATCTGCCCTCTTCCACATACATGAGCTCACTACTCTCTCACTACTGTCACACCTATTGGATACTTGCACTGCGATTGACAGGGAAGAGAGGGCGTATCACCCCGTCCACCCAGAGAGCAAAGCCAGTTTTGCTCTTCAGACTCTCAGTCATGGATGGCTGTGGCATCATCATGATTTAAGTTTGCGATCTCTTGACGATAATGTGAGTGATTTTCTGTTGCACCACTCTGTGGCTTCTATAAATATCCAGGATATTATTGTACAAATTTAAATAATGAATAGATTAACAATATTCATTTATTACACTCCTGGGCAAAAAAATGGGCCAAGCCCAAAATGGCAAATATTAAGCTTTTATTGGTCTTAACAACACATGACTGGTCAGAAAATTAGCAAGAATTAAACAAATGTACTGCTGAGAGCTCTTGTGCCACCATTTGCTCATTTATTTTTGCTGCAGTGAACTGTTTGGGGAAAAGCTAGAAACAGGGAAATTCACTTACATATATTATCTTCTTGTGTGCAAAGGTAAAATCATGATAATGATTAAAATGTTTGATGTAAAATTCAAACTAAGTCATGTCTGGGTGTACAAAATTTTCCAAAAATATCTTCTGGGATGTTTTTTTTTCTTAAATGATTAGTCATTATTTGGTTATTTACCATACCCGATGCAGCCCAAAGCTTAATATTTTTCCATTTTGGGCTTGGTCCATTTTTTTTGCCCAGGAGTGTAAATCTGTGCTAAGAGGGTCCATAGAACTTATTTTATAGTTAAAGTGGTCAATAGAAGCAAAAAGTTTGAGAACAGATATAAAAAAACTATATGCAAAATAGGCATCTGGTAACCCAGATTTGCAGTATATAAAAAGCTTTATGTATAATCTACTTGAATAAACAAATAAACAAAACATATAAATAAATAAAAGTCAATTATCAACTTACTTCACTACAAAATTTGAACCAAACAAAGAACAACACATCTGGTCAGTGGATTTGACACCTTATACTCAGAAGTGGCAGATACATCAGCAATTGTCCTACCGTACTATATTTTTCATACTTACACTTTACTTGAATATTATTGAAATTCAATATTTGTGCTCTTACCTAATTATGTTTCCAAGAAATGTAGTCCTTGCATTTTTATTTAGACCTTCAAAGTGCTTGTTACAAATCACAAAGGTCTCTTCTTCTCTCATTCAGCCAATGACTGTATGCTATACGCCAGATGAATGGACTTAGTTTAGCATCCAGTCATTTCAGTTTGAAGCATTCAATCATTTTCATCAGGTTCATCAATTTAGAAGAAAACTGTCAGGAACCATGCCAGTTTGTGATCGGCCATGATCTTCTCATGTTACACAATGGAGTTAATGATATAACCGTCAGTGTATGTTTGTTGATGGATAAGCCACTGGACTGCAGTGTAGAAGTTGAGGATGAGCGCCCATGACCCTACCTCAGTATAAGGTTTCAGTATGCTAAAGTAAGCAAAAACTCATAAAAAATATTGTAAATTGTAAATATTGGTTTATTTATGATCTTTTACTTCTGATTTATTTATTATTAAACTAGTCATGCACATGACCAGCAAATTTACAGAGACAGAAGTCATATAACAGTTTTAGGTAAGTAATAAACCTTCATTTTCAAATGAAAACATGACATTAACTTAATTTCATTAGTTAAAAACATTTACTTTTTATGTTTTAATACTTAACTACATTTAACAGTAGCATTTATCTAAACTGTTAAACTGAACACTTTTGGCTGGTTACTTCCACTTTTAATTGAGGAAGATTTTGACACATTATCTAGACTTATTCACTTAAGTACAATTTCTCAGTACTTTGTCCACCCCTGCTTCTACTCCTTTTCCACCGGCAAGGGTGGATCAGGGAACCAGCAAAACGTTTAAGAGCCGGTTCACATTCCCTGCAGTTTGAAATCCAAACCCTTATGTCATATGTTGAGGATGTTTCATAACACATGGTGTACATAAAATTACAAATATGGACAGTTAGTTCAGAAAAAAAAGAATGCAAAATTATCTCTAAATAATAATAAAAAATATTTTTTAAAATTATTTATGACCACACACACATTCTGCAGATTTGATCAAGATTTGATGTCCATTAGAAGTAACACTTGCATTTAGCATTGTAGCGCCTGTTAAATTTGTTGCTCTTTCCCCCAAAATGGTAGTTTCTTCTTCAGACTGAGCCACGGTTGCAGTATTTACTTTTGCAAATTTCTCCAGACTGCATGCACTCTTCACAGTTTATTTTAATGGACATGACGATAACTTGCTTAGGTTGTTGTCATGGTGATAAAATTTCTGACGTTAACAGTTTTTGTTCCAGACCAGCAATGTTGTGGTTCTGGAACAGACGGTTTTTGCAGGTCCAAAACTGTCTCTTTAGTGCTGAAAATGCACAGAACGGTTCAAAATTAGGCAGCACTGTTGTGGGAAAAGGGAATTAGAGATGATTACAGCGCCACTGGAATCCCTCCAACAAATAAGTGTGTGTCTGTGCATCTAAATGTATTGCTTGTTCTTTAAGCTTCATTAGTTTTATAGTGTAGGGTACGTGTTTAAATCCAACACACATACAGAGCTGGGGCAGTAAGTAAACATGTGTCTAAGTATTACACACACACACACACACACAGATTGACAGGTGTCAACACCACCCGGAGCAGCATATTGACTCGGCATTGCACCAGCAGTCACAAGAGAAACCCTGATAGATAGAGAGTGCGAGAAAGAGAAAGAGGGACAGAGGGGAGAGGGCGAGTGAGAGAGGTGTCACGTAGAGAATGAAGAAAGTGAAAGAGAGCCAGATGGAGGGATACTGACAGAGAAAGACAAAGAAAGGTGGTGGGTGAGAAAGGTGCTGGAAGGATAGAATATGTTCAAGGACAGAAAGGAGTCGTCGAATGAGATGCCTGGTTCAACAGTGTGTATTTGATCAGCAAAAGATGGGTGACCACCAAATAAAATATTCATCATTCATACACAAGACACGCACTTTCAAACACGTCCTGTCTCTCTACCCGTCACTCTGTTATGTTTCCACACACACACACACACACACTTCACACAAAGGAGGTAAGAGGAGACTTGTGGGAGAGGACAGAGGACATGGAGGTTAATGCAAACACATGCATCAGGCTAGACAGACTGTGATACACACACACCTCTTCATCCGTATTACATTTCCCTGAGCTGGTACCCCGGACACACACACACTCTGTAGGTCTGATGTGGTCAGGATGGTAATGAGTGTGTCTTGAGATACTGACATGAACTGTATGGAAAAATGTTGCTTTGATAGTATTCCCTTGTGTGTATGTGTGCACGTGAGAATTAAAAATGCAGGAACTCCTACTAATTGTTTCAGAGACCCCCTAAACAGGTTGTGATATTTAATTCTCTAAAGAGGACGCCACATGACTTCCAGTATGGGTTTGGCATTAGAGAGAGCATGTACTCTCACACATGTGCCCTTATGAGATTACCTCATAGTTGTATAGAGTTGTATACTAGAGTTGAGTACTCATGCCAGGCCTTGTACTGGACCTTACAAAAGTAAATTTATTGTTTTATTTTTACTCCTTTCTTAGGGTCTTTGAGAAAATAAGCAACTATTTTTCCACAAACATAAACACATGCTACTTCCTGTGATTTGTCAGCATGAGTTAAAACACCCTATTCAAGCAGACGGCCCCTATTTTTGACATATAATAAGTGTGAGCCTGTAGGCCACTCTGGCTTGACGGTTAAAACCATTTGGGAGCTTGCAAACTGGGCCGATGTCATATACAATGGGGTCCAAAAGTCTGAGACCACATTGAAAATCTGGGATTTTTTTTTTTTTCATTTAAAATTGGAAACAAACAGAACGTTTTAGAATTTTGAAATATTTAAAACAAACAAATATTCATGATATCTTGAATAGTTTATATTCAGGATTCTGCACTATTTCTAGGTCCCTATTTAAATGTAAGCAAATGTGTGGCGTTGCCCATGTTAACTGCTTTGTACAAAAGGTCAGATTTTCCTCATGTCTAATCTCTTCTATTGAAGCATGTTTTCAGATGACACTCTGCTGGATTAGATTTAAAATGGATCATAAGGTTTTATACACGTTTGTGAAGTCTATGCCAGCTTGAGTGCACACTGTCATTAAACCAAAAAGGGACATACCAAATACTAAGAAACTCTAAAATTCATGTAAATATTTCAAAGATTCTACTTTTCACTCAAGTTGTTGTCAGTAATATAATTTGTAATAAAGATTGTTGTGTTAAATTAGAAAATAATGCAAAATAGAAGTATTTTCACCAGTGCTCTCAGACTTTTGGACCCCACTTTAATTTACACTTGTACTAAGAATGGGACAATATACATACTGTAGATACAGCATCACAAATAAGAAACAGCACAAACAACATACACAAGACACAGGGATGCTAAAAACCTCCAGCTACTATATATGTTGCAGATAACATAGAGAATTTTACAGCTTTTGTTCTAATTTGTTTTAATTAATACATTTGTAGAACAATTTGTACTGTAAGTATATATTAGACAAGGTTTCTTACCAAGACTACACTGTATGAACACTCAGAAAATGACTGCCAAGAAGGCTTGATAAAATGGTTGTGATGCATTCTAGCGTTTGGGATGTTTTCTTAAAAAGTTGAGTGCCGTATGGAGTGGCAGACAGGTGCTCATAGACAATATGGACAGAGTTGGATTTCTAGGAAGCACAAGAGCCTTTCTAATTTCCTCAGCTTGCAAACACACGAGTAAACAACAAAGCAACAATTGACAATTTATTTCCTATGGACTCAGGCAATAGCAACAATGACACTCTAATAGCAACAGTGATATTGGAACTGAGATTTTCTCAATCTTAAGCAAATTAGTTATGATGTGGTAAAACAATGAATTCACATTAGTGGCTTTGTGTTTCTTGGCACTGGTTGTTTGATTGTCTCTACGCTCACAATTTCAGTTTTAATTCCCACACAGACAAAGAAAAAGGTAACTATAGTTTCTAATTTCTGCATTTTAAAATTAACAGTGATATGTTTAACTTGTAGCTTCAGTTAATGTTCACATCAAAAGCCCAAATGGGGGAAACATGGTCTCAGCTACTTTGACCAAGGCATGGTTGTTGGTGCCAGACTGGTTAGTTTGCGTATTTCAGAAACTACTGATCTTCTGGGACTTTGACACACAATAGTTCTTAAAGTTTACACAGAATAGTGCAAAAAACAAAAATCATCAGGTGAGCAGCAATTCTGCAGGTCTTGTTGGTGAGAGAGGTCAGAGGAGAATGGCCAGACTAGGTCAAGCTGACATGAAGTCTACAGTAATCACTCTTTACAACTGTGGTGAGCAGAAAAGCATCTCAGAATACACCACACGTTGAAACTTGAGGCAGATGGGCTACACCAGCTGAAGTTCCACTCTCGTCAGTGAAGAACAGGAATATGAGGCTACATTGGGTACAGACTTACTGAAACTGGACATTGGAGATTGGAAAAAGACCAGGTGATGATTCCACTGTTTGGTTGATTGTATAACAGTATACAAAGTTCCTATTAAAGTGGCTGCTTGGCATATGTTGTAGGCTATAAGCTGGACACAACTGTCCTGAATCCTATCCAGTTGCAACCTCACTGGTTCTTTGTATCTCCGTGTGTACACACGTCTGTGCCCAATTTTTTATCAGCGCGACAAGAAAAATGAGCTTTTCATAGCAAAGCTTTTATGTAAAAATGTTCTGTACTTTTTCATTTTATTTCATTAAATAGCTGACTACAAATCTATACACATTATACAAAATTTTATTTAGCATTGACCACATATTTCCTCATCTGGGCTGAGCTATATCCAAACGTTGCCAGAAAACCTCACTGTTTGACTGACACAAAGTACCATGGTGTGAGTCACTACACACCCACAAGAGCCAAACTTGTAGTGATTTGTTACTTGCAGGTGTGAATGCAGTTTGGTTTGTGTAGATTGTAACATACACAGTGTATGCATGTAATTTGCAGCTACGTAATAATGATTCGTCTGCAAACTATTTTAGCACCAATAAGCAAATCTGCAGTCCTTGCAAAGCGAGGCAGTCTGTGGTCTCATTGGACGAAGAAAGTCGATGGACGGTCGAAGGTGTGTGTGTGTAGGTGTGTGTGTGTATGTGTGTATGTAGGTCTCAGAGAAAGCCCTCTGAGTATGAGCACTTTAGACCATTACACTGCTCCAATCTCCTCCCCTCGTAACCGCTTTATTGATTCTCCATAAGAGCCTCTGAACTAGCAATATCCAGGGTTGTAAACATACTCCGCACTCTCTCTCTATCTCTCTCTCTCTCTTTCTCTGCGTGTGTGTGTGTGTGTGTGTGTGTGTGTGCGTTTGTGTGGGTACCAGCGTCTGGTCGTAATTCCTACAAAGGTTGAAGGTTAACATGCAAGTGAGTGTTGAGTCTACAGTCTGATAAACAAACTCATAGATACACAGTAAAGCAGAACTGACTCAGAGGGAGAGGGTGTTTTTGTCTCTGTTGCTTCTCTATTTGCTTTAATTGTTTACACACTCTGACTTTCTGCTCATCTCTTTGTTTATGTCCTGTCTCACTCATCATTTGTTCTTCTCTCATCTTCTCTGTACATTCTTTGCTCCATTTCTAATGTGCAAAGGTTCCATTTTGAGAATAGCACCGCAATGCGATTCATGTGGACGTTATACTTTGTGTTATACGTTATACATTATATTGTGCTATACTGTATGTTATACTTGTTTTTTTTCTCTGCTTTTCAACATGTTGCATATTTCAAGGACCACCTGGAAATAATTTCTCTGTAACAGCATTATCCATGTTGGTTTTGTTTAACATTAACACTATACCACTTTCAGATTTCCTTATTACAGTATGTGTACTAGGTGTACAATGACACTATCTGTATCTGTATCGGATTTGCAGCGGAAGTGGGTGTTGTCTAGACTGGAATTTTTTTTTTTTTTAATTAAACGCGAACACCACCTTTATAAAAACACTGAAAAAACAAGGCTGCTGAAAACAGTCATTTTTCATTCACAAAATGTAACACCAAATAGCAATTTGCAGAACATAATTTGATTCTCCTGAACTTCTATACTTCCTTAGCTACATCACACGAGTTCATAACCAGTCTGAACCTGTGAAACCTTCTGAAAAACCTTCTATCTAATGTGGCCGAGTAAGCTAGGAAACTATCTTTCAAAACAGCAATGTCTTTCCCAAATCAAGGAAGTGTTGTTTATAGTTGACAACAATAGCCACCTAATAATATTTCATCAGATTCACTTTAGCTTTTGGGATTGTTACATTCCAGACAGATCAGAAAAGTTCACTTGATACGCTGTCAGAATCTACTGCGAAGCTGGGACACACTTACAGTGTGCCTGCGAGTTAAAATGGAGTCCTTTAGGCAACAATTTATTTTAATTCCCATGTGATTTTCTTTTGGAAAACATTCATTTAAGAATGACAAAAATATGTGGAATGAATGAAAAAGTAACATTTTTTTAATTAAATTGTTATTGTTGGATGCATGGGCTGTACAGAGGGGTGGCTTTATAAATAAAAGCATTTCCTTTGTGAATTTTGGGCCAGTTTGACCATTAATACAGTAATATAGTAGACATTTGGTTTTATTTTGGAGGTCAGATTACTGAAGCAAACCACAGAAAAAATTAATACTGTATTTGACATTATATCCCTAATGTCTGCTGACACACACCTGATTTCCTTTACCTCTCCTTCATCCCCGTTTTTTTTTCTCTGTTTTGTTCAACTGCATCCATCCATCTGTCTTTAATCATCTGTCCCCATGAAACACACACATACCCTACACATACACACACACACACTCACCGTTGGTGCCAACTCGATTTTAATTCATGACACAAAACCTGTTCTGTTGCCAAAGGCTTGAAAAATGGAACATACAGCTCAACCTTTCTCTCTCTAATTCATTTGTTGTGTGGTGGTCCTTAGAGCTCTAGATAATTGGTGCAGCTAAAAGTTGCCAGCTAAACAGGAAGAGAAAGAGACAAACAAAAAGAGAGAGAAAAAGAAGTGCTAGGCAGCAAACATATGGTGAAGCCAGTGAAACGCTAGCTAAGTGCATTTTTTCTTTCTCTCCTTCTTTCCCTCTTTCAGTTCTTTATTGATAGGAGTGTCATTAGTTACCATTACTATTGCCAAACGCATCATCAAAACGTCGGCTAATACATGTTTTAAGAGATCCATATCTCAGCGGCAGTTTGAAGTGCATTTTGAAATTGTTAGAGAAAATGAACAATAGTAATAAAAATGGAAGTAATGAAAGTTGTTCTCTCGCTATCGCCAAACACATAAACAACACGGGCAATAACATGCACACAGTGCCTCCCTTTACTGCTCAGTAGGGTGCTGTGTTCTCTATACACGCTCGAGTGAGCATCACAGAGGCAAGACAATGAAGAAGAGAAAACAGATTACATCCTCAGAACTGCTCCAAAACAAAAAGAACTAAAGACAAATTGCAGGAGTGTGCGGATACATAAGCCATGACCCTGCCATAATAATGAGAAGCAGTCAAAGGAGTACTTAATATTTATGTATCTGTTGACTTGACAAATTGTCTCTCTTTGCATTATTGGGCCTATATTTTGAATAGTAAAAAGGTCTTAGTGGCCCGTCAACCTTCCTGGTTAGAGAAAAACGGCAGTTTGAGGGGAAAAATGAGCAAAAAAGAACGACTGCATAAAAATACTATTATAATAATATATCAATATAATAATATCATATAATTAATTTCTCCTCAAAATTGACTCAAAGTTGATTTTAAAAAATGGTGGTTTTATATAATTCTTGGTTTTCTGCCATTAAATGTTATCAAAGGGTTTAGAGGCTCAGCAGTGGCCTCATTAATATTTATACAGTCCATTGAGCTCCGTGCTTCTTCAGACAATTTGAAACGCTTCACTTTCAGGTGACACACTTGGCTTCTTGCTTTTTAAATGAGCAACAATGTAATGTCTCTTCTATCATTGCAAAACAAACCCGCAGAATACAGAGAAGAGGTCTGTGTCAGAAACTTTGTCTGGCAGAATATCTCCTACCATCTCCTGATGGATTAATGCTATAATAATTAACATATACTGTACTTTTATTGTTTGAAAAACTGTCACTGCTTTGTTATGTACAGGAAGCAGCTTTACCATTTTTGGGTAGAGTTTGTGCTTGCAAGATAAAGCCTGTCTCATTGTGAAGGTATCATGAGGACGGCTGTTTTCTACCTTATTTTGGACAGTTTGAAGGCGTGATTGCATGATGCTTCTCAACAAAGACAGCCCCATAATTCTGTTCATCAGACCAGTGATGTTGGAAAGGTCTACAAAGACAGACCAGTTGTGCTACTGAGCACAGGACACAGTGAGATGTTTGGCTTACAGTATTGGTGACTGGCGAGTGACCAAAATGAATGAAAGTAGAGAGAATGTTAAGTGTCAGATGACCTTGAAATAAAACAACAGGATGAGGAGTCATTCCTTTTCTGTGGCTGAAATTCAATTTGCATTTTATCAAGCATATAGTGCACTACATGCTGCTTGATTTAATAATTACAGTTACACCTTATGTATAGAGCAAACACAGTGAAAAGGAAGTCATTTGGGATTTGACCGTAAAGATTTTGCATGGTAGGAGTGAAAAAAAAAACATCATAAAACATTAGTGTGGATAAATAAATAAAACATCTAGCTGAAAAACTAATTTTGTAAGATTAAAGTGTGATATTGCCTCCCAAATGCAAGTGAAATGGGCCAGGGTCTAGGAATACCATTAAGTTAAATGTCTGTTAGAGAGGAGTTAGTACACCAACAAGCTAGAACAATAACCGTGTTCTTCACTAAGTTAAATACTTAGTGAAGAGGTGGGTCTTCAAGCTTTGTTTGAAGACAGACAGAGACTCGACAGTTTAGACAGCCAGGAGGAGTTCATTCCACCACCTGGGTGCCAGAACAGAGAAGAGTCTTGATGCATGTCTTCCTTCTATCTTGAGGGATGGTGGGTGAAGTCGAGCTGTGTCTGTGGCTGGAAGGGAGTGTGTTGCAGAGTGTTTTAAATCTGATACAGGCAGCTAGAAGAAGCCAGTGGATGGAACACAGGAAGGGGGTGGTGTGAACACAGGCAGCTAAAGTGGTGTGATAACTTGGGGAGATTGAAAATAAGTCTTGCAGCTACATTTTGGATCAGGGTCGGATGGCACACAGGGGAATACCTGCCAGGAGCAAGTTGCAGTAGTCCAGTCTGAAGATGACAAGGGACTGAAGAAGGACCTCAGTGGCCTCTGTGGAGAGAAATGGCCGGATCCTTGTGATGTTGCGAAGGAGAAATCTATACGACATTTGCACTATGAGGAGAGAATGATGGCTGGTTGTACAGAACTACCCCAGGATTCCCTGCATTGTGAGATGGTGTGATCTGAGAGTTCCCCATGCAGATGTGGGGATGCATCTCCAGGGAATATACAGCAGCTCAGTGTTGCTGCGATTCAGTTTCAAGTGATGAGCTGCCATGCATGAGGAGAGGTCTGCCAGCCATGCTGAGATTGGTGCAGAAACATGAGTGTCTGAGGGAGGAAAGGAGAGGATGAGTTGAGTATCATCAGCATAACAGTGGTATGAAAATTGTGTGGGGGTATGACCTCACTGAAAGAGTGTGTATAGAATGAGATTAGAAGAGGCACCGGTGGAGAGTCTGCATGGATCAGATGTGGATTCCCTCCATCACACTTGATAGAACAGTCCCTCCTGGTAGGAAACAGTGCTGGGACATGAATTCCAAGGCTCATAAGGTTGAACAGGTGAGAATTCAAAAAGGATTAGAATTGATGACTTTGACTGATATACTGACAAGGATCATTTTTGTGGAGTGTGCCACAGAGCACACCACATTACTCTGTCTAAAAGAAATGTCATGATTATTGTGTTTCACTTTCGTTACAACCATGCAATCACTGTTCTGCACTATTGCTACCTTCTTGTATCCCTGTTCAGAATTGTTGGTACGCAAGCAAATTCAACTTGAGTACATAATTGGAATACAAATGACTTAGCAATGGGAAACAGAGAATCACAGATTTGTTAACAGACCATGCTGTGGTATACCTATTGCTTTGCTACATAGTGCCTCTGTTCATCAGGTGTAGTGGAATACTGGCAGTAACCACATTTGTAATATAAATATAGTAAAGCAAAAGTGAAAGTATAAGGAGTCAAACAGCTGAATGGGGGGGGAGATTGGTACAGTCCAAAAGGGTAACATGAGCATTAGCACCATGCTGTTCACTACTGAACAGTCAGTACAGAGAGAGAGACACTGAGAGGGACAGAGAGGGACAGAGAGAGAGAGGGAGAGAGAGACTTCTAATTGTGGCGAATGGGCTTTGGAGCAAGGGTGAAGATGGGTTGAGGTGTGTGAGATTCAACCACACACACATATGCGTATACACACACACACACACACACACACTTTAAAACTAGCATCAGTGTTCTTGAGAGGTGAGCACCTCTCCCCACAGACACATATTGATTCCTGGACAGATTTAAACCTTGCACAACCAAACACACACACACACACACACACACACAGACCAAAGCCATGACTACTCAATCCTTCTCAGTTCCAGCTTTTCTAAAGAAAACAAACACTGTGTATAAATGAACTGTGTACCCATATTTACACATATTTACACTACACTACACACACACACACACACATATACATGTTCTCTCTCCACTGTTCTAATTTACCATACACACTCCCTACTTATTTCACTTGTGTGCGGCATCATCTGCAAATAAGCTTCCTATAGCTCAGAGTGAATGTTGACTTACAGTAGAAAGTGATCAGACATTTTCTTTCTCTACCTTGAAAAAAAACTACACAATATTATTCCAGTTTTGTGTGTGTGTGTATGTGTGTATGTGTGTGCATGTGGGTGTGTGTATGTTACCAAAGCAGATGCTCTCCTTTAATTAAATAGAGAGCTGGGGTTAATTAAGAAGAAGGGAGAGAAAATAAGGGCAACAAGGGAAGACAAGAGTGCTGCTTGCCTGTAATGCTGATTGCTGATTCAGCTCACCCTCTCTCTCTCTCTCTCTCTCTCTCTGTCCTACTATATGTAATGTGCTCTCTCTCTGTCTCTCTCTTTCTCTCTCTCTCTGTCTCCCCCTCTCTCTTTATCTCTGGTAGTAACTGCAGTGAAGGTCACTAATAAATGTAGAGGTTGGAAGCATGAAAGTGTGAGAGAAATAGGATGTTTCAGATAGAGACTCTTCATCAGCTGTGCAGGGAAAGTGCTTCTCAAGCTGAAAATTACAACCACTAAATTTACAGGCTCTTATCACGTGTTTTTGGCAAGCTCTCCTCAGGTATTGCCGCATTGCTGCTCTTTATAGTATCTCCTACAGGACTAACTTTGGGAACTACACCAGAATTCTCTCAACTTCTCTCTCAGTATGGTTTATTAAGTACACCCGCCTTGTAGCTACATTCCTCAGAGATCACTTCCAGCAACACCATCCATATAAGGGTACTTAATACACTCTAAAAATGCTGGTTAAATGTAACCCAGTTTGAGTCATTTCTGTAACCCAGTGCTGGATCCGTGTTCAAGAACTAATTTAACTTGCAAAAATTGATTATTGTGACCCAGGCACAGCTCATTTTAACTCATTTTTTGTTGTTGGGTAATTTGTTATATCTCAAAAATGTGTTAATACAATTTATTTTGCATTACTTTAAGCAGGATACATTTAAATACTATACCATTTTAATTACAATTTTACATACTTAAAACAATGAATATATATCACTTAAATACTAAAAAATGTAGTAGAGCCTTGGTTCCATCTTGAGGACATTTTACCAATGATGAGGGGCTTCCTCAGTTCTACCTGATGATGGGAAAACCATTCATCGCTGTATGTGACACCTGTGATATCATGAGACTGACATGACATCAGAGGGTAAACGTGTCAGGTGTTATTGAAGACCTTCTCCTCTGTTCAGAGAAGGTTACAGTCCAGTCCAGCTGAGTGCTGACCTGTGGAAGGATCTAGCATTAGGTACATTTGACTTCTCAGCCACTTCTGTGAACATCCAGTGAGGGGCAGTTCGGTAGACGGAATCACCATGTTGTATGAGAGAGTTCAATAGAGAATGGCCAGACTGGTTTGAGCTGACAGAAAGGCTACAATAACTCAGATAACCACTCTGTGGTGAGCAGAAAAGCATCTCAGAATGCACAACACGTCTATCCTTGAGGCAAATAGGCTACAACAGCAGAATACCACATCAGGTTCCACTTCTGCCAGCCAAGGACAGAAAGCTGAGGCTACAGTGGGTACAGGCTCACCAAAATTGGACAGTTGAAGACTGGAAAAATGTAGGCTGGTCTGATGAATCTTGATTTCTGCTGAGGCACACAGATGGTAGGGTCAGACTTTGGTGCCAGCAGAATGAATCTATGGAACCAACCTGCCTTGTGTTAACAGTCCAGGCTGGTGGAGGTGGTGTAATGGTGTGGGGAATGTTTTCTTGGCACACTTTGGGCCCATTAATACCAATCAATCATCACTTGAATGCCACAGACTATATGAGTATTGCTAATGACCATGTGCATCCCTTCATGGCTACAATTTATCCATCTTCTAATGGCTACTTCCAGCATGATAATGCACCATGTCACAAAGCAAAGTCATCTCAAACTGGTTTCATGAACATGAGAATGAGTTCAATGTTCTTCAGTGGCCTTCCCAGTCACTGGATCTGAATCCACTGGAACACCTTTGGGATGTGGTAGAAGGGGAGATTCGCAGCATGAATGTGCACCTGAAAAATCTGCAAGAATTGCGTGATTCAATCATTTCAACATGGACCAGAATCTCAAAGGAATGTTTCTAACATCTTGTGGAATCCATGCCACAAAGAACTGAGGCTGAGACCACAGAGAATTGAGGCTGTTTTGAGAGCAAAGGGAGGCCCTACCCAGTATTAGAATAGCAATCCTAATAAAGTGCTCAGTGAGTGAGTCTGTGTGTGTGTGCGCGTGTGTGTATACACCTTTCCCATAATGAAGAATGGTGGTGGTAGAATCATATTGTGGTGGACGGCCTCCCAGAACTAATTTAGGGGTTTCCCAGCAAAGGGAATGGATATTTATGAAGTTACACCTTTTTTATTTCTAAATAATTTGCAGATTATATTGATTCCCCCCTTCAAAATTTGGTAGTATTTGTATATATTCATGGCATATAATACCACTTAAGTTCATTTTAGTTCCAGGTTGTAACGTTCAATGGAGTTGAATACATGCCTCATTGAAGACCATGTGTATTTAAATTACTAGTCTAGGCCAAAAACAAATTTTACAATTTTATATATATATATATATATATATATATATATAAGTATATATATATATATGTGTGTATGTATACAGCTCCTTCCACACACACATGTTCCAGGAAGACTGCAAAAATTCTCTAATGAATATAATGAATTTAAGTATCACACAGCCTCTAGTTACTGCACTCTACTGGGCATAAAAAGAGCAGCATCTTGTGTTATATTCACACACACAGACACACACACACACACACTCAGTGATTCTTTGTCATTTCATTATTCCCAGTTGTTAACACATTGTTTGAGGCTCTGTGGATGATTCCTAAGCTGAAAATACAATTTTAAAACAATCAGAATGATTGGCTGAAGACAAAGCTCCTCTACTCCGAATGAAGCTCCATGCTGCAAACCCACAATTACACAGAATGAGGATCATTGTAAGAAAGTCTTTACTACACAATCAATTACAGTGTGCACAGAGACTGTGAGGAATGGTGTGAAATAGTGTTCAACTCAGTGTCATGGTTTTCAGTAGGTCATTGTATCTACTTACAACTTGAATTGAAATTCCGTAGAACACTACAATGCAAGGATTGATTTAGCTTTAAAATATTTAGTAGATTTATAAGGAGCACCACTCTTAGTTTTCACTAGTTCAGCAAGACTAAATCAAAAGTTGTTGGGTTTTTTTTTTTTTTTTGGTAGACCTGGTAGACAACTCTGTGGCACAACTCTGTGGCACAACTCTGTGGCACATATACTCACTGGCCACTTTATTAGCCATTATCCAATCAGTCAATCATGTGGCATCAGCACACTGTATAAACTTATAAGAGCTTCCATTAATGTTTATATCAAACATCAGAATGGCCTGTTTATTGGTGCCAGATGGGCTGGCTTGAGTATATCATACACGGCAGATTTCCTGTGAATTCCATGCACAGCAGTCTTTTGCGTTTACAGAGAATGGTGCAAAAAACAGTGAAGAGCTGTTTTCTGATGAGAGGGTCAGAGGAGAGTACCCAGGCTGTTTCAAGCTGACAGGAAGGCTAAGATCACTCAAATAACCACTCTTTATAACTGTGGTGAGCAGAAAAGCATCTCAGATCGCACAACATGTGGAACCGTGAAGCCTTAAGGAGAAAACCACATCACACACATTCTGTGTAAACTCTAGAGCCTGTTGTAGGTGAAAGTCCCAGGAGATCAGCAGTTTCTGAAATATTCACTAACAACCATGCCATGGTGAAAGTCACAGAGATCACATTTCCCCCATGTTTGATGTGAACATTAACTGAAGCTCTTGATCTGTATCTGCATGATTTTCTACATTGTGCTGCTGCCACATTGGCTGATGTGATGTGTTGTAGAGGTGTTCCTTATAAAGTGGACGGTGAGTGTATATTTCAGATTAAATCCTTAATATGGTGTATTGTCACACCCCTGGAGAAGAGTAAGACTTGCGATACATGGCAAATTCCAGTAATATTTATCATGTGAAGAGTTGGAAAAACGTAATACAGGGAAGTAAATAGTAGTTATGGTACAATCATTGAACTAAGACCTAATACTGTTAAAGACGATCTTATTAATGAGCTACATTAAAAAAGGGTTTTTGTTTTAAGGTACATAATGTGAATAAGCTGTAACACACTGGCACTCTGTGTGTGGTTAATGAAAGGAGATTGTGTGAAATAGCCACAGAGAGAAAGGACATAAATGGAATGAGAGTGAATGATAGATCTGGATAGGATGAGAGAGATGAGTGAGAGAGACAGAGAGCAGTCAGAGAGAGAGAGAGAGATAAAGACGACAATTTCGATTTTCATTTAATAATTGAATAATAATGTCCCACGAGAAGTGACCTAGAACTGAAATAGTGAGAGAATCTAAACATCTTCATAGTGTCACCTGCTGGTGGAGCTTTGTTATTACATCATTGTAAAACACACACACACACACACACACACACACACACACACACACACACACACACATGGTATATATATATATATACACATTTGTACACACATATTAACACAGACAGTTCATATCTAAGAAAGGCCTGGCAGCTCTCAGACCTGGCTGCAATCTGTGTATGAGCGAGAAACGGAGGGATAAAGTTATTGATGTTTGGCTCCCTGCTCTGTCTGTCGTTCCTGTGATGGATGAGTATGGAGGAGGAGATGACAGAGGGTGCGTTAAACTCCCGCTCTGGAGACATACACCATGCCACAGTGCCCGTAAAACCTCCCGCTTGTTCAGCACCTCATTGCCAGCCATCTGAACACCTTATCCTGAAATGATAGCCAGACTATCCAGACGAGATCCAGACACTTCACAGATGGCCAGTAATTCTCTCACTCTCTCTCGCTCACACACACACACACACACACACACACACAAACACACACACATGTCATTATGCAAAAACGTCCTTTTCGTCCTCATCTCACCTCAAAGCAACTGGCAGGCAAAAGATGATCGTTAGATGTGTGTTAAACGTGTGTGTGTGTCTGGGTGTGAGTGTATCTATGGTAGGGCTGTTGGCTGTCACTGACAGTGACAGTCACACACGTGTGATTTATGTCTCATGTCACACCGCAATAACACACGTGAATGACATCAATAGTTAGAAAAGCATTTGGTGGTTCAGTGATATTACACAGCTCTTGCAGGAGTGTTAACGGTTGCCTTAACTATAATTCAATCGCGTTTACAATTCAACGCTCGCTGATTTGATTCAACTGCAATTTTGTTTTGGCTGAGAGATTTAATTTGCTTCAATATCAATTTTCACTCTGTAAAACAGAAACCTCTAAACTCAACTTAACCCTTGCACACCTACACCACGGCCTGTGTGAGCTGAAGACAGACTGCCGTCTTTTCACCTGTCAGGCACAAGACACTGATTCACTGTGATCCATCTAACAAATGAAATAAAATACACCTGCGGTTTTCAAGATGTCTGAATAAGATAATAAAAAAAGATATGATTGCCTGCAGTGCACCTACCTGTGCCAAAAAATGTGTCTGGTTCGGGAGTGTTAGGCTCCAGCCCTGGAGAATCACAGCCATACAGATACTTGTGTTTACTCTTCTACTCTACTCTTCACACTCAGTTCAGAATATGTTTTTGTAATTTTTTTAAAGTTAATTATGAAAATTGCTTTTACTTTGAAATGCATCACTGCATTTAGTTAGTTTAGTTGTGTCATTTATTTTGACACCCTCCAAACAGTTCCCCTATCTGTTATTTATATCAATGTGGCATGGCGGTGCAGCGGGACGCCTTATAGCTCCAGGGTCCATGGTTCAGTCCTGAGCCTGGGTTACTTACAGCATGGAGTTTTGCTCATTCTTCCCGTGTCCGAGTGGATTTCTTCAGGGTTCTCTGATTTCCTCCCATCTAACAAAAACATACCAGTTAATGGATTGGTGACTCAAATTTGCCCCTAGGTGTAAATGTGTGTGTGCATGGCACCTTGCAGTGGACTGGCATCCCAAGCAGGGTATATTCCCACCTCACGTGTAATGTTCCCAGTATTGGCTCCGGATCTACAATGACCCTGACCAGGATAAATTGCTTACTGAAGATGAATGAATGAATGATATTTCATTATAACCTTTGCTACGCTCATTATATATGGACACCTGATCATCACACCTATATGTGCCCATTCCATGGACATTAACACGGAGTTGGTCCCCCATTGCTGCTATAACAGCCTCCACTCTTCTGTGAGAATCTTCCACTAGATTTTGGAGCGTGGCTGTGGGGATTTGTGCTCATTCAGCCACAAGGGCATTAGTGAGGTCAGGCACTGATGTCAGGTGAGAAGGTCTGGTGCACAGTCAGCATTTTAATTCATGTATGGCCAGTGTATGGGTGTGATGGTCAGGTGTCAGGTGATGGTCACGTAGTTTTGGCTATATAGTGTATCACCGACCAATCAAATTGTCTCGAATGGATAAAGGTCATTCATTCATTCATTCATGCTCAGTAAGTGCTTTATATATGTATAGATAGATAGATATAGATATATATATAGATACAATGATATCTGCATATATATATATATATATATATATATATATATATATATATATATATATATATATATATATATATATGCACTATTTTGTTGATATTTTGTTTAAGGAGGTGGCACGGCTGCACGGTCAGTCTAATGGGATTAAGTTTGTTAAGCGCAATGAGCCATTGCTGAAATTAGGCAATGCTTATTCTAACAAAGCAGACCATTAGACAAGCAAGACTGAGTTCTCAATTTAACACTTGGCATTTTAAACGGGTGTGTTTAGGCGTCCCAAGCGTGCGTGTGGGTGTTGATGCTAGATTAGGACAGATTGCTCGTCTAGCCTGTCTAGTGTGAGTAAACATTTTGTCCTGGTGCTTTTGTTATGAAAAATGTGATCGTTTTTCATACGCGCTGTTGCAGATATCATTGTAGATAGAATCAGAGTGGTCACTAGTGTGATTTGAAGTGATTTTGCAATTAGAAGGATCGATACAGTCGGACTGGTTGAAAAGATGATTGATTCAGTGATTCAGTTTAATGAATCATTACACCCTTAGGCTGTAATGTGTTTGTTTGTGATTTATGTTGTTTCTTCATAGAGCAGAGATCGATCACGTTGATGTTTCACAGTACTGAGCATTAACATAGAGTGATTCTTAATTGCATTAGTGCATATCAATAATTCAGATGCTTTTCTAATGGTGGCTCTGAATTGCCAGCACTGTGCAGAATTTGGCAGACTGAAGATGTAGGTGTTTATTTGGCTGTGAGACAAATTTTGTGCTCCTCTGAGTCAGCGGATAACTCAGAGAAGACCCAAGCAAAGTATACAGCGTGTGTGTGTGTGTGTGTATGAAAGAGAGAGAGTAAATTCAGCTGTAATCATTTTTTCTAGGCCCAGACCGATATAGGCCCCATGTACACTATTTTGCCATGGATGTCTTGTTGGCCACCACTTTATAACATGTAGATTAAAATATCCAATATATCTAACCGTCTCTGAATTATTATCAATCTGATGGCAAGAATGTGTGCCAGCAGGAGTGTGAATAAGAGATGGCATTAATATGACAGCGACTGAAATCACCTTTTCCTTTAATATTTACAAAGACCAGTCTATTCCTAACACTTCTGTTTCACTGTGTTACTTGCATGGCAGACTGACCCTTTCTGAACAGAAATATGATGATTACCCTGTCTCTTTCTGTCTCTCTCTAGTCTGCGGAAGGAGGGCTACACGCTAAAGGTGAACGTGAATGATTACCTGGACATCTACTGTCCTCACTACAACGTGAGCCAGCGGGGCGTGGCTGAGCAGTACGTGCTCTACATGGTGAGCTACCGCGGCTACCGCACGTGCGACCCTCAGCTCGGCTTCAAGCGCTGGGAGTGTAACCGGCCGCATGCGCCGCACGCGCCGATCAAATTCTCAGAGAAGTTTCAGCGCTACAGCGCCTTCTCGCTCGGCTACGAATTCCACGTGGGCCACGAGTATTACTACATCTGTGAGTGACAGCACAGCATAACACAACACACTACTGCACAACACGGTTATCATGAAATAACTCATTCTACAAAGTGTACAAAGTGCAAACAGGCTTTGTCCCAATATCGACACTTTGTCATATTTATCACAACACACTTGAGATTGACAGCAGATTAAAAAAACTTGGTCTTAAACTTAGGAAATACGTTATGTTGTCTGAAATGTATCAGTGAATAATTAGACAGATTAGGTTATGCACACGTAATGAATACTGAAATACTGAAATACTGAAAGTGTGCACATCAGCATTCAGACATCAGACACAACTCCAGACGTAAACACTATCCAGAAGTTACGCAAGAGTTACACACGCAGGTACAATATGTAACTAATATTTCTCATTATGAGATGATATATAACAAATATGACAAGTAAGCCTATTATTATTTACTCATTTCAATAAGTAGAGCCTATTACTTACTCATTTCAAACCTAAAATTATTTTATTCAATTTGACAAATATTGTTGAGAAATAAATACTCAAAATAAAGTTGAAAATGAGTAAAAATATCTAGAAACAGGCTTAATAATCTTTATTTGTTTAAAAACAATTTAATAAAGAAGAATATTAGTTGAATTTGCCTATATTCAAGATATTCTTACTTCATATCACTGCTTGTCAAGTTTCAGGTTCAAGTTCATTTCATGCTAAAATTTGTGGTCTAGATGCTGTTGAAAAACCATGTCTCAGATACATCTACTCGAGAAAAATCTGGCAAGCTCAGAGACATGAACTACACACAGTTACTTTTAATAATTTGAATGGACAACCCGGAAAATCAAACTAAGCAGGTGGTTAACCCATCACTGAATACTTACCTTGCGTAAATATTGAAATAACTTGTGAATCTGTAAATGGCCAACTCTGTATTTAAGCAAATAAATGAGAAGGAAAAAAATTAAACAGGGGCCTCAGTTCATTTAACCAATTATCGATAATATCTGTCAGACCCCATACTGTGGTTCCATATGTTCAGAGAAAAATAAAGAACAAAAACCATTATAAATACAAAGAAAGTCAGGAATAAAAAAAAAAAAATCATACTCAGTCTGAAAGACTTAAAGAGTTAAAAAGAAAGACTGATATTGTGGTGAAATTGGAGGTCTAGTAAAATTATAATAAAAGTCCAAAACATAGGAATAAATGTCTCTTATAGTCTAGACAGTTTAGAGAGGATCCAGTATACCCCAGTGTAGACGGTCCAGACGTTTACAGGACACACTGTTACAGGACATACAGAGGAGGAGTGAATCGGATAAACATTAACATTCCAGAGGGCATTCAAGAATCCTCAATCTAAATCTTGGGCTCATGAATTTTTAAGAGTCAAACCGGAGTGAGTGGTATGGCCAAACATTTCTGAATAAAAAGAGGATATTGCATCAGTGAGAGCTTGGGTGGTTGGGAAAAATGTATTTTGAGCAGACGAAGGCAGAGCATGTGGGAAACAGAAATCACACGAAACCGCTCTGATGAATATTGAAATGCAAAACAGCCATCATTAAACAAATCCTCGATTGAGCTGATAGTTCATTATAAAAATGTATGTATAATGTATGTGTAATTAGTGTTTTTACTAGAATGTCAGCCATTTTAAGAAACGTCCCAAATGCTAGAATATATAGAATCCATTCTAATAAGACTGTTTGAGAGTTGCTATATCGTTGAGCTCATTAGTGGCCAAGAAACTGTAGATTCCCAAAATGCACTTCCAGTTTTTATCCCTAAAAATCACATCATGTTTACATAAATATGATTCAGATGATTGTTTGATGAAATAGAGTTTTGTTTATGAAGCAATGCCCAGTCAAGCTGTCATACAACTGCTAATTAGCTAACAGGCTATGAGCTAGCTATTGTAAAATCAGCATATCCATCTGACGTAAATTTCACAGCCGAGTCTGGAAAGAGCTCAGTGTTTGCTTTGGAGTGTATGCAGACTCGAGCAAGAGGAAAATGACTGGAGGACAGTTCTCTACTCTGATGTCTGTGCATGAACACTGGATCAATGTAGTTATGTGATCCATCAGAATGAAAGGAGAAAATGTGTATGAGAAATATCCGTTCACTTCCGTCAAAGTGATGCCTCGATGACAGCTGACTGCTAGATTTTACTTCATACTGCTAAACGATAGTGCATGATCGCACGACCTTTCTGCTAGGCATTACGGATGAGAGCGTATGGTGATCGCAAGTGCTGCATGTGCTGTGTGTCGTTTGTCAATCACTGATTGGTCTTTATCTGTTTTAGCCACGCCCACTCATCACCATGGCCGCAGCTGCCTGAGACTGAGAGTGTACGTCTGCTGCTCAACAGGTACTGCTCTACGTTTGCAACTTCTTCTTTCCTTCTATCTCTTAACTATCCATCTATTCATTCCTTTGTTGAGCCATTGATCTGTGATCTATTCCCCATCCATGCATCACCATCCTTCATCTTTTTGTTCATCCATCCATCTGTACACCCTTCCATTCATCTCTCCACCAATCCTTGCTCTTATCCATTCATCTACTCACTTTTTTACTCTTCCATCCATCCTTCCATCCACCTACAGACATCTTTCTATTGATTTCTCTGCCAATCTAATTTTCCTCTCATCCATCTATCTCACCACCCATCCCTCCTTGCATCTCTCAAATCACTGTTTATCCATTCACCCAACCATCCTTCTATCCCTTCTTCCTCCTATCCATCCATCCATCCACTCATTTAGCGACCATTCCTTCCATTCTTCTCTTTGTCCACCCATCGTCTCTCCTGTCTATGCACTCACCCATTTCCCCATCCATCCTTTTTTATAGACTGTACATCTTTTCGCTGACCTCTCCATCCATTCTTTCTCCTATCTATCCACCCAATGCTTATCCATCCATCATCCATCCACCCACACATACTGTAGGTGCTCTCCATCAGTCCACCTGTCTATTCATGCATCTTCTATCCATCTTTCCACCCTGCATTTATCCTCACCTTTATCCATCCATCCACACAGGCATCACTCATACACATTTCCTTCCATCAATCCATCTACCCTTCCATCCATCCATTCATCTACCCATCTAGGAGCAATTGAATAATCATTCATCTCTTCTACCAGGATCAAAAAAAAAAAAAAAAATCTCTCTAGTTTTCATATACCCTTCACTATACTGACCTGTCTCTCATCAGTGAAATTACTGCAATTGGACACTTTTCAAAGGATCTACCCAAAGAGAAAGTGTGTGAGAAAGAGAGAGCAAGAGAAAGAGAGCAGGCACAGACAGAAAGAGCAAGAGAATCATCAGTAAAGCCTGTTTTACACGATACGATTTCAGCAGTCTTTTATAATTATTACTTGTCACACTGTAGGAGATGATCCCAATAAAATCTTGGCCGAATTCTTTAACAGACTGCGCAATAACATGTTGTCCATGTCAGATTATACGATGAAGAGAATGACTACATTCTGCTCACATCATCAGTGAGTGAGACCTGGGATTGTGCAGAAAATGGCATCGCAAAAACAGGAACCAGAAGTCCTCGGTATAATGGTAGCAGTGTACTGCATGGTGAAAACACATTTTTAAACAGTGAAAAAGAAGAGTTCATGGCTGAGTAAAAGAGGACGATGTGGAATGTCCATACAAACAAAGTGAGCTTAAGGTAATAAGGATATTTCTTCTGTTTATTAGCCCTTGCTGGAAGAAGGGGCCAAGTATGTAAGCTGGTAACGTTACATTAATTAATGTGAGCAAGTCAGCATTTTAAACAATCACTTGCTGAAACAAATTTCATTTGTTTTGGTCACGCTCTGACACCCTGCCAGCACTTTGTCGTCAGCTGTCTTTGGCACTAAACTGACAGTGGTGAGCAAGTCAATATATGCGCTCTAAAACCACAGGTCTGAACGCCAAAGAATTCTTTTACGATATGAGATTTTTGTCTGTGAAGGCAAAACCAGGCCGAAAATCGTACAATGTAAAGCCGGCTTAAGAATCAAAGCATCAAATCCCCCAGTAATATGGTGCACTATCTTCACTACAGCACCAAATCCAACACACACACACAAACAGATAGCTCACTTTTCCCCCTTTGTCTCCATTAGTGTTGGTTGGTTGCAATGTGCATCCACTAGACTGCAGTGTACTTCTTGCAATAACTTTTTTTCCACTGTCAGATCTCATTTTACACACTGATTACAGCTACTCACTCCCTTACATCCTCTCCCTCTCCCTCTCCCTCTCCCTCTCTGTCTCTCTGTCTTTTCTATCGCTCCTCTCCCTGTCCGGTTCAGGTTCGTGTAGTCTGACAAACTGTTTGTCAGCCCAGAGTGTTATTTTAACCCTTTCGCCTCCCTCGCTCCATGTCTTTGACTTTTCTTCTTCTTCTCTTTCTGTCAGGACTCATGTGCATTAACAGTCTCACTCCCCTGTGTGTGTGTGCATGTGTGTGCGTGTGTGTGTCCTGCTGTGTTATCTTAACCCCTGCTCCTGCTCAGTGTGTCTCTGCATTCTTGTGTCAGGATGAGTCTGGTCTGATTGCTCAGTCAAGCCTGAACACATGAGTTCATATCAGCACACTGCTGCCTGGAGCTCTGCTCTATACTACACACACACACACACACATACACACACACACACACTATGGACACACACACACACACACACACACACACACACACTATGGACACTTAGATGTAATTTACAAAAACTTTATCCATGGTGATGAAGGGTCTTTCTCAGATTCTGTGTGTGTGTGTGTGTGTGTGTATGTGTGAGTTTTGATTTTTTTTCTCTTTACTCTTATCCAGCAGCTGATGCAGATGATGAAGCACAGCCTACAGAGCCAGACTACACTCTAAGACCTAACATGAAGATTGATGACCTCGGTGAGTTAACACACACACACACACACATACACACAAATGCACGTGCACCACTAATGACTCACCCACACACACATGTAAGCTGACTCACATGCACACACGTACATGGAGCCATTAATAACTCATGCACACACACTTTTCACTAAAACGTTGAACTGGATCTTTTATATATTACTATTAACAGATACACCTACAGTATCTGTACAGTAAAGAACATTTGAAGCTAATTAAGTGATCAGTGCTAATCTAGCAATTCACATTCTTTTGCTTGTTCACACTTATAACACTTGGCACTTATCATTTTCTGAAAATATGTCAACAACAACACTAGTGTCGCCCAATATATATTATGTGTAAGACATTATCACCTCAGCAGTACTGATACTTCGCAGATAAGAATGCTGTAATGTGTGCAGAGGAGAGACTGGACACAAGTCAGCGAGTATTTTTCGAGGGTAATCCAATAATCATCAGAACATGGACGTCTCCATGTTCATCTTTGTTAGCAACAAGCTAGCCAGCTAACTGTGATGAGTGATGTATATTTACCTACTCAGAACAGAAAAATGTGTCATCAGTGTTATAGATTTAACAGGCGAATATGTCTGTATGTTGATTGATCTAAAGCAAATACTTGTATACAGCAATGTTTAAAGGTACTTTGTTTACTGTGGATGTTGTGAGCAGCCATCTTGATTTAACGTCACTTGCTGAAGATGGAGAAACCATTCTGAGTTCCAGAGTAGGAATTCCAAGTTGTTTTTTCGTGGGCAGAATTCAGGAATTAGGAGTTATGACCTCTATCTATCATAAGACAAAATAATATAAATAGACAAACAAATCAGGAACTAAACACAAAGCAGGTGAACACAATCATGACACAATAGGGTAAAAAAAAACAATGACAAGGCAGGGGCGGAGACAAGACTGAAATCAAAACAAAACACGCAGGGCTATAGAAACAAAACACAGGAGCAGCAGTATTCGTGTTGAAAGGAGGAATTTGTGACACGCTTAAACCAAAGTGCTGTTGAATTCTCAAATGTGATTGGTCAGAAGGTGTTGATTAATTTTCTAAAACAGTGTGGATGTATATTAATATGCTTGTTCTAATTCTAATAAGTTTTTGTTTCTATAGTAACAACTCGTTCACAGGGACTTGAATGTATGGCAGACACTCTATGTCATCTCCACATAATGTAATAATAAATAGATGTTAAAAATTGCATTGTTATTTAATAAAGAAAAGCATACACTCATTAATATGCTGAAGTCCTCTGTAAGGAGATGTTTATTTATTCTGGAAGGAGACTCCAGTGTTGGCGCTTTGTAACTCTTTGTGACAAAGGACATTGCGTTCTGCTGTTTCTCTGTAACAAGCTGCATTAACTTGAAGCAAGAAAAAAAGAGAGGCTGGTGACGGAACAATTGTTTATAGCTGCTGTAACGTAAGTGATAAGAGGAACTAACTTGGTATTAAGCAACAGTAAATGTAACTATTAGCAGATAAAAAGTATGGCATGTCATTTGTAATAATTGCAAAAAATAATTCTTGGGAAAATGCTGTGGTATGAGAGGAATAAAACATTTTGGGATGTGCAGGTATAAAATTATAATTTGTTTTGTAAGATTTATGTGATTACATCTTGCTCTGTAAGCTTTCAGTAAGCAGAAAAGCTTTCTGCTAATGTTTTAGTAAAACAGGCAATCGTGTGAGCCAAACAAAAAAAACTTGGAAATGAATGTTCATCTGTATATGTGACACATCATGTTTTCTCCATTTTGTTTTATATATATATATATATAGAGAGAGAGAGAGTAGGGCATAGCCTAATAGCTAATAGCAACAATATAATCACAATACGCCATTTCTGTCCATATTGTTAGCCCTAATTTGAACTTTTCACTTACAAACACATCCTTTCAGAGACTAAATACCTCAATCTGATACCAAATGTATGTGAACAGACATTGACAACAGTCATTGATTTACAAGCGTCTTCTAATCAACTCCTGTGTGGTGTGTAACAGTAGCACTAACACACGCCCCTGCTGATGACTATTATCAGTCTTATTATGTAGTGACAACAGCAGGCTAAAGAGTTGAAGGATGTTGCTACAGCATAACCATGAGTCGAACAAGGTGTGAGCTATAGTTAGTGCTGATGAGCATCATGATGCAGAGGCTAGCATTAGCTTTGATTAGCTCTGACAGCACTAGCCCTTATGCCCCCTCCTTTTCCTGTCAGGCCTTCAGTCTGACAGGAAGTTATGCTCGGCTCTGTCACAGCAAGTCAGTTCAAGGACAAAGTCTGGGCTACAAGAGAAATGACTTGGATTCAACTGACTGGTAACGGCACAAGCAGAATCATTTTCATGATGAAAATTAAATCAGGAGGCTTTAATGAAAAGTATAGTAAAGCAGTGGCAATGGGTGGGTCTTCTTTCCGATACGCAAACTCGGATTTCTTGGTCTCTTTGTAATTGTGTTTAGAGTGTCAGCTTACATGGAGGCCAGAGAGGAAAAGACCACAACCACAAGAGGCCAAAAGGTCTGAATGATTGTTCAGTATTTCTCAGATTGAGACAAACTTCACTCACTCTGATATTTAGCTTAAAGTGTAAGATTAATGAGAGCTTGATGAATTGAAAATCCATATCAATACAAAGAAAAAAAACAAACCTGTTTCAGCCTGTTTTCTGCATTACATAACACACGGCTCTGAAGCTGAACTTCCCTCTGGTATATCATATAGCTCTTACTCATCTGTGTGATGCCGATAATAGTCTTGTGTAATACCAGAAATGCCAATAAAGTTATTTGAACATACTGGCAGTACTATTCATACGGTTAATAACGTGCAAAAAGAAACATATTGTAGTGCTAAAGTGAAGCCAATCTGTGGATGAAATGAATTGAATAAGAGGAATAAGAGTGAATTAATTCTGTTATAAGACCAATTCACAGATATTTTACACCGGCTTGCTGATGTATTTGCTATTTAAATGGTTAAACAGAATGTTAATTCATTGATTCATCTTCAGTAATTGCTTTATGCTGGTCAGGGTCACGGTGGATCCTGGAACACTGGGCACAAGCCGGGAATACACCATTGCAGAGGCGTCATGCACCACAGGCGATTGCTTTAAGACTACACGGGAAGCCAGGCTTGCATTAATTTCATTAAAATGCGGCAATGAAATTTACCAGAGTGTCTATATTATTCATCAGTCTTTGTCATATTTTAGCGAATCAAATGATCAGATATCTCACTGCAATATCACATTGTTCCTTCATGAAACTCCTACTCTTTCCAGTGCACAGCGCAGCATGCATGAAAATTTCCTTTGAAGCCACTGACACAGCGCTGATAGACAGCTGTTGAAGCCCGTGCATCAATTAGTGTGTGTTATTATATATATACATATATACATATATATATATGCTATAATAGAAAGCCGCCACTGTCATGCACATCTCGGGGCTATTTAGAATCACCAGTCCATATACGTATGTTTTTAGTTTTTTAGGAGTAAACCAGAGAACCCAGAGGGAAACCACATGGAAATGGAGAGAACATGTAAAACCCTGCACACAAGCTCATGATAAAACCGATAAAACCAGAGACCCTGTAGCTGTGAGGCGGCAACACTACCATGCAACCCATAATGCTAATGCAGTTGTATTTTTACACAATGCTTTTATATGGTACTGCTTATTTTTTGTCACATTAGGAGAGTAATGTTTGTCGTGACAGATTTTTACCCATTAAGCCTAACATTAAGGCATTGTGTATAAGACAGACTTTCTCACAACAGCTGCAACCACTGTCACTCAGAAGACTGCCCTAAGTCAAATAAATTACAGCTGCATTTTTTTACTGCTAAGACTCTCAGCTTGGCTGTGGTGCACCTACCAGAAACAGTGGATGAAAACTGATCCATAGTACACATGTACACAAAATGTTAGAGTAATAAACCAAGCATTAGGACACACTATCCATTTTCTTTACAAATTTATGCATCTATTTGAAGATGGAAGTAAATGGTCCATATTGACAACCTGGGGCTCAATAGTTACACCAGAATCTGCATTTTTACGGGAAATAGACTGCGCCACATAGTTAAAGCTTAAACATTGTGATAAACCAGAAAAAGATTGTTGTCCTGTGGTTAATTCTGAAAAATATAAAACCGTTTCCAACTGCTAGAGAGTGAAACCACCTGAGCATATTGCTTGTCTTCTTGAAGTTATAGAATGTCTTCCATCAAGAAACCACTCTTACAAACTGAACCAAGACCAGTTCATATTAAACTTGAGTCTTGCTCCCTCACATGGTACAAACAGTAATGGCACAGTCAGATTTCAAACTTTATTAAAGAGACAGAGGAAAAAACCAGATGAACATGACATCACATATCCTGGTACATTCCATGGAAGGTATGACAGGTCTACCTGCTCTTTCTTATTGTTAATTCTGACACATACAAACTCACCAGACTGTTTTTCAAATACTCCTCCATCTGATGACTCCTGATAGTCGGAGGACCTGCACTGAAGTCAGCTGACTTATCTGATGTTTGACACATAATAGTACTACTTACAGCATGGCTGATGCGTCAGCTGACTTCCTGTATATGAGGAGAATTCCAGCACGAACACACACACTAATCCCAAACATCTTCCACTGATCCTCCCTCAGGCAATGTTCAATTACCTTTCACTACAAAATACACCGGTGCTTTAAAAAAACATTCAGCCTCGTACAGTTCACAGTCTGTTATCTGGGATTCTTAACTCGTAATTATTTTAGAATTTTTATTCCCTTATGATGTATTAGGATGTTTTTTGCAATACACAACCTCCAACCTTACCTCTTGGGCCACTGATACACCACACACAGCAAACGGTTGTTGGTGATGTTGGTAGTTATATTAGAAATTGAAAGCATGTCAGAGCTAAATTGCAACAAATATTAATCAACTCATTTAAAATGGACAGCTTTACATAGAAGCAAATGTTCTCAAGATTTTAGCCGCATGTTCAGCTTCAAATCAGTTTGTTCAAAAATAAAGTTATCCAAAAAATAAAGTTCAGTGCACCTCTTTACACACTACGATAGATTTCTAATGGGAAAAAAAATCCATTTAGAAGCATGAAACGTCCACCTGAATTTAAAGTGTTGCAGAATTCTGCACTTATGCAATTATCTAAATGGCTTTTGCAAAACACCTACACAGAGAAGCGAGTGTGAGGCCATGTTAAACTCAGAACAAATTATAGGAGACATCTTCACTGGACAGCCGTCATTCCACAAAAACGTCCTTGCAGAAGATGCTACAGGATGCAAGACACAGCAGATTTTACTGTATTATACTCTGCAGTTGCATTCAGAATACACAGTGTATGAGGCCACAGACTGGAGGCTGACATATTGGGAGCAGAACTTGATGCCAGTTTCTTTCTTTCTCTCTCTCTCTCTCTCTCTCTCTGTCTTTTTCTCTCTCTCCCTCTTTTAAATTTAAAAGAAAAATGTATACTACATGTATACTACAGAGTTCAAAGCATATCAAAGCAGTGTTCAAGAACTGAAATGGTTTCAGATTCCTCAAAAGGTGCTGTAATTTCCCTCTACATTTCCCACCCTGTATGATTTCCAAGGATCTGTCTTGGGCTTCAGAAAGAAATATGTTTATTTTGTGTGACATTGAATTATACAAGCTCTCCATTGTCGTTTAAAAAACTGCAGCTTTAATGCTGTTCACTTACTATTATCTTATTAGGCATGTACTAATACACCAGATGCAGTATTTAAGGAACAATACACGATGGGGTGTGCTGCTATAGGAAAATAATCAATGACAGGGTGGTGCGATATGCTTCCCCACCAAAGAAAGTTTACAGTTACATTTAATGTGGTAGAACAGGAGTGTTCAAAGTCCAGCCCCAGGGCCAAATGCGGCCCGCAGACAGATGTTATTTGGCACACAGCGTCTCTCTTAGAATGTATGATAGGTGGCATCAGACTGCGTTAACACAGTTAGCTAAATGACTACACCTGCAAATTCTTTTACTGAATTGTATTTAGTTATGGCTACAGACAAAAAGCGCAAAGTTAACAGTGAGAAGGAGCGATTTCCAAAGAGCTGGAAACTAGAATACGGTTTCATCGAGAGTCGTAGCTAATGCATGTGCCTCGTACTGTATGTTAAGAGACTGATGCGGTAATTAAGGAATTTAATATCATGGAACATCATGAAACAAATCATTGGCAATGCAAAACAACTTCGTCAGAGCAAACAAGGAGCAAAACATTACTAGAGCTAATAAGTGGTGATGCTTCCAACCACTAAGCATGGAAAGCCTTTCGTGAATTCTTGAAAGAGTCCTTAACTAAAGTGGTCAATGTCATTTATCCTAAAAAGAAACACAAATTTATAAATTTTTTCAGCAGTGGAGAGGGGTCACCATGGGCACCATGGGCACTCTGACCGGTCTGCAGCTAAGCAGCCCCATACGCAGCAAGCTGCAATGCCCTGTGTGTTCTGACACCTTTCTTTCATAGCCAGTATTTACTTTTTCAGCAATTTGTCCTACAGTAGCTCTTCTGTGGGATTGGACCAGACAGGTTAGCCTTCGCTCCCCACACGCATCAGTGAGCCTTGGGCGTCCAGTGACCCTGTCACCGGTTTACCGGTTGTCCTTCCTTGGGCCACTTTTGGTAGGTACTAATCCATTGCATACCGGGAACGCCCCACAAGACCTGCCGTTTTGGAGATGCTTTGACCCAGTCGTCTAGCCATCACAATTTGGTCCTTGTTAAAGTTGCTCAGATCCTTACGCTTGCCCATTTTTCCTGCTTCCAACACATCAACTTCGAGAACTGACTGTTCACTTGCTGCCTAATATATCCCACCCCTTAACAGGTGCCATTGTAACGAGATAATCAATGTTATTCACTTCACCTCTCAGTGGTTTTAATGTTATGGCTGACTAGTGTAGATACAATAACATATCAACAGTGTTGTGGTATAAATTGCAATCTGCAAAATATTGCTATTGTGAATGCTTCAAAATATTGATAGTTCTTTTTCAGAACCATTCAGGAAACAGCTCACTATGTAGGCAGTGTTTTTGGGCAGAGTTTCTGCTCCTGAAATAAAGTCTGTCCCTTCTGTCTGACAATCATTATGACAGTTATCTTTTGGGGCTTCTTATTTTGCACAGCATTTCAAGGAGCTTTGCATGTGTCAAGAAGACATTCCCATAATTCAGTTCACCATACGATGGTTATGTGACACATAATGCCTGTATCTGTCTGCCTGAGAAATGGGTTTACAGTGAGATACAGCCAGGGTTGGAATTCATTTCAATATTACTGTTTTGTTAGACATATATGTGAATATGATGTACATATGAATAGTGTTGTGTTGCAACACAGTCCCTACTTTACCTTCCTTCTGACTCATAGCCATCTCGCTCTGACAGGATTACCACATGCATTGTCAACTGCATCAAATGACTAGGTTACTAACTTATGTAATATTCAGTTTTAGTGATAAAAGCGGTACATCTTCAATTCCATTTAAGCACATCCTTAGTGTAGATGGGTTCACTCGATTTACTCTGGCTGAAGAATCCAAATACATGATAATTAACAGTGAGTGTGTGAAATACTGCTTTGGACAAGTATTTTTTTGCAGCTGTAATATGACAGCTACAGTTTACTCTCCCTCTCTCTCTCTCTCTCTGATTGTAAACTTGCAGTTACTGAGTACAAGATGTAGAGCTACAGTATACTGATGTACAGTTATAATCCCAGAAGGTGTGCATAAATATCAAATTAATCATTTGGCCAAAAATGTGCAATAAAGGTGCGGAGCCATCAATTATCTTTTTTTATGTGGGGTTATATACTGTATGTTGGGTGATTTGGGTTTTTAGATCAGCCTGATATATTATCCCAGATGGTCCCCCAGTCTAGCTTTCCTTGATTTAAAAATATTGGCACAGTTATAGCTCTTATGTAAAAGACACAATATAGAGTCATGCATTAAATGGTTATAGACAAATATATTAAATACTCAAGTAGTGAAAAACCAGTGCTTTCAATCAAAGTTTAGAGTAGGGGTACACACCCTAGTGTATTGTGGGAGTGTACACTCTATGTATATGGTCTGTGAAAAATTTCAGTTTACAAACCATATTTATGTACACTTTTAATTGTCATTGTCACTTGTCAATGTCACATTTAATATCAATGTTATTTGAACAATCAGAGGTGTTGAGTCCTGCCAGAATGTAACATTAGCTGAGTTTTCAATAGTGCTGCTTGTGTTTTGAAATTACCTAAGTCCTAGCAAAACATCCTGCAAATTCCTTTGTAGAACAGAAGGGCAAGAGGAAAAGTTAATTTCCTGGACTATTCTGCTTCAGCATGTTACCTGAGTGGAGGAACGTAACAAAATATGAATAGATTATTCGGAATTATATTATATTATATCTAAACAGATAGAAAATAAATTCACAAATAAGATACACACTATTCTTTTTTTTTCTGGAAGGCTTGCCAGAAAGGTTCACAGGGCATCTGGTTGAGACTAGAGGTGTGCATCAGGACTGCAGGATGTAACAAAGATGTTTTTTACACTTATGCTGTGATGGAGCAGTCTGAAATAAAGCTCACGGGACAAACAAAGACTACATTCATTAACGTGAACATACAGCATTCATTCGTTCATCTTTAGTAACTCCTGGTC
The DNA here is from genome assembly GCF_027358585.1 of Pangasianodon hypophthalmus. Classification (NCBI taxonomy): domain Eukaryota; kingdom Metazoa; phylum Chordata; class Actinopteri; order Siluriformes; family Pangasiidae; genus Pangasianodon; species Pangasianodon hypophthalmus. The sequence continues at coordinate 25,820,741 of NC_069710.1, forward strand.
AGGATCTTGGGCTTTACATTAAACTACAAGTTTGTTTATATTTTGGGAAATAGATCCAACTAAATTAGTTAGAATATATCACAGGCATGCCTACAACTTTCACTGAGACCAGAGATGAACTGGAGTGATGTAGCTGAGGTTGAGGAACTGTCAGAGCCAGATTTAAATCCAGATATAGATACAGATATGGATCTTTGGAGCACTAAACAGATACAGATACAGATAGCAGCATTGTGTTACACCAGTAGTTGGGTGTACTTTCTATCCCCAATACAAATTTTTTGCATTAATTTTGCTTTCTTACACAATCATTTTTTACATATTTATCAGCATCAAAAATTCCAGTTGAGAAAATAATCAAATGTTTCAAATGAAAACAAATGAAATCAGAGTCAAAAAGTTGTTGAGAACACAAAAATATTTATGCGGCCATTGCTATTCCATTTAATATATTATTAAACAGATTATTTATCTGAAAATTTCACTCAGATTTTTACTAATTATTGTGTTAGATATTACATGAAAGTTTTTCATTCCAGTTGAGCCGTCGGTCACATTTTTACTGAATTATTAGGCTGCACGTAAATACAGCTAATGAGACAAACACTTATGTAGTGTTAGGCACCACTGAGCCCACATCACTCCACAGTTTAACCTATGTGTCTGAACACGCACACACTGCTTGCGTGTCTGGAAGTGTTTGTCAGGCTGCAGATTTGCGTCACGCAAGGTGTCTTCTATGACCCGTGTGACAAGGTGTGTGTTTACAAATCTGCCCGTCATTTGAAGTAGAGGTCATACACACACACACACACACACACACACACACACACACACAGAGAACTGGTTGCATGAGATGACTACCAGGCTGTGCGGATAAAATAACATTCCAAGAATGTTTTTGACTTTTGTGCTGGCATCCACACCGCCGAAAGCACAAAGTACACAATGTACAGTGGGAAAAAATCTTTTCAAAACACCCTTTTCACTGGACTTTCTTCATGAATAACTCCTAATATGAAATATGATCAGTATATATCAGTAGAGTCATAGAAGAAATCTTAAGTCAATAAATATTGTCTTTAACAATCTACACAGTTAGCATTTATTTATACCACAGCACAGATGAATTCCTGATTAGTTGATTAAGGTTGATTAATTTTATATAGCTTCATGTCCCCGCCAGTGGTGCAGGCTGTATTTCAAATCACAGATTTCTATAACTTCACTCATACTAATGCTCTATCATTTCTATAGTAACAACTCACTCAGAGGGACTGGTTTTCTGTGGGGGGATATTTATTTGGCATTTATGGAATGAGTCTCCAGTGTGCTTTGTTTTCTGACATGGGGAAATCTACAGGGCAAAGGACTTTGAGGTTTCTCAGTAACATGACAAGCTGCATTTTTTTATTAACTTCAAGAGAGAGTAAAAAAAATGAGATGATATTGAGGGAATGCCTGTTTGTAGTTGCCAAAGTGTAAATGACAACAGAAACTAACTCGTCTGGCAGAAGTACCACAACTGCAAATGTAACTACAAATGGATAAAAATTCATTAATAAAAATTGCTGTGGTAACGTGCCATTATATGAGAACTTTGTAGTGTTAAGAGTAACTCCACTTTGCATCAGGCCACATCACACGACCCCATCATTGTTTTTTTTTTTTTGCTGTATTCCTTCCTTTCTTATAATTTAAGCAATCAGATTTATTGCTGGAAGTAACGTGTGAACCTCTAAGCTAATGAGCTCATGAAAAAGGGTAATTGAATTCAGATGTTCTACTCAGTTCGTATGTGGTTTTGACCTGCCCTGCCATATGACAACCTAATCTTAATCACGTGCACTGTAGCCTGATTAAAAGAGCATTCCATTAAAGACATGGTCTCCATCAGTCCAGGTCAATAGGTCAAATGTATCAAATAGAAGATATTTGGTATAAATGATACTCTCCATCAAGGTGGATGTCATGCAAAGCTCAGTGCAGGACTGCTCAAACAAATGACCACGTACCTTAACGTGACAGCTAAAGATCTGCAGGCATCTCTTGATAATATCTGTGTTTGTGACTCATAAGAAAAATGCTCAGCAAGGTTATGTGTACATGTGAGGTTATCGTAGACTGAAAAAAAAAAAACAAACGTGGCAATTTTTCTCAAGTCCACACGGATAATTTATAGCACTTGTGTGTTAGAAATGGATGTGCATTTCTTTAGACTCTCCATTTTATCTGCTGTGCCTGTCTGCACTTGGTAAACTAACATCAAATTACAGTCATGTGACATAAGATGTACCAGACACAGAGCAGCAGAAGATAGCAGAAGAATGCATGATTTCTGGGTGACCCTTGTGTTTTAGTGTACGATATCATGGCTAGGGTTCTACAGCAGAGTATCAGGGTGAAATGCTGTGGTGTGAGCTGATGTAGAGTGCTTTACAAAAGAATGAGACAAAAAAACCCAGTTTTAATTGCTATGTGCAGCAGAAAGCTTTTAGCTGAGGTTATTGTCAATAAATGAGGTTCCTCCTCTTACCAGATGAGAGGGTTTACATTCTTTGTCGATAAATAACCTTGAAGTATAAATCCATTTCATTAAGATGTAAAATATGCCTGAGTTTATTGCATCAGACTCTCTTAATTATCATTATGAGTAAATTCACATTTAGCGTGCATTCCTGAAGAAATCCAGTTCATTCCAAGGGGGTCATGGTGTTTTTTCACATGTACTTCATTCCTGTACTTACAGTGTACACACATGCACACATGTGCTAAACCCACACCTGACTTTGATTTGACTCACTGCATTTGCGTTTGGAGCACTGCCCTTAGGCGAGCTCGGAGACTGTCTACAATGCATGAGCGATCACATAGTCTAGAACTAGAGGTGTTATTAAATGTTTTCTTAAAGCACCCCTGCACTCCAAAATTTGATTTGTAGAAAGTGGCTGCTTTCTGTAACATAAATTGGTTACAGGTAACACAGCACAAAGTCTGAAGCCCCTCTGAAATACTTTCCAGTTCCAGATGCCTATCCATGGTTGGCTAACATAACACAAAAATTGCAGCTTATATATATATATATATATATATATATATATATATATATATAAAACCAAGTTACAAACAATCCATGGAGGCCCCACCAACTCACAGGACTTAAAGGATCTGCATATACACCATTTATTTATTAATTAATTATTTATTTTTAACTCTTGTGCTCAGCAGCACTTTCACTATTTTTTTTAATTGAGGTGCTGCTGCAGTGTGATTGCTGCCTGAACATTAGACATATACTGTATTTCATAGGTTGTATTTTTCTGTTTTTTGTTTCTAGTTACAAATCATGTGTTCGGCATAAATATAACTCAAGTGAAAAAAATATGTTTCGTCTACATGCCATGTGAGTCCAGTATAAAAGGCCACATTGATTAACATGGACGCGGCTCCTCGTCTCGATGTGTTTACTGCATCCGGAGTACAACAGGCCTTGCTAATGACATGTTAGTATTCCCTGTAGGAATATAATAAAGTTCAACCCTTCTGCTTTTAATTCTAGATTTCTTTCCCTCCATTTTGTGCATAGTTCTCTGTACTAGAGTGTTAATAGATTTTCAGAGTGAGTGAGTTATAACCATTTCCATGAGGTGCTCCACTCCAAAACTAAAAAAAAATATATATTTTGGATATGTTACATATGAGTTTAGTTTGTTGCGAAATAGACTCTACAGTTTTGAACCCATAATGTCTAATATGCAAATTGTTAGTGAATGATGTATTAACCTGTACCTTTTAGCTGCAGAAGCTGCTAGCATACTTAGCTAATCTGTAATACCACTTGTGCTGTCCTGTCCCACTACAGACCAGTGACAAATTAAAGGAATAAACCGTGGCTCTGTTATGCTGTGGTTGCTTTTTACTGGCATGGTTTGTTTCCACTTGTCCGCTTAGAGCAAAGAGTCACTCCAAATCAGCACGAAGTTCTACATTTATCCTATAATGAAACATTTCTGTTGATGGAATTGGTCTCTTAGAGGATGACTCCGCCCCCACCCACAGGGCATGAGGGCTCACTGAGTGGTTCGATGAATATAAAAATGATGGAAATCAAATGCTTTGGCCTTCATAGTCAACAGATCTCAACCCATTTGAAATTTTGGAGTGACGTGTTCAGCAAAACACCAGTAGAGGGAATTTATTTTGGAGATGGTCATTCTCTCAGTCATTTTTAGTATCTCTTTATATCAATTTACATAGTTTTACATATTAAAATTAGAAGTTCAGGGGTCAACTGGTTTTCTTTTAATTTTATAGTATATATTCTACAGATTCCATGGATAGAGAAGAATTATGCTAATTATTTCTCTGTCCTCTCTCTCACTTTCTCTCAATAGATGATTATGACAACCCTGAGGTCCCAAAACTGGAGAAGAGCATCAGTGGCAGCAGTCCATCCAGGGACCGTCTCCTCCTCACGGTGGCCACACTCTTCCTCATCGCACTCTCCATCTCCTAGCACTCGCCTCCAGGAAGTCGTCATGCCGCTGAGGCCTAGAGGACTGCAAGGCCGGGATATGGGAGAGGAAGATGAGGATGAAGGAAGAACTAACGATTTAAAAACATTTAAAAACAGGAGAGGAAAGGAACATGGGAATAAGACTAGCGGGATGCTAAGGCCTTCTTCTGTTCAACAGTGGAACATGAACCTGGACTTTACAATGACAACTTTGCCAATCAGCTCGAGCCATACTGTCAGACAGTGTACGAGTGTGTGTGTGTGTGTGTGTGTGTGTATGTCTGTAAGTGTGTGTGTATGTGTGTGTGCAAAGCTGAGTGAGTGTTCACACACATGCTGTTTGCAAATCATTCAAGTGAAAACCTCCACTCAGTCTAATTAGTTACTTTATTAACTAATGAATGGCCGCTTAGTGATTAAGTGGAATTGATGCTCAAGATGAATGATGCATTAATATTTAAGTCATTGTTGATTCATTAGTGGCAAAAAAAAATTGTTTATGTAAAACAAGGCTGAGGTAAATGACACGGGCACATTTTAAGCAGCACCAAAAGAGCTTCATTCTCGATTCAGTTCAGTGTTTCTCTCTCTCTCTCTCTCTCTCTCTCTCTCTCTCTCTCTCTCTCTCTCTCTAGCCTCAGTAAACCTTCAGGATTATCACGTTTACAAACACATCAGAAGCAGGATTGCCTAATGCCCTCCTTATGCTGGTGGATTTAAACAGTTAGACCAGTTAGACTTACAGAACTGCCAGCTGTCAGGATAGAAATGTAGCTTTAGTTTTTCCCAAATTTCAATTTCATTTTTCCTATTTTCACATTGTTCAGATGAATTTTTAGCACCTACAACCCATCACAGTTCACATATATATATTCCACATTTGTGATTTCTGTACAAATTCTTTGCTATTCTGTTAAATTAATAATAACCATAGAGACAGAAAATTCGTTTCCTAATTGCCACTGACCTGATTACTTATAAACATATTACTTATAAAATCGGAATTATTCCAAAACTGTTTGTCCTTCATTCATTTTTTTAAAGAGACCTGAACTTTTGGAGCCATACTGTTTTCTTAATAAGAGCAAATGCATCACATGGACTTTGGCAATCAGTGTGTGTGTGTGTGTGTGTGTGTGTGTGTGTGTGTGTGTGTCTGTGTGTGTGTCTGTGTGTGTGTGTGTGTGTGTTTCGAGCTGAATTTGGTGCCTGTAGAAACAGTAGCATAGGCTGGTGATACTGAAATGCTCTGCTTTTCTCCACTGGACTGCATTCTTTTCTATACCAAGGCTTTTTCTTCATGGAAGTTTAACTGGAGGACACACGTGGAAACTTATGTACATAAACACAAACCTATAATGGATCATTGGATTTTTCTCTGCAGTGGTTCTTACAGGACCAGGAGAGCCCTGGAGCTGAAACACCAAACCGTTTCAGACCAGCGTCGTCTCTCTACCGCTTCCTGCTCGGCTTCATTGAATCATAAACGCTTATCGGTAGTTGCCACTATAAACTGGCCTGCAGTGGTTGTATTTTTAATGCTCAGCTCACACCTGGCTCGTGAAAAGAGCATTAAATCTTTGGGAATAAGACAATAAACAACATGGAGAACTTGGCACATGTCACAGGCAGTTTAGCTACATGCAAATAAGTGCTTTGGGTTTCTGTGTTCTGAGAGGATTTTCCGCAGAGCAACATTCTTCTTATGACATTCTTTCACTTTTTACATCTCGACTAGCACCTTACTGGCCCTGAGATAAACGCAGGCCGAGCTCACAGTGCTCCAGCTCAACAGAACAGGCTTGCAGTCGAGGATTTCGCCCACGGAATCATGACAATTCCTAAGATATAGATTTAGTAAGTTTAAGTTAACATGCTAAATTAAATCTAATGAGTATGTGTAACTCGTGAGGTGGGATGATTTTGATATAGCATTGAAGCCAAATGAGTTTTTCGATTAGCTTTAGATTAGCGGGAACTCATAGATGTCCACTCTGTACATTCTGCTAATGTGGTTACCATGGTAACATGCTGTCGTAGAACAAAGAGTGCAAATGCTAATGACTTGAGTGCTCAGTATGACGTGGGACGCACGTCATTTTTACCAACTTTGTTTTGACTTGTATGTTGATTTTCTTGTTGTGTATTTTAAGGCTAAAGTGTTTGGCTCGGGTTTGTTTGGGAAACGTGTGTGTGTTCTGTTCGAGGTCATTACTTTTACTGCGAGTGGTGAATTTAAGAAGAGCTGATTGGGCAAATGATGAAAAAGTATCAACTGTTGCACTTCAAAACTTAGACACGAGTTTGTGTGTGTGTGTGTGTGTCCTTGTTTGAGTGGCTTTGTAAATGGTCAAATAGATGAAAGACAATGTTTCTTTATACTGGCCAAAATATATGTGCGTGTGTGTGTATGTGTGAGAGAGAGAGAGAGAGAGAGAGAGAGAGAGACAGAGTGTGGGTGTGTACGTGTTTGTGTGTGTGTGTGTGTATGTGTGTGAGGGAGAAAGAGAGAGAGTGTGTGTGTGTGTGTGTGTGTGTGTGTGTGTGTGTTTGTGTGTTGCTTGATTGTACGTTTTCGCCGCGCATGTGTGCAAGAGAGTCTGGGTCGTTTAGAAGAAACAACAAAAGCATTTATTAGTGTTGGAAACAACCATTTAAAATCATGTTTACCTTCGACTGGAATGAATTTAAAGAACTTGAAAACAAATAAAGCATAACAGACCGTAACAAAAGGTTATAATAATAATAAAAATAATCATGATAACAAAACGAACTGCCTCAGCCTGCTGTTTCTCATACATTGTTTGACGGATTTCAGCACAAGCTGAATAAACAACTGGAATGTGAATTGAAGGTCAATTAAAAAAGGGGGCACATATAAATGCACACAGTTTAACAGACATGTTTTTCACACACCTTAAGACATGAATGTCCTCTATAAGCAGCCTAACCAAGGAGACTCTGTCCCTCTTTATGTCTCTCTAGGCTCCATTATCACAGCGCAGATAATCTGTGTGTGTGTGTGCGCGTGCGCGCGGGTGTGTGTGTGGCTCCAGAAGCAAAGAGATTACATCACTAAATTACTATAAAGCCTATCTGATGCTGTGAGGTCGCTCGTATCTAATCTCACCTTTACAACCACAATAATAGCATGTCTGCATATGGAACACGCAATGTCACTTTCCAGTCATGAAAATATTTCCTGCTTATTATTTTTCACTTGCAGGCTTACACTCCACACTCCTAACTCCATGACACACATCACAGACTCACTTTCTTTTGGCCCTGCATTAAAGATGCTACATCTTTTCCTGATTACTGCGATTCCTCGCACAGATGAAGCAGTTTAGCCCAAAGCCAGGATTGAAGGCTTCGCGTTATAGCCGTGCACAACAGAACAGATGTTGTGGAACAGAATCATAATTGTTTGATTCCTCTCCTGAATCTTCAATCGACCTGACCTGCAGAGGCACAGCGGGTAGGCAATCAGGAAACTTTCCACTCACTAATTTCTCACATGTCCTGGCGGGGCGTTTTATCATTTTCCAAGCCGCGAATGATGAGTAAGCCGTCTGCGAACAGGAGGCAACAATAACGGCGATACACAGCTCTGCCGTCTGCTGTCCAGACTTCAAGAGCAAAGTCTGGTGTGTGATTCCTGTAGAACTACTGAGTAACATTTCCCACTTCACCCAGCACACACAGTGATCCCTAAATCCTAAAGCAGGTGTTAGTGAAGCAGTCTAGTTAAACAAGCAAAAGACTATTTTGTCTAGACACAAAAGCGCATTCTTGATAAGTTTCCAATTAGGCCTTCTGTCATGCTCAGGCAATGTGTATCGTGCATTTCTTACATCATAAATAAATGCCAAAATGAAAAACATGTTTTTTTTTTTTTTAGAACAGCTCATTAAGGTCCTTTGAGTGAATTGGCTTTCTTTGGTTCCTTCTGCCCTTTCATTTTTTTATTTTTTTGTTGTTGTCCACACAAAACAAGAGCAAAGCAGTCTTGATAACAACAACAACAACAAAAAAACCTGTTTTTCTGTGACGTTACTGTGGTTCAGGCTATGTGTATCTAAACATCTGACCTTTACCATTTCCATCATCTGACATACAGAAGATAAATGTGCGCTTTGATGTAGGATAGTACAGGGGTTAAAGGGTTAGTCTGTTGAATCGTCCTGGCTGCTCCGTGTCTATGTCAAAAAAGTTCATTAAAAAAGAATGTTAGAAAGAATGAAATTTTAAGAATAAAATGAAATGTAATCCGAAAAAATATATTTAAATTATATTATCAATAGTGTATCAAAATACTTATTATAAAATAAATAAATAAAAACCGAATTACAAAGAGCGATGATTTAAAAGTACTTTCCTTATGTTTCCTTGCAACTTCATTTGCATACAAATTGCACAAAATCCAAACACATCGCCCTCGTTCATTTCAGTCTGAGTCAATTTTAAAGTAACATGTATGAAGAGCATTAAGAGCAGGTTTAATGAAGATTAAAAGGGTAATGTAACCCTTAGAGAACCAGTACTAGTTAGAGCCCATAGAAATATTTCCTGAAGATCTGTGTACAAAGATGGTTAGAGTAGCTTTACAAATTGGTATTGATGTTTTAGATATAGTTAATCAATCAAGTTATACCACAGCATTGTTGAATTCTGGAGTCTGATTGGTCTTACGGCTTGGACAGATTGTAACTACTTACACAGGGTTAGTGTGACAGGCGCGCAACATAAACAGATTAAAATATCCTTGTAAACATTGATTTCTTGAAGTATTCTGTGATGAGACATTTATTTAACATTTTTGGAAGGTGTCTCCAGTGAGGTAAAATTTTCTGACATGGAAAAGCCTTCAGGATGCAAGACTTTGCAGTTTCTCTGTGTCATGACAAGCTTTCGTCTTATTAACTTCAAAAGAGGGAATGATGAGAGGCTGGTGAGGGAGCGGCTGCTATAACATAAGTGGTACCAAGTGAACTAAACTGTTTTGTGGACGTTCCACAACATTAAAAGTAGCTGTAAATGGATAAAAAAGTATTACGTGTCATTCTTTGATAAATAACATTTGTAATAGTTGGCAAAATGCTGTTGTATAAGGGGAATAAAACACTTCAGGACATGCCATTATTGGAAAATAATTGGAAAATCACACCACCCCGTCTCTGATTTGAGCCATGCTTCTTTCATTCCACACTTTATGCAAAGAAACGTAAATAATTTAATTGAAAGATAAATAAAAGAAAAAATTTAAGTCATTATCTTAGAGATTTGGAAATAGTACTTGGATGGTGTAAATGAAAATATAAGGACATTAGGGTCTGTTCTGATGGAAATTGAGACTGTGAACTGTGTAGAAATTTGTAAGTATACTCAAACAGTACATAGATCTTATTTTACTGAAGTATAGCAGTGAAGGACATTACTTAAGTACTTGCTGGCTGTTGCGCTCATCACTAGTACCTTTAGTCTCAATACCTGAATGTCTGAACCCCCTCATGATTCAGCAGTGTGTAATGTGTGTGTCACATGTGGCCATGGGGTGAAGGATGGGGTAGATTGTGCAATAGGAACACACCTGCCCCTGACTGCAGTTTCCAGACAGCAAGCAGTCATTATATTACCTCAGTCTGACCTTAACAAAAGACAGAAAAAAAAGACTGGCTCCAAAAACATTCGAACATAGCAAATTAAAACATATAGAATTTAAATCGAAAGTATTATAGTATTTATACGAATATGAATTATTAGTATTGCTAATAATGTATGAGGTATTTTATTGATTAGACCTGCATAACAGCGATTTGTTTTGCAAAGGCCATTGCATCAGATTGTAATGGCTTTTGTGTAAGTTCATCTGTTGACTCAATCCTTCTCCCTCAAGGGTTCATGTACCAAGCTTCGCTTGAGCTGATAGAGTACTGGGACCCTCAAGATAGTCATGGAGATTTATTTGTGTGAAATGGACGGGAGGGCATGTCGACAACGGCATGTCAGATTCGATTGGAAACGGACCCATATCTTGCAAGTATGTGCAAGTGTTTTGATTCACTTTGAGTATTTCATTAGAATCAAATCAGATAAGTGAGTCATTGTTACAAACAGTCAGTGTTTGTAAAGTCTAGTTTCCTGGATTGTGCGTTTTCCACTATGAGTCACCTTTTCTTAAACTGCACACTGTGACAAGTTTGTCTCCGCTTGGGGCAAAATAAAAATCATAAAGGTTACATACTCTGCATAATGATGTCTGGAGTAATTTGTCTCATTTGAGGACAGAGCTGTTACCTAAATTAGCACAAGATTAATTGTATACAATTAATCAATTAAGACAAGGAGCCAAAGTATGGTAATTGATGTCAAGGCTATTTAGTAGATTATTTAATTCTAGAGGTGAATTCTTTACAGAATAAAAGATTTTTTTCTGCTTGTCATTTCCCTGTATGGCCAGCAGATGTCTCAGTTAGGCCAGCATCCAATAGACAAAAGTAGACAAAATTCTACCCAAGACATGATATAAATAAATCTGTCCAACAATGCCAGTTGTGTAAGACGGACCTACCCGTAATGGATTACAGCACTCAGATTCAGTCAATATGAGTATGATATAATCTGCTGAAACAGACAGAAGAGGAACTTCACCGCTCTCAGTAGCTGTTCCTGCAGTTTATCACATCACTGGTTGGTCACTTGGTTAAGCCTTCACTGAATTTTCTGATGTTATGCAAAAGAATTAATAGAAAAGTCAAAGCTGTGTGTCTCTATATTTTGAATAATCTCTCGTTGTCATTAACAATAATGAGGGCCTTAAAGGTTAATACATTTGTTTGTTAAAGCAGGGAACCTGAAATGAGTTCAGTTTGCTAATCCTAAAAATGACAAAAAAAAAAAAAAACAGAAAAAGAAAAACAATATTGTCTATTTTTGACTGACTACACAACATTGAGTCTCAAATGTCGATTTGTAGTAACACAAAACATGATGACAGTAACATGAAAACAAGATGATATCTGCTAGTGTCAGGTTGCAACAGGAGAATGGTTTTCTCTGGCACACAGATAAGATGCCGTATCTCTGTTTACTTCCACCTAGATTTACATTGCAGCACAAGTGCATTTAACCACATTTTCCACACAAACCTGACAGCCCCAAATATCTTGCCGTACACCCAAGAAAGTTTGCAGACATGTAGCTGATTGAAGGCAAGCGTGTGTCTCTGCTGACTCTGTCTCACAGCTCGGATAAGCTCTGATAAGTTTGAGCACTATGAGTTCACCTGACGTGCACATTTAATCTCTGGGATAATGCCAAGCTAAATAGCAAAGTTGCCTGGCTGAGTGATGTGTTGTTTTCAAGCTAGCACGCTACACTGAGGTCAGCAGTGATAACACTGCTGGGCACACGTAAGTGCTCTGTTTACTAGAAAGATCTCACCCCTTATTTAGTTTTTTTCTAATACTTTTCACAGTTTAGTATATTGTTTTCATCCTGTAACGCACAGATAAACTGATTAATTAAATGAGAAGTGTTCAGGTAGGAAATGGTGAAAATTTGTAAAAGAAAAAAGCACCCTGTGTATTGCATAAGCTTTTGTTTTCCCTGTTCTATCACATGATTTACACGAATGCACTGCTGTACCCCTTTCACAGGCTGGCACATGTTGGGTTTATTACTCTTGTATGCTGTTCATGGCAGAGGTTAGTACTTCCCCTGCTCTAACACCCCATTCCCAGCTCTGACACACTCATTTGTCTAAAGATGTGTGTTTTCCTGGCTCCAGTATTCTAACTAATGAGTTCTAACCCTTCAGAAAAATCCAGTTTATTCCAGTCAGCCACCAAAACACAGACTGAACTGATAACCATCTTTGCCACCTGGTAGAAAGGAAGAGTTTCTGAATCACTGCTAGTAATGCTACATAAAAGGCAAGTTGTTTTTATGGGAATGCACAACAGTAAGGCCATTCGAAAACCTCAAATGTTTTTCGATCAGTTTATTCAAGTAATAAGGAAGCAGGAAAAATAATGTACCAGTTTTGGCAGCTGGTGGATTGTCAGATCGAGCTGGACTTTGCAGCAGGGATCAGGTGCGTTCATCAGAGACACTTAAAGTGACACATGGATCAAGCTTTTAAAACTCCAAATATAGTATAACCTGCTGAACTACAGCAACCAACACTCAAACAAAACACAACAAACCACACCATATTATATAATTAGGCATTTAATATCAAATTATGTAATACATTTGTAATAGTATTGGTTTTATAATGAAAGACAGTATGATACACATAATAAAATACAGTTTCTATTTGAACTTTAGGTTGAAACATGAATTGAACACAACCTAGCTTTGAAACAAAATTCTTAATAACAAAAGCCAGATAATAACACAAAAGCAACAGCATTGTATTCCTAAATACATTTGGAGCACATATCCAAACTAGCAAACGATCAAGAACACATCTATTTAGGCAGTTCTGACCCCAAACACTTCCCCAATCATTTCTGTTTATCCGCAAGAATCACTACCACACAAACACTGCTATCTTTGTAGATTATTATTATTTGAAATAAAGTTCACAGTGTATAGAAAGTGTGAATTTCTGATTCTATGGAGTTTACACCTCACTTTCATATGAGTGAAAAAAAAATGCAGTGTGAAACAAATGAAGCATGTTGCAAAAACACTTCAGAAAGGCGTCTTGTGCGAGATGGCTTTTAAGTTCTGATTTCCCAGTGAAGTGTAGCACTAAATACAATATGAGAACAAACGTACAGTCCCATCCTCAGGCCCAGTGTTCCTGGGATAGGCTCTGGATCCACCATTACCCTGACTAGGAAAAAGCAGTTACTGAAGAGGAATGAATGACCACACAGTTGAGAGTCTGAATGATTTTAAACACAAGAAACTCACCATCTCAGAGCACAATGGCAGTTAATGTGATATAAACTAACTGACAGCAGACACAGCCTTTTATTTATAGTTAAATTATTATTAATTGAAACTTCTTCTCGATACAGATATGTCTTTCCAAAATAAATGTAGCCTATTAAAAATTCAAAAGGGCAGTGCGGACATTTTAAAATTAGAAATATTTATACAAATTAATTGTATTTTTAAATGAGCAAGACAAAAAAAAAATTATTTGAAACTTGGATCACATTTCTAGCATGGAGATGATTATTACACAATTTAATAATGAATATTACACAAAACTTCAATCTTGAGATGATGCCTAAAGACACGCTGGAGTCACTAGTGTTGCAACATAGAGACCCCATTAGCTCACATCAGCTTAAGTAAATGGGTTACTTGCACACAGTGCTATGATGCATTTCTGTTTTAAGATAAAGCGGCTTTCGCATCACTGGCAGCATTGTTTATATCCATCGGTACAGTGAGACAGCGACTTGTCCTTCACGTATTTTAACTATTCTATTCTTATATTTATAAAAGGTATTTTTACAATTTATATACATATAGGTATTTTCTCACCTTTGTTGTCATGTATGCATGATGAAGCATACAGTTTGAAGCCTTTTTTCAGCTTGCCAGGAGGGGCTATGCAAGTATTTTGACATATCTGTTGAACATCACTGATAGAAACTTAGGAGCAGTATTGAGAACAATGCTGAAGAGTTTGTGCAATGAGCCCACTCTCAAAGTCAATAGACTTTTTCCCACTCATTTTCACGAAATAATTAGCTGGAGGCTTCCCCTCTATCACCGGAGGACAAGCAGGGAAGCTGTCCCAGGCCCGGGCCTGGTCCAAGTGAGGGACCCAGAAGTGTTTAGTAGTCCGCTGACATGCAGAATAGTCTGAAATATGTTTATTTGATAAAACTATGATGGTCAACTCAATTAACTCTAGTTAATATGTCCCCTATTTTGTAGAATGGTTTGATTCTGCTGTGTTTATGATAAGAGCTTTCACGCTAAAGGGTCCCTGGCTAATAGGTACATTCATTTGTGCAAATGTAATAAAATGACAGGTGGACAAAAAAGAAAAGAAAAAAAAAGACTGAGGGTGTGTGTGAGAAATATTGAATATTGCATTAGAATAGTTGGATTATGGATTATAGCTGTTTACTTTTCATGGGTTGTATGTGTATGCTTGTGTGTATTTGTGTGTGTTTGTATGTTTATGTGTTTCCTTGGGTGCTTTCTCAGTGGTTTGTCCTAGGCCTGGGCCATATGCATGGCATGTCTGACTGGAGGTCAGGTCAAGTGTGACGTTCCCACAACGTGTCAAGTTACACGATTTGTGGCCATGACTGCTATCTCACAGCTACAACATAATAGTTTGTGGCCTCAGTATATTATCTCGTGACCTCAGTATATTAATTTGGCCGCACCTTATATCCACCATGTCACTTCACTGGCTCTGTATATACAGCATATCAAAAGTCTTTTTCTGCTTTATTAAAGCATGTAGCGTCAGATTTAATCTCATCTTCATCTGCATTCTCCGCCTCCTTTCTAGCACTCTCATGTTCACAGCTCAGCCATGTAAATATGGCATCTATAAGTATTCAAAAGTGATAAATCCGATGCTTCCCCATCAGCATGTGTGTGATTAAACACAGTCTGATGTTTGCTGACCTTTCAGAGGAAGCCTCCACTCCTCCTCATCTTCTGTGACTCAGGGCTCTATTGCACCAGGGCTTCTGGGTTAGTGGGGTTTCCGTCTTGACTCATGAGGGGAATCTGTTATTAGAGCCTGGCATACACTCGGCCCACCTACTCTCCCAGATGGCCCAATCAGAAATAACTCGGCGGTGTGAATATGTGAGAACACATTAGCATGCATTAGTTCCTCCGGAATAGTTTGTCATGGCGACGCGGGTGGCGTGAAAGGTGAGAGCACACTTCTCAAAAAATGTTTCCTTTATTCATCTCACAGCCTAATGAACACTCATTAAAACCGTCATTAGTCCGCATAAACAACCAGAAAGTGCTCCATTTTTTCTCTGTAGTCTGTTTTAAATAATTGTGGCTTTGCTGTTTGGGCCTGTACAAGCTTTCAAAGAGCGAAACCAACCAAAGGGGGGCAGGGACACAAGGGGTTAATCCAGCACTAATGATATTAATAACACCAGAATCACATTTGTTGCCAGTGATGACTTCGCAGAGCTGTCATTCCTATCCCCCTTTTTCCAGGCTAAATTCAGGCTAGCATGTGCGCTATCACTCATGCAGCATGACTATATTCAGCAAAGGCTGTTTCCTTAGTCTGCACATACTGACATAGCAAGGTGAAAGTCTTTTTTCTTATTAAAGTATAAATCATAGGCATAGCACCTTTCCATTTCTCATCTTTCTTTACTTACCTTTTACTGTATTTCTTTCACTCTCCATCATATTTTTATGTCACAAACCTATCCCGTGTCTGTCTGTCTGTATCTGTCACCCCTATATTTAACTGTAATCTTCTATTTCAATGTCAGCATCTGTACAGAACTCAACAGATGCCTGTTATTAATGTTTATTAATTTTGAAGTTAAACCTACTTTACAGTCAGAAAAAATATACATATCTATATATCACTATGGTGTTACAATTGTCATAAAAACTTACAGACAGAAATAAGAAACACACTTTATTTAAATATTCATGATGGAATGGTGTTGTAAAGCAGGTTTGTAGTTTTCATGTATATTTTTCTGGTGCTTAATTAGCAAAATCCTTATCCTGAGGTCAAATGTGGGGAGGGGAGTGTTTGCGTGAAATTATTTATTTCTCGAGATATCAACAATCAAGATTTTCTTTTATCCATTGATGGAATAAACTAGGGATGTAAACAATTCATTATTATGAATGCATTATTTAGAACAGATAATGTGTGGTAAATGGATACAAATACAGAATATAGATACGATTACAAGGCGCACTGGGGAAATGACAGCATCGTTAGTAACTGTCTCGTTTAAATTAGGCTACTAGTTTGGTTATATATTGGGAAATAGAACCAACTAAATTCATTCAGTCAGGTACAAACAAATGTAGCTGAGGCTGAGGAATTGTCAGAGCCAGACTTCTTTCACCATGATGACCATCTACCATCTGCTGCCATTTTTCATCTGGGGTTTCTGGGGGAATAGTAGCAGGGTTCATATTTAATTTAAAAAAAAAACTAACCCTAACCCTTTCTTTTAGGCTACACCTATTTCTGTTTAAAACCCAGACACAGATGATGTTTTATGACATTAAATTTCATGGACAGCAATTCTTGGACATGTGTAATAGCTTGATATTTATATGAAAATGGTGAAATGAATAATCAAAATCCCTAAATAATTAACAGACTTCTTTAAAACTTTAAGAAAATATGGAGATTTTCAGAATGTTGTGTCATTTAATCACTTAAAGGTGTCATTCAACTTTACCAGGCAGCACCTTGGACATGTCAAAATCTCCATCACCACATAAAAGAAATGTTCAAAATGCATTTAAAGTTAATTATAATATTCCTGTATATTAATTATAATGTGTCCATTCAGGGTAACACTTGAACAATTCGTTGTTTTGCAATGTTTGTATGAAGTTTAAACCACTATGCTGGGGACACCAAAGGCACATTATACTGATATTGACTCATATGAATATTAACATAAATTCTGACTTTTTCTAAATAATACTTATGTTAAAAATTAAATAGGACCTCCATTTGTATAAATGCTGTGACTCAATGATATTATATTAAAAAGAGATTAAAATATGAGGAAAAAACAAAAATATTTCATTTTGATTACCAAAATTATAGAAAATAATACAATTCTTTAACAAACACCAACAAAAAAAACATGGTTTAGAACTGTTGCATGATGCTGCTGATTTCAGAGGTTAAAAAAATCTGTCTTCAGTGGAAAACACAATGGAAAACTCTAAAGTGTTCATTAGATCTGGCACAAAACTAGATTTTATGTAGAAAGTTTGGACAGATACTAGAGACAAGCTGCACTGAGCATGGAAATCAGTCTAGAGAGCAACAGAAATCAGGATAATGGTTTATGTTAAATTAAAGTAATGTTCTCAAGTGATTTGGAAGTGATTTACATCTTATATCTTCCTAAAAACAGCCATGAGTATGTACAGTGTGCCCAAAAGAGTTTAGTTACTGTTAACATTACATATGGTATATTACTGTTAAAGTCTGTAGTTTGGTAACGTTCATGTTAGTTATTGAAGGCTTAATGTAAAGTGTTGTCTGTGTTATATGAGTCTTTAATTCCAAATCCCTCGATGGTACAAACAAGTCTCAACTTCCCATGGACAGAAATACTGTAGTGGAGTGTGATCTGGAAACAAGACAGTAATTTCCTGTTGGCAAATGAAATGAACTCAGAGACGTGATGAGGCAGGATTTACTGCCTTCTGCTTCCCCATGTGCTGCGGTGAGGCCCCACTAAATTTACATTTCATCTAAACATTTTTGAATGTGTGACATTTTAACGTATCAATATTAGTATAACCTTACATGCAATACAGCGATTGAGATTATAAATTCTGGTATCTGTAATACAGTACAGAGTATGGTTCTAATAAAATACTTCCACGAAGGGTGTGTGAAGGCTTGTAATTATGATAAGTGTTTGGGCACCATTCTGGGCCCCAGGGTACCATGGGGATCTAATTTCTTTAGCTAATTGGTCAATTAAATATATAAAAGAATACAGATTACCTGTAACTAAAGCCAGAGAGTGTCCTGAGGTCATAGGACACACACACACACACACACACATCCCCAAGCTTGAACATGTTGAAGATTACCAGGCTATAGACACTTGTAAATATGAGGGAGAGAAACCATTTGTTCTTGCTGGACTTTGTTTCTGTTTTGACACAAGCCCAATCTGGGGTGTCCATAAGCTTTCAAAGCCCCTCTGAGATGTGTGCACTCGTGTGCTGGTTGGCATATTCTCAGTCGAGCGGAGTCCTAATCGTCCCCATCTTGTGTTTTCCTTAGTGAAAAATTCCCTTAAGTACACTAAACGACTATGCTACAGCACACTTATTGTGTACTTGCAGACAGACACACTAATGATCAATGCACTTAAAATGTGCTGAAATGGAACTATTTGTGTACCTAGTAAACATTAATTGCACAAAAGTAGTAATAAATATACTTCAGTACTTTGGTATGCTATAAATATGCTACAAATTTTACCATAGACTTCCAGTCTGGCCATTCTCCTGTGAACTCTCTCTTCAACAAGGCAATTCCACCTACTCAACTGCAGCTCACAGGATGTTTTTTTGTTTTTCATACCATTCTTTATAAACTCCTGTGAAAATCCCAGGAGATCAGCACTTACTGAAATACTGAAATACTCCAACAAGCAACAAGGTTTGGACACTAAAAACCATTCCATGGTCAAAGTCACAGAGATCACATTTTACTCCATTCTGATGCAGTACACGAATGTGCACATGTAACGGTGTTCCTTTTAAAGTGGAGTGAAATTAAAATTTATTTTAGAAGTATTACAATTGCAATACTATTGCAGTTTCAGACTCTATGAGTAGGTCCATAGTCTTTTTTAAAGAATGTATTACACAGTCTTAAAGGCTGGTTT
This sequence comes from Pangasianodon hypophthalmus, assembly GCF_027358585.1. Taxonomy (NCBI): domain Eukaryota; kingdom Metazoa; phylum Chordata; class Actinopteri; order Siluriformes; family Pangasiidae; genus Pangasianodon; species Pangasianodon hypophthalmus. Next base: position 25,839,845 of record NC_069710.1, read on the forward strand.
TCTTGTACATATTCCCATGGGAATTTGATGTAGATGTCCACCGCATTGATATGTGACAGCTTCCACCTCCTGCTCTTTCACTATGACCCAAGTGTCAAATGCATTTGAACCAGTAGCTAGGTCTTGTTCTCCAGAATGCTTTCCCTCAAGCTTCACTGTGTATAGTTTGACTTTGATGGATGACGCCAGTGGACAATGGTACAGCCATGTTTTTGTCAATAAAACTCTCCTTGTATTTAAACTGGCTTGTGTTTAGCTACAGGTCATCTGTTTGCAGTTTCCCCTGAGAGAGTGTGTTGATGAATTCATTGTAGATCTGGAAGTATTTAGTGACGTATGTCACAGTTTATACTTCTTACAATTGGCCGTAGAAGGTCTTCCTTTTCTGTATCGCCCAGTATCAATGGCTTCCCTGAGCTAAAGACTTTCTGAACTGAGCTAGTGTTCTTTTTGAACCATGTAAACATGGGAGAACATGCACAGAAACTCCATGCAGACAGTAACCTGAGAGGACCCTGGAGCTGTGAGGCAGCCACGCTACCTGCTGCACCACCGTGACGCCTCAAAAGCTTGTCTTTGTGCATGATGTGCTTGGATGGCATGCCTTTAGGTTTGGACACCTGCCATTTGGTGCTGCCTAGGCAAGAACCTTTGCCATCCTTTCTTCTTCTACTTTCTTCCTCTGCTCCTTTGGGGTTGCTGGTTTGTCTTTCTTTGTTTCGGCTTACCATGTAAATTCAGCTACCAACAGAAATCAAATGAACTTCAGTTACTTTTTCATTTATCATCCCCCCCCCCCTTCCCAACAAGTCTTCAGTAAAATGTTTCTGGTTGTATAACCTTAACACAGCCATAAACTTCTAGAGCATATGCCATCATAATATCTTTACCCCATCAAGTTCACACTAATTAACACCTTCAGACACCATAACATTCATGCCTCATTAAAGCTCATGACATTATAGGTATGAATCACCCCCATAGTTTATATGCTACTTTCTCATCAATCAGCTGAGCTCCTCAGCTGAGCAGCAAAATGTCTTCGAGATTAAGCCCAGGCACCTTGAACAATGGATAAACTTTAGATGATGACATCATGCACTAACCCTCACAGTGAGATTATCACTGTGTTATCACACTTATAAAAGCAATATCATGTTTATGACAAGCTCTTGTCAGAAAGCCATTGTAACAGTCTAGCATGTCACTGCTCTATCTTTGGCATATACGGCAGCTGTTCATGTTCAGTGCATGCATATATCAACATGCTGTCCAAATGTACACTTTTTATAGCTCAAGTCATCTGCTGGGTCTATGTAACTTGTGTTTGGCTGAAATAATTTTTGTGTTTTAAAGCCTAAATGATTTGCTCAAAATATTTGGTATGAACTCATATGAACTCTTCATACTCATCAGACGAGTGCAGCAGGCAGATTTTATTCTGAGGTAACTGCGAGTTCATGCAGGGACATCTCTGAAGCTCTCAAAATACCAACCTCTCCATATCATTAAACAAATGCATCCAATCTCCCCACGCCCAACATAGAAACAGCATCATGGAGTGAATGAAAAAGCTTGATCAGCATTACGTTGATGGTCACTAATCTTCTGAAGGTCAGTGAATTGGTAAATCTGTCATCAGCCAGCCTGATGCTTCTGGTAGAGCTTACTCAGAGCTCATCCTAATTCTTCTCTTTTCGTGTCTGTCTCCTCCAGATCTCACCTCAGGCTTAGGTAATGATGAAGGCTTGCATGACAGGCCAATATCGGAGCCAAACTGGCCATGACACGCATGAAAAGATACTCACTTGACCCTTTGAAGGTCTTGGCATTCCAGCCAGAAGGCTGATGGTCTGTCTGGGGCTTGTAAAAGTCACCTTAATGACCTGAATCTTATCATATCATCTTTATGCTAGATAGGCTTTCCTTCACTCCCACTGCTCTGCCTTCCATCTTTTCAGACCTACTATGGATTTTTTTTTTAACCAAGAACCATTGTTCTTTGAGCACAGACTAAGATTACTCTGGACAAATTAGGATTTCAATGAGAGAGTTTTAATTTCAGTTTTAATGCACAAGGATTGTATCCTCTGACTACATGTGATCACGTGGGGAGAAATATATTATCTTATCTAACACATAAGTGCATTTAATACATGACACTTTATCCACTCGGGCACTTCTTGGAGGGATAGAGATCACTACTGTGATACATACAATCACCATCCACTTTAATAGGACATCTGCTCGTTTATGCAGTTGTCCAATCAGCCAATCATGTGGCAGCAGCACAATGCATAAAATCATGCAGACTCGCCGAAACTGGACAGTTGAAGACTGGAAAAATGCCAGGTCCAGTTTGGGTGAGTCTGTGACCATAATAGCCTCAGATTCCTGTTCTTGGCTGAAGGGGGGGAACCTGATGTGGTCTTCTGCTGTTGTAGCCCATCCACCTCAAGGTTCAATGTACAACAAAGCAATGTACTTTTGATTTGTGATAAAATCCAAGCACTTAATAGTTAAGGGTCTGTTTCGGATTAACAATGGCTCTCTGTCAGTCTCGACTACTAAGCAGTTATTGTAGTCTTAATCTAATAATGAAGCCTTGAATGACAGGAGCCAATATCAAAGCCAAACTCGTGATGACACACATGAAGAGATCATGTGACCCTTTGAATGAAGGACCATATTGTAAGGTTGGACAGAATTGATCATAAACCAAGATTGGACCTACTGCTATTTAGATTTACTACGTATACTCAGGATAAACAGATCCCAAGACTGTTTTATTTTAGTTCACTTAACTACCACAAAGTTTGTAAAATCAGCTTCTTGTATGTTTTTTTTTTATCTTAGCATTAATCAGAGGCGTGGTGGCATAGCAAGTAGCGTTACCACCTCACAGCTCCAGGGCCCCAATTATATCCTGAGATCAAGTTATTGTCTGTGTGGATTCTGGCGTGTGCAAATTTGTGTGTGTATGGTGTGTGAATTTGTGCAAATGGTGAATAAATGAATTAGTGAAAGCTAACGCAACAGACATGGCCTCAAGCTAAGCTTAACTATCATAAGCTACATAAGGATAAACTGCACAAACGAAGTCAACAGGAGTAAATAATATAATAAAAATAATAAACTTTATTTTATATAGCGCCTTTAAAGTAGCATCTCAAAGCGCTTTACATAAATTAAGATACAGTGAAATACAAATTAAAACGATACAATGAAATAAAATACAAGCAGAGATAAAATACAAAGATAGAAATAAGAACCATTCTTAACAGAGCCAGTATAAATAACAGCAAATTAATCACATGGATCCCATAAAAGCTACCCCAAAAAAGTATGTTTTAAGAGAAGATTTAAAAACACTAAGAGATTCTGCACTAATCTCAGAGGGCAGGGAATTCCATAGTTTTGGAGCCAATGAAGAGAAAGCCCTATCACACATAGTTCTAAGATGGGTTGATGGAACAGTTAAAAGACCAGCTTCGGAAGAGCGGAGATCATGTGCTGGTGTGTAGGGAGTTAAGAGCTCAGACAAATATTGAGGAGCCAAACCATTCAAGGCTTTATAAGTGAGCATCAGAATTTTAAAATCAATATGAAACTTAAGAGGAAGCAAGACTTCCAGAATAGGTGTGATGTGATCCCTTGCACTGGTCCTAGTCAGGATTCTAGCAGCTGAGTTTTGTACCAACTGTAACTTGCTTAGGGTAGCTTTTGACACTCCACCCAGCAAAGCATTACAATAATCAATGCGGGTAAAAACAAAAGTATTGATTAACTTTTCAGCCACCGAGAATGTCAGCATAGGGTGAAATCTGGCAATGTTTCTGAGATGAAAAAAAAAGCTGTTTTGACAGTGTTACAAACATGAGGATCAAATGTTAAATTAGGATCAAATATCACCCCCAAATTTTTTTATTTAGTTTGAAATTGTAAAACAGAGCCGTCCACACTTAAGGTTAAAGGCTCAGCTTTGCGTAACTGGTGAGGTGAACTAATAAGCATCATTTCAGTCTTGTCACTGTTTAGACGAAGGAAATTTTCCGACATCCATTTTTTAATCTCAGAGATACATCGAGAGAGAAAAGGCACAGCTGCATTAACATCAGGTTTTGAATATATATAAATCTGAGTGTCGTCTGCATAAAAGTGAAAATTAAGACCAAGTGTTCTTAAACGTTGACCAAGTGGAAAAATGTATATGCTAAAAAGTATAGGTCCCAAAACTGATCCCTAAATGACAAATCCCCAAACGAATCTTACCTTTCATACCTACAAATAAGTGCTAAGAACATTAACTGTTACTCTTAAAGTTAATAAATGTTAAGAACAACTGAGACCTGAGACCAAACAAAAGATAAGCTGTAACAAACTGAAGGCTAAACCTATTAACAGGTTGTAAACTCACCTAGCGAGCAGTTATAAACCTGTATAAGGTTAATAAATAAATAAATAAATAAATAACAGATATTATCCAAGCCTTTACCTGTCACAACTGATTCATTATTCTCTTGCTTTGAGGTGTTTTGCAAGTCTTACATCCAAATGCTGCACAGTGTGCTTAGATTTTTGGAGAAAATCATAGTTAATGCGCTGAAATTTTTTTCCTAAATGGAAAAGGTGTTGAGTGTCAGTGAGATTAACAGAATCAGCATAAAGAAAGAAAACAAGATCAAATTGCATTTGCATTTCCATTTGTATTTTTACCTCCTCTTTTTGTGTGTGTTATCTGTATGCACCTAGAGTCTGAGAGTAACATAATTTCAATTCTACGTATGTGCTGAACATGTGGCAGAATTGACAATAAAGCAGACTTTGACTTTTGACTTGACTTTGAAAATGCATTGTCTGAAAAGAAATGTTGATAATATTTATAATAATAGTACACTATTAATAATAATAAAACTGCATGCATTCATTTAATCACGATTGCCTCACATTTTTTTTACTCCTAGCCTTAACATAATACCACTTTTGCATGTGTATGTAGAACAATATTGCAACCCAGCATGATGGACATTTTGCACAACCTTTGAAAGAAGCGTTACACAATAAATATACCACACAAGTTGGAAAGGATGATTATTGCTAATGGGTTGTAAAATACGCCTCAAATCTCCCAAATCTTTAAAAACAGTGCTTTTACAAACAAAAGACAGACAGAGAGAGAGAAAAATACCCATGCCCTATCTAACCCATATCCTAGGTTTTCTCATAAATCATCTTATTGTCAGAAATCGTACATTTTTGACCTTAAGTAACCCGTTATTTCAAATCAGTGACCTAAACCTAAATATAACCTTAACTTTGGTAACCAAAAAGTAAATCTTTCAGCTCTTTCAGTTAATTAAAAAAAAAATCTCTGCCACATGTTCCTACAAGGTCAAAACTCTCAGATATTGTTATCCTTGTGGGGACATTTGGTCACTTCAATCAGCTAGCACATGGCAAGTTGTTCATAAATTACAGATAATGGACACCTCATTTATATAAAGACTACTATAAACATAGTTTAGATAAACTAAATGCAAGCAAGTGCGGACAGGCTGTAGAGATGGCATGGAGGGCAGATTAAACGCAATCACAAGGACAACATCTGGACATGTACATATATACACACACAGGCAGTGTTTTTATCCTAATCTCGGTCTGTGTTGCTGAAGGCTTTCACGGCACTGAGGGCCAAAAACAGGACGTGACACTGACCTTATAGGGCCTCAGACACAAAACAGATTCTGTAGTGATGTTTCAGCATGTGCACCCACTCATGCATACACACACACCCATCAATAGTCCTCCAAATCGATTCTGAATTGTTCACATTTCCTAAATGGGACTGACACCAAACTTTGTTTACACTGACAGCAGTTAGTTTTGCATGAGGACACTTGTCCATTGAGCCAGTGAACCCTCACCCTAACCCCTTTTCTCTCACATGGATCCGCCCTTGAGTTCTCACACTCACAGAGGCCAATTGTTTGCAGCTTGCACATACACACACACTCAAACACACACATACACATATGCAAAAGCAGGTTTGTGGTGTCAGTGATGTTAGCCCCGGGAGCGTTCACAAACACCGCACCAGTCATCAAAAGGCACCGGGAAACAGAGGGGCTTCTGTGTTAGTACATGAGAGACAGAAGAGGAGTCAGTGCGTGACAGAAACGGGGCTTTACAGCTTTCAAGCAGCCAGTTTGTATCTACCATCCATTTGATGTGGTATAGAACCACACCTGTTAAAGGTGCCCTGAATCCAAACCTGTGATTTTAAATGGTCCTCCAGGGTGGAAGATTCCAGGTATATGGATTGGTGCTTGGGTCAAATTTGTTAACACAGCACTAAATTAAGTGCTTGTTTTTGTTTGTTTAAAAAATATATTTGTGGGATATTAATCTCATTAAGTTCAGTTACTCACTAAATAAGCTTTATATGGAACAACTTTCAGCAACAGAGCCAGTGCTCTAGGCTATCTAGCTAACTTAAGATCAGTAATGAGCTAAACCTTTATTGTTATGCTATATTTTGACAGAAGTAGCTACAGTTAAATAAATCTTTGAAAATAGCAGAATACAAATCAAGCATTAGTAAAGAACACAATCTTGGATGCTATGGTATATTTTGATGGACTTACTTACGGTTAAATAAATCTGGGGGGAAAAAACAGAAACGAATAGTGAAATTCAGCGCCCATTCATTCATATTCCTGACATTTTAAATAATGGGAAAAATGTATAGATGTTCCCTGGCCATTTTTAGTATTTTATGAGCATAAAAGCATCTCAGACTAATGATTAGTCTATATATGCTATTTTTCTGGTTCAGAATTATATGATCAGGGACATTTGTAATGTATGGACATTTTTAAGTTAAGGAGTACTCATAGAACCTGATTAGTGATATCCTACTCTCTCTTTCTGTACACATGCATCTCAGCTTTTGTATAAAAATATATCACAAATACCAGTAAACCATCATTTAATACTATGTATCCCTTGTCTATGCGTGCGTGCGTGTGTGTGCGTGCGTGCGTGTGTGTGTGTGTGGCAACAAAGAGTGACTTGGCTGGGTAAATAAAATCGGAGCTGATGTCATGCTCTTCAGGTGTGTGTTAGCCTGAGCTCACTGTTGGGAAGGGTTTTCCCAATGGTTAGCATTACAACTACTTCTATATACGGAGGTTACTCCAGTATTTGCATAGCGTAGCCAATCCCAGGAGCTCTCGTGATTATATAGATAGCGAGAGAATAATAAAATAGAGGCGCCATGGCCTATCGGTTAGCATTTATGGGTGTAGTTTTTGAGAGCATAGGTAAGATAATGCCATTTTCCCCAGGTTAGAAAAAGGTTAAAAGCCAAGGGGAGGTTTCAGCTGAACTAAGTCAATACTAAGACAATAGTAGGTTTAAAACTCCTAAACCATTAAATAATGTTTGAAAATTTATTTTTTTAATGTCCAAGTTTTTACTAATCACAGCCTAGTGATATTTCTATACCTTTACCCTCATGAAAAATCTCTATGGATATACATGATAGCCAAAAATTAGCCGGTTAATTCCAAATAGTTAACTAGCTAGTTTCCTGCTAGTAACATATTTGCCACAAATAGACACAAATTACATTTCAGTATTGCTTCATATTCTTCATATTCTCAATTATTTGCTTGCCATTAGCAAAACCCTTCAAAATATACATACAATAGATAACAACCAATATTTTGGTCTTGACAAAAATGAGCTAAGTTGACTAGCTTGCTAAGTAACAGCCAATAAAGTAGCTTATCATTTTGACAGGTACATACATGAGTAATATTTCAGTATCAGGAATAACCTAACATCCAAAGTTTTTGTTCTTTGCTAAGACCAGGATACTGGTTACCTAGCACAAATATCTGTGGCTAGGAGTTTTCGGGTGCTACCTCAGCGTCTAATAATTTGTATATCCAGTGGGATTAATCCAAAACCACGGAACATATTTTGTAACATTCCGAACTCGCACGCGATGCTCTCTGAATCATTGTTTTTAACCGAACTCTTGTAAAAGTCTATTTTAAATAGAAAAAAAAATGACTTCAATGCTGTGTTAACAAAACTGACCCAAACTCCAGTATCATCAGAATCAGCCATCCAAAAAAAGTTAACCATTTAAAAATCACATTTTAAAGTTCTAATTTAACTGCTTTCCTCCATGTGTAGAGCTAAGTCTTTCAGTATTCCAGGTCATTTAAAACATCTACTGGTAAATATCAACATGATTAGACTTTTTTTTACATAGTGACTGACTTATTGCTAGTAGCTTCTTCTAGCTTTATAGTTGTAAATTTGTTTGGGTTAGGGTTTGGACCAATAGTTCACTAACCAAAAGCTGTTTATTGGTGGTTTGTAGCTATTAGTTAAAGGGTATTTCTTGAATGTTTTCATGTATATACTGTGTAATGTTTGTGTGTATTTGGTTGCTGGATGTGGTTTGGGAGTTTCTCATTGTTTTTGATTAGGCTTTGTAATGGCTGCTCAGCCCAGCTCCTGGAGCTCTACGTTCCTGCAGAGTTTAATTTCAGCTGTAATCTAACACACCTGATCCAAAAAATCAATGCCTTCAGGACCACATTAAAAAAAATCAGAGCCAGGGGGTGTTGAAGCTAGACTTTACAGCATGGTACATCTCCAGGAATGGAATTGGGCATGCCTTGGTTATATGATTATCACGATGAGTGATACCTAAAACCACAACAGAAACATGATCATGATCTCTCTCTCTCTCTCTCTCTCTCTCTCTCTGTGTGTGTGTGTGTGTGTGTGTGTGTGTGTGCGTGCATGCATAAAGAATTGAATCGTCAATCTATTTGCTTTTTAAGTGCTAGAGCAAGGCATGAAGGATGAAGAAAAGCTGTGAAATAAATGGAAGTGAAATAGAGAAAAGGAAAGCTAGGAAGAATTTAACTCTCAGAGACATGGACTTCATTATTGTTTGCTTTTTTTTAACTTAGTAGTAGTAACAAGAAGTGCCAAATGAGTATAAGTTGATTAAAAATGACATAAAGTAACATTTTTAAAGGTTCACTTTCCTCGTATGAATTCACATTAAAAACAGCACCACTATGTGTCTGCGTGTATGAAAAAAATCCCTGTGATCATAATCAATCTAGTGTGGCATGATGGTGCAGCGGGTAGTGTTGCTGCCTCACAGCTCCGGGGGCTCTGGTTTGATCCTGAGCTCAGGTTACTGCCTGTGTGGAGTTTTGTCTGTTTTCCTGTGTGGGTTTCTCCGCACTCTCCGGTTTCCTTCCAACTCCCAAAAACATGCTGGTAGGTGAATTGGCTATGCTAAATTGCCTCTAGATATGAATGATTGCATGCATGGCGTTTTGTGATTGACAGCTTTACCATCAAGGCTGTATGCCTGCCTCGCACAGAATTTCTGGGATCTACCACCACCCTGATCAAGACAAAGCGCTTACTGAAGAATGAATATGAATTAATATAATCAATCTACACTGCTGACAGTTGAAGATAAAAAAAAGTAATGAAGGAAATGGCAGTTCCTTGGGGGAAAGACATTAGAATGGGAAAGACAAGTATTAATAAGGTGTCATAACATGTTTGCTGAAGTTCTAGCTGCATAAGTGAAATGATCACATCCTGGTCTTTTCTCATAATCATGCATTATCATGATTAGCAAAGTTCACTGTGATAAAATAGTGTTATTGCAGTTCAGCTGTTGAAGTATCCTCAGGCCATTACTAAACAAATGAGGGAAAAACTGTTCAATTCCAAAGTAGAAAACCTGTCATTAATCCAGGAGAGACTGCAGCACAACAGCACATCACTGATATATGAGATCATAGGGCAGAATGTGTACATGAAGCCTGGCATGTGTTGAAGGGCACGTTGTCACTTCTTTGTTTTTTTTTTTTTTTTTTTAGGTGAAAAGTTGAGCCCATGTACAGGTGAAAGTCCAGTCTACGTACACGTATGAGTCATAAACACCCAAGATACATCATCAGCTTCAGATAAGAAATCATATTTGAGTGTTCTCTTCTATTAAACTGCTCTTATCACACTGCTGGATTTATGCACACACACACATGTACACCCTGAGGTGCGTTTAATGAAGCACGTACACAGTCTGACACAAACTGAGTGCCAAATTATGATTTCAATATGGCTGCCTAAAATATTTGGTGTCTCAGAAGTAACAAAAAAATCATCAAGCACTAACTACAATTGTTATTATTATATAAATCCATAATGGATACAATATATAATAATATACAGACAGAATCATTTATTTAATATATAATTATTTATAAATTTGTGAGTTAAGGAAGTACAAGCAAAAGTGAATGTATTGTTGTGCATTCATTTTAAATGTCATCTTCAATAATTAATTTGATTTCACGTTTACTAAATAGTAAATGTTTAAATGTTTTTTGTTGTTTACTGACGCGTCTTATGTCCTGCATGTGCAGTGCTAATACATATTCTCTGCGTTAAACTGAAAACCTCTATTGCTTTATTATTCCTGAGTCACTAACCAAAGTTACATAGTTTACTTCAGTAATGACCTCATGAGACCTTATTTGCTATATGTGACAAGAGTATTTGTTTGAACAAAATCCAGTATATATTCAGTAGCAAGCACGCCGATAAGACCCACACACATGTTTCTGTTCCTGCTGATTTGTCATAAAACGAGCTACTATTCCCTAATGTGACCCAGCTGTGCGTGAGTTGTCACAGCAATCCAGACTGCCAGGAGCCTGAAACGAGTTGGACTTAATTAATATCCAACACTGTCTGCCCTGAACCTCAACCCCGCTCCTCCAATCTCTCTCACCCCTGCTGTTTATTCTCTCCGCACAGCTGAATAATGAATGTGAGAATGAGGAGAAGAGGTCTTAATGTTTAAATTAAGCAGCGAGCTCAAAAACCTTTCACACCCCTGCTGTGAAAACACATTCTTGTGTTAACTGATATGTATAAGTGCAGCTACATGCTACCATTCCTGCACCTCAAAATCCAACCATAACCACAGCCTTAAACATTAAGTGAAAAGGAAATCATTTAACGCTTTTATAGGTTTTCGAATGAAACCTACAATTTTGTGCAAAAAGTAGTTTTCCTTATGCAAACCAACAACGTGTTCTCACAACATCACAACATTTTCCTGTCTGAACAATTAGAAATTCAGAGTTGGGAGTCTTGATTATATTATCACATTGGGAAGGAAAGTTCATGTTTTAGTGGATATGAAGAGATTGTGCTGCCTGGGTTATAAGGGCATGCGGTAAGGATTAATGCCGCATTCGACTTACCTTGACTTTTAAGTATACAGCGAACTGTAGAGTCAGTGTTATAGATTTAACAAGCGAATGTCTGTATCTTTATTGATCGAAAGCAAATACTTGTACATACAGCACAACTCATTTGTGGTAGCTCAATTGAGTGGTAGCTCAGTGGTTAAGACGTTGGACTCCTGATTGGAAGATTGAGAGTTCAAAGCCCAGCACCACCAGGCTGCCACTGTGGGCCCTTGAGCAAGGCCCTTAACCCTCAACTGCTTAGTTGTATAAATGAGATAATTGTAAGTCGCTCTGGATAAGGGCGTCTGCCATAAATGTAAATGTATTTGAAGGTAAGAAGTGCTACTGTTTGATGTACCTACAATATGTCACAATGAAATATATACTTTAGCCCGTAAATACAAACAGCAAACTATGGAATGCCTATGGAAAGCAGGATTAAATATGACACTATGTGCTTATTAATAGTATCAGCCCTTTAAAGTCAACAAAAAGCTTTTTTTTGCATGGAGGACAATGTAGGAAAAACCAAATTATTTATTTATGAATAAAATTATGACCCACACTTAAAATGAGCTGTAAGCAGAGCAGTTGAGTGCTTGGTCAGCTTATCCTTCAATTCTTTCATGTTTTATTTTACACGAGAATGCATTGAATTAACAAAACTATTGGCATTATTTTATTAATTCAACAAATCAATAGAATGAATTAAAAGTGTGATTTAAAAATAGCTTACATCCAGCACACACATTACAGTTTCATTACTTTGATTTAGTGTCTTTTGGCATCATTAAGTTATATTTAATAATCTGACATTTAAGCATACAGATTAAATGTCAGTGTGCAATATAAAAAAGTAAACTGCAAAATAATAGGATGTGCTGGAGCTTTAATAAGCTCCAAGTCAAACTGTTAAATTAAACCAAATTTGCATCGATTAATATGATAGTTATTTCTTTTCATTTATAAAATGTCTCTTGCATTTATGTTGACAGCAAAGGGAAAAAATCTTTCTTACTGTCTTTTGTGTTTAAAGGCAATAGTTTGTGGTTACATGCGGTAGTCTAGATGCTATTAAAAAAATCCTCATCTCCAACATTTCTACTCAAGAAAAATCTGGCAACCTCAAACGCATGACCTACACACAGATCATTTGCACAATTTGAATGGGGAGCCTGGAAAATCGACTAAAGCAGGTGCATAGATGAAGGCTGCATACGCACAAATTTACCCATGTAAATACTGATGTTGCTTTTGCTGACACTGTTTAAGGTCACTTGTCCTTATATTTGTTTCTTTGTTGGTGTATTTTTGTGGTACTGCCTTCTGCTGCATGTCTCAGTGCTACTGACGATTACAGAATAAGACTAGCCACTTACCAATCACAGATTATCATAGATTATTATGTCTGGAGCTGCTGTTCAACTGGGTCACATGCACACATACACACACACACACACACACACACATGCACACACACACGCACGCACACACACACAAGGACCTAAAAGATTAGAGTTTCATGTTACCATGCAGTGGATAATTGAATTCAGTGTGACTTCATATGTCTTACTTGTGTTGTGTAGTCAAAAACTCAAAAGATTTATGATGATTAAAATGTATTTCTCATATTTTAGATTGTCTTATGTCAACCAAACTGACATCTTTACTGCAGCCCTGCAGTGAAAAGGAAACATGAATGAATGAAGCATAGTAACCTGCTGGCCTACTTTTATTCCATAATATGCAGAGTTCAAGTGTCCATATGCTGCTCTGCTCAGACACACACACACACACACACCGAGAATTGGACACTGCAGACAGACTGACCGTCAGCTCAGGGTGCTATAAGGTTTCGCCCTGATCAGAGCAGACTAAACTCAGACAACCCCTCTCAATGAACAGACAGACAAATGCCCCCAGGGTAACATATCCTCCTGTCCTATTTTTTTTACTGACCATATGTTAGCGCAAACTTAATTTTAACCTGTTTATTTAGTGTGTCTGCTTTAAGTAAATTTTCAATTTGATTTGGATACCTCAATTTACTGAGAACATTTTGTGGTCTACTAATTTCTGGCCTTGGATAGTAGTGAGCTATGCATTAAGCTTTTCGTATATATGAAACATATGGTACAAAATAACATAACGGTGGATTTGATCTGGTGAGTAAAAAATATACTGTAAAATTAGCTAGCTAGTTCAGTCACTTGGCTAGCTGACATAAGGCTTCTACACTAGTAAGAGCATCAGCAAACTTTAACAGCCCCTTCTTGATTTTCTGTATTTTTCCATATTTGTCAAAACGCATGGTCTCAAAATATTACACGTTGCAAATATAAGTAAACACATAACATATTTTTTAATTATCTAATTTGTTTAAGGAACAAAGTAAACCAGCACTCATATCACCCAGGTGAAAAAGTATTTTCCTCATTAGTTGCTCAATCAAACAATTTATCAAATGTAATTCATAAGTAAATTCAGCTATTTGAACACAACCAGGCTTCATACTTATGAATCAAAACCTCTGCTTACAGTTCAGGGTGATCCATATTTGTGTCTGGAGTTTTATCTCAACAGCCGTAGAAACAGTTCTATAAATTGACTTGTTTTGGATGTATCATCAGTATAACATCCACCAGAGAACATATTTAGTGTCATATTTTTGGAGCAGCTAGATAACAATTTTCAAAGGCAATGATTAGAATTGATTTGATGTAGAAATTATACATTCTGTAAATAATGTATGCATTTAGTTTACGACTGGTTGCCCTCTCTTGCCCAGTTAGTGAGGCAGGATAGCCTTTTACAGTATTTGTCTGATTCCATGATTGGGTTGCCATTTCTGTACATTTTGTATTACATTTATAAATATGTATGTATAGTAGAGGTGAAATATATCTAAATATAGATAAAGTGTCTTTCATAACAACCTATGTGCATGTTTTAGATGAATAATTCAAAAACAGCACTTCAAAAAAGACTATAAATATAAACGTCTATTCTTTTTACAGGAGAAAATGGGGCCACTTTTGCCATCTTCCCCTACAGACTCTACACATAAACACACAGACAGACACACGCCACTCACATCCAGCCCAGGCTAGCGATCCAAACCCGTCTTACCCAAAAATACACTATGACCCAGACATGGCTGCTTCCCAAACGACACAACACACTAACACACACTTAAACACGCATGCACACACAGCCCAAATTACAACAGCTTGGCTCTACCAAGGCACAGTTCACTTTACATGCACTCATGCCAAAATACAAGCTCATCAAATTGGTTTTGATTCTGGACATAATCCCTGCATAGTCCCAGCTTGCATACTAAGCACCCAAACTCTTGCACCACACACGCACACACACACACACACACACATACACACACACAGCAGTCCTGGAAGCAGGTCTTGCTCTCACTGAACTGTGCTGATGGTTGGTGGTCCAGCCTGGGGTCCCAATCCACATCAAGCCCAACAAAACTATAAGTCAGTCCCACAGCACAATGATACATGCTGACATGGAGTGAACATGTCGGTGTGTGTTCACGCATTACTTTTGGTCTGAATGACCTCAGTAAGATGTTCAATGCATGTGAAGATTTGATCACTATATGAGAAGTCACTGGGTCACTGGGTCAACTCTGTTCAGAAACCAGCAAGTGCCTGCTACCTGGATGATTCAGTCGAGAGAAAAAAAAGGAAGAAAATTATAGATCGGAACCACACAGCTATCGAGTAATGAGAGAGCTCATTACTTCGCTACACGCAGTGAATAAACAGCAGGGGAGAAAAAGAGGGAGAGGGAAATTGGGGGATGGAGGTAACTGGATTCCCAGTACCTAATGATGTCAAATTTGTATGAGCCCAGAAGCAGAGGAGAGACAGGCTTTACGTGCTCTCTGTGTGTGTGTGTGTGTGTGTGTGTGTGTGTGTGTGTATGTGTGTAAAGGAGAGAGAGCTTTCTTTTCTTAAGATTTATTTAATTTATGTGTGGTGTGTTGATTGCAAGTGAGGAAGAGAGTGAGCAGATTGAGTGGACGCATTTAACCACAAGAGGTGAGCCACGAAAGAGGAAGTAAAACGAAATAGGAAAGTGATGTAGTGTGTGTGTGTGTGTGTGTGTGTGTGTGTGTGTCTCAGAGAGAGAGAGGCCTTCATACATCTCTGGGCCCCACAGTCTAACCACACATGGGAAGACTGTAATTAGGATCATCCCAGAATAGAGAGAGAGAGACAGAAAGGGAAAAAGGGGGGAATATAAAGGAAAAAAGCATGCATCACATGGCATGTCCAACTGCATGAACAGCAACAGGACACAAAAACATGAAACATGATAAACTACACATACAGCCTGGATGTATAGCAGCTTTTAATCCTCCTTAAGTCCCAGGTTATGACAGAGTGCTGAAGTAATCATTCCTCACGAAAGGACTGAGCAGTCCATACTGTTGTAAATATGTTAATGAAAAACAATTTAAATATAAATAAAGTCTTTGATTAACTTTTTAATTAATAGCTTCCCCTAGCACATATCCATATTTGAGCATCATTTCAGTTGCTTTCAAGGACGACTTTCTTGTTTGGTGTACATCATAAATTAGAAAATATTCTTTTAATGTAGCTTACATAATGCAATCATTATAAAATTTTGGTGACCTCAAGAAAGTTTCCAGTGTTTGCAGTCTCAAACTTTTTAAAGGGCACATTCTGACTAATCATAATCTGAAATAACAAAAAAAAAAAAAAATTACATAAACCAATACATAGTATTTTGTACGTCTGTATTAACAGGTAATGGCTCAGAAAATAAATTGTAAATTTACTTTTTAAAAAACATGCAAATGAAATATCTATGGAGTGAAGCTAACACCTGGTTGTTATTAGTTTATGAGAAATGTGTGATCATTTTTAGCGTTTGAAACGCTATGCTCAAAGATATAGCAAGCAAACTGTGATTTGAATTTCAAATCTTAAATGTCTATTTTTGAAGAAAAAAGAGTAATAATACACTAATAAAGTTATAAAGCTGCTTAAGGATACATGCTTACTATTTATGTAAGGAACAAAACATGATAAGGCGTGCTGTAATAAGAAAATAATCAACAGCGGTGTAGTGTGATACAGTGCTATGTGAAACAGAGTTATTAAAGTTATTAAAGTTGATTATTTTCCTAAAGCTGCACATCCTCAAAGTGTATTTTTCCTCTTATATGACAGCAATTTAACAATGATTATACTTTTTGTATATTAAAGAATGTTGTATTTTATAGTTACTGTTTATAGTTACATTTAATGTTGTGGACATCCACAAGACAAGTTAGTTCTTGTTATCACTTACGTTATAACAGCTGTAAACAGTCATTCTCTTACCCACCTCTCTCCTTTTTAATCTCTCTTGTTAATGAAAGTTTGTCACGTGCGATCAGCAGTAAGCACTGAACTATGAAAACATTTTGTGGCATTTTGTGGTACTTCCATTTGTTGCCTCTAAACCCACAAAAATCATTCAGACTATCTGAAATGAATGCTCAGGTTGCCTCGAATTGAATAAAATCAATCAAAACTATACTACTACTTTTGCAAAAATTGTATTACAGCACTGATTTTTTTTAAATTAAAACTATCATCAATGCATAATTCACATTGTTGCACTTAGAATCCAAACATGTAGTACAGAAATAGTAATAAACTAACTGGCATTAACTATACAGCAATATTCACTAGAACAAATTGAACCTTGCAACATGCAGCAGTATCCACAAATGCAGACATACGTCCTGTTGCACAACTGACACTCAAGTTGATGACACTCTAGCATGAGCTATAGTTACGTTCTTTCTTCTAAAACTGTAATTGCTCCCTCATTTCCTTTGTGCGTGTGTGTGTTAGCATAGCTGTGGCATGGACATGTAGACATGCTAATCCTTTAACTGGCCTTAATGAGCGTTATTCCCCCTCAAGCAAAAGGTCAGTCTGTGTGCCTTTCTGTAATCCACCAAATTACACACACTGCACTCTTGACCTCATGCACACGTATGCACACACTACTTCTAAGAGTGTAAAAGGCACAGAGTGAGCTTGCCTGGTTCCAATCTTTGAGCTTGAGCTTTGACCTGTGGATAATATAAAGCTAATCTGTGAATGACCTTGACAAAGAGGACCTCAGGCAATAAGGGACCAGTAACACAGTTGTTTTTTTTTCCAGTCTTACCTTGCTTTTCACTTCAGTTAATGCCCTGTATTTCATAATGTTATTCTTTCAGGTGTATGAGAAAAAGAGGAGGAAAAACCAGATAATCAGGATGAAGAACAACAGAACTGATGAACTTATGAACCCTTCAGATGAGTGGTAAACTGGCTTCAATATAAAAACACGTCCAGTCATCTCTCCCTTGTTAGTCTTTAAATCTGCCAAGTCTTGAGGACAGTGGTGGCTCTGCAGTTAAGGCTCTTTGTTAGCAACTAGAAGGTTGTAAATTCAAATTCTAGAAAAGCCAAAAAGCCATTGTTGAGTCCTTGAACAAGATCTGTAACCAGCAGTGGCTCCTGACTATAGATTTTGGTGGGGCAGGGAGACTTTAATAACAGCAGAGCCTTAAACAAAATTAAGTTAAGAGGCTATCACACTTAACTTATCCTATAGGCTACTATCTAGTGAATGTTTAGAGTACCTCTCTAAAAAACTTATAACTTATTGTATGTTGTTTTCTCGTGGTACTGTAAGGTGTCCTTGAGTGTTATGAAAGGTGCCAACAAATAAAATGTAATATTATTATTATTATTATTATTATTATTATTAACTCCACAACAAGCAGTTGAGAGTCGACAACATACAGTCATCCAGCACGCAGTCTAGCAGGTCATTATGAGCAGTTTTAGACATACTTTTGTTCACCTGTGTTTGATACAGTTTCCTGTCAACGTGCCACAGAAGAGCTAATATCATTAACCAGGTGTGCCAGGTTTCAGCAAAATCTCCAGTCCAACTAGAGCTTAAAACACATGAGAAAATCCTGAAACTAATCCAATAACAATCAGGCATTGCAAAAGGTAGGAAATATTTTTCTTCTTTTTCTCAGCCTTTGCATGGGAAACAAGGACACTGTGGTGCACATGCATTTCTGAAGTATGGACATTGCCCATTTCTCTACCAAATTTTTCAGTATATCTTACAAAAGAAATGGTTCTGTACACCATAGACACACTGTCTGCACATACACTTTGCCTTTTTTGAAATTTATTAAAGGCTGATTATTTGCTATACAATGAGATCTTGGCGATTTTTTGTATTTAATTTGTTTTTATGCCCAATTTGGCATACAAATTGTGATGCTGGCAACATTAAAATTAACTGTCCTGTCTGCTGCTCCATTTCCAGATGAAATATTCAGAGAGTGAGCATGGGGAACCATGAGTCCTGCCCCAGTGGGCCTCTATTAATGCTTGTTGCAGTTCCCATTTTTACCACTAGGTGCAATAATAACTGTATGGATCTAAATGGGGCAGTGAGTGTGCTGCCCCACAATTGCACAACATCTAGAAAGGTGGAAAAATCAGTGTAGAATGAATTTATATCTGTCAAATAGCAGCAGCAATTTTTAAAATCATTAGTCACTGAAAAGAAGCCATTAGTCTTTCAGTGGAACGTAAATTCTATGGAGTTGAACCGCCACTGCCTTTAAGCCTTTAACTGCTCTACAGTATGCTTGTGGTTTTTCCTCACTTCAAGGGTGCTGAAGATAAAAGCATTTGCAAAATGAATAAATTTGAATGGAAATATAAGAATATGTGTTGAGAAGGACAGAAAGGGGAGAGGTAAGGGAGAGAAGAAAGGCATGTACGCAGCATAAAAAGGGAGAATTATAAACATGTAAGGGAAAGATGAAAAGAGAAAAAAGGCAGTACAGGGACATTGTTATTATTATTATTATTATTATTATTATTATTATTGTAACAAAAGAAGCTATTATGCTCCAAAGTTAAAGCCGGGTGGTTGCGCTTAAAACATTAAAAGGTAAGGGCTTTTGACACTATGTAGACTCTTGGAAACAGGTACTAAACCCCTCCGGGTACTAAACAGGTACTATTACTCTAAAAGGTAATTACAGTCCAATTATGTATCATAAATCTTTTTAAAGGTACATGATATCTGCGTTTGCAGGTCAAAGATACATAAAGGTACAAAATAAAATAAGGGTACCACCCCCAATGACAAGGAAATGTACAGTTTAGCCCTTTTTACACTGAGCATGCCTTTATTCTTTATTTACAATTACATTTACAGAATCTGGCAGAGGCTCTTATCCAAATCAACTCCATCAAAAACTCCTCACGCTAGTACAAACAGGTCAGGATCTAAGAGAAAGCTCAAGATAATATTAGTAATATCTGTGCTCGTTTAAGTGCTTGGCGAAGAGGTAGAGGTAGGTTTTCAGCCTTCATTTATAATCTGAACAAATATGCAGGAGGGCTTATGAGAAAATAAGAAAATACCGTAATCATATTTGCCAACTATTATGAGACATTCGTTCGGTGCCAAATATGATTAAGGCATTTTGTCATACTTTGTGAAATAACTAAGAAGGGATTTATCTAATAATTAGATGATTCAAATGTACAATTCTTTATTTGTGTTGAAAATGGTCTTGTTGAGCTTGTTAAGATCTGTCTGATCTGTGCTAGGAAACATGAAGATCAGCTAGAATTAAACTAATCTCCTAACCTTTTAACACAGTTTACGAAATTATCTCATTATTATCTTGATACTGCATTTCAAATGCCTACTTTTTACCTGTAAGCATTATTACTGGGCAGAATTCAGGCACAAATAAACTTGTAGAGGTTGTAGCTTCGTCGTAGATCACATCTGGTGCACAGTACCATGCATGTGACCTTTTTACTCGCAATCATTTTCTAACTTCTCATTTTAGTTAATAATGTTGCACATGTTGAATATTGTGACATTTAACTGATTTGTTAAATCATTATCTAAGTGATTATGGACTAGACCGAGAACAGAAGAAGGCATGTTATTGACACAGCCATATGTTCACATAGAGAAAAGAGTTCGAAGACGGCCACCCAGACACACGAGCAAGAAAACACAGAACCTAAGAAATACTCCTTTATACAGTTATATATTCTGTTATGTGTTTGTTCTCAGATGTGATCTTTTCTCCTGCATATATTGCATACACACAGCTCACATATGCTGCGGTCCATTCTAGAGTGATCATGACCATGCCCCACTCCCTCTGAAGTCTACACCCTCTAACCTCCCTATTCTTTAGGGGTTGAAAGGAAAGGCCATTCAGAGTGCACGTAAACATCATTATCTGAGTCAGAGCCAGTGTTTTGATGTTGCACAATCGATGACACTTATGTAAACAAGGACAAGTACCACTTTTCCATAATGAAGACAAAGTAACAAATACCTCCCCATGGTGTCACTAATTTCAGTTTTACAGGCCTGAGCAAATCTGAGCAAATACAAATGAACAAGCTACAGGCTGTTTTCTGATGTAGCAATAAAAACATTTTATTGATTTAGCTGTTTTATTCCTCTTAGTTCTCACTCACTGACTTCCAGTAACTGCTTTATCCTGGTCAGGGTCACGGTGAAACCCGGATCCTATCCTGTACACCTAGGATGTGAGTTGGGAATACCCCCTGGATGGGATGTCTGTCCAAAGCAGGGCAGCATGCACACACACACACACATTCACACATCAGTTAACATCCAATAGCATGGTTTTGAGAGGTGGGAGGAAACCGAAGAACTTAGAGGAAAACCACACAGACACGAGGAAAACATGCTCAGGACTGAACCAGGAACTCCGGAGCTGTGAGGCAGCAACAGTCCTCACTGTGCCACTATGCCGCCCTCCTCTTAGTTATAACTTACTATTACAAAACGTAATAGTAACGTGAACGTGAAGGTAAGCTTGTCAATTGCCACAGCTAATTCAGAGTATTAACAGTGCCACTGATCAATAATGACCATTTATAAGGTTTCTTTAAAGTAAACACATTACATCACTTGTGTTTAACATGTGCTAAGCAGGTGTGCTACCTGTAACCGAGTTTTATTGGGTGCTATGGATGCCTTGGAATTCAGTAATAGTACTCATAAAACAATAACATAAACTGAATTGCTGTTCAATACAGTTCCACATTCTCTGAACATTTTCTGAGTATTTGTCTTTACTGGTTTGCCTTTAATGAGTACATTTTTTTATCCTGCTTTTCGACTATAACCCTATTCCACTGCTCAGTGTAATAATTCATCTTAATGGACTCAAGCAATGCATTATCAAGCGCCAGAATGAAGCCCAGAGAGCATTAACAATCATAGCAACACTTTGAACATTATTTCTGCCAACTCAAACTGCTTAAAGTCTCCCTGAATGCATAATCTTAAACCATTAACAATAATCTGTGCAGAAAAATCCTTTGCTTAATGCCCCCCAGCCCCCCAAAAAAACTACACATAACACAGCACTATAGCTTTACCTTCATAAAGAAAAATCCAGGATCTATGATGAATATACATTTTGCAAACAATCCCTATGCCATATAGCGAGACAGCTAGTTAACTGCTAGTAAACAAGCTCGCATTTCCCACAGGGAGACATAAACGAGTCTTGAATTGTATTGTCATTTTCTCTATTTTGATT
The DNA here is from genome assembly GCF_027358585.1 of Pangasianodon hypophthalmus. Lineage (NCBI taxonomy): Eukaryota > Metazoa > Chordata > Actinopteri > Siluriformes > Pangasiidae > Pangasianodon > Pangasianodon hypophthalmus. The sequence continues at coordinate 25,861,847 of NC_069710.1, forward strand.
TTTCTTAATAGTAACCAAACATGTACAGCGGTGGAAAAAGTACAAAGAAACTGTACTTAAGTAAAAGTATGGGTACTGTATCTATATAAACATACACAAATTTTCAAGGGTAAAAAGTAAAGATTTTTAACTGATGAAAAGACTTGACCACAAGTTCGTCATGCCCGACCCTGCAGGACTAGCTAGTTCATTAAGCAGTCAGTCATGAAGAAAAGATTCTGCTAACTCAGACAAACCTGGAATTTGGCTTGCTGGTTAATTAATGTTTAATAACCAATTTGGAATGAATGCTAAAGCTAATTAACAAAACTTAGCTAGCTAGCTAATTTAACAAGATAATTTACAACACTTAACTAGTGAGCTAATTTACAAAAAGAACAATAAAAACTTATAAAATAAATTCAAACTTTTTCCACCCTCAATGTGAAATTAAAGTATTAGTTTAGGGGTTTGCACACTTATGCAACCAGGTTATTGTAATAACTTTTTTATTTTTGCTATTTTCCTTAAAATGTTTCTGACTGTTTTTCACTTAATTTTTATACATTGTAATTTCACATTGAGGGTGGTTTGATTTAACTTGGTTTGATTTTTTTACTTGACAGAAACCTGCCATTTTAACAGGGGTGTGTAGACTTTTTCTATCCACTGTAACTAGCTAATATGCCAAACATAAGGTTAACTTAACATACATCTTTAAATTTAATGGCATTTTTTGTTATGTAGGCAAACAAGACATCTCGTCCAGTATGACTAGCAAACTCCAGCAAAAGAAAACATCTGACTAAGGAAAGATATAGAAAAATTGCATGGCATTTGAGATTTGTAGCAAGTATTTTGAAGGTTGAAATAACAAAGTAAAGAGTATTTACTTGAGTTGGAGTACAAGTATACTGATAGAATTACTGATAGAGAATGAATGAAATGCCCGTAGCTGAATTTGTAAACTTGCTGTAAGGATTCGTAGCCTAAAAGATTTAGACCTTTATATCATTATTGCAATTAAAGGAAGCCAATTTTATTCCCCTGTAATAAAATTTCTTACTGTAGCAGATGCATATACGCTGTAAAATATGCATAGACTGTATCACGGTTGGGTAGGTCTATGTGATTTCAGTTTTCACTCATATGCTAGGAAGGAAGGCAGCTCTGCTTCCTGCTGCTTAATGCAGTCACCTGTAAAATGGGAAATTATCAGAAAATAACATCCTACAGTAATATTAAACTATAATAATATTCTAAGTTTTAATGAAACATTGTTTGTGTCTGTGTGTGTGTGGGGGGGGACAGCCAGAGGGAGAGCCCTTGATACTCTTGAGTCAGTGTGAGACATCAAGTTCTTGTTAATTATGTTGTGCTTGTGCAACATTTCACACATGCATCATTGCCAATAACACAGGCTGTCCCGATCAGTCACGCAAAACATCAACACAACACAACCAAACAAATAACAAAATAACACATGATCTGACCTGGCACATGACAAAATAGCACAATACAGCAGCATAGAGACTGACATGCATACCGATGGATAAACACTGATACAAAGAGGAAACAACCCATAATTTCTCCATGCAACCCAATATCAGCACCACAGCAAGAAAATAGTGTGGTGATGTGAGCAAATAGGTGAACCTCCAACAGCACCTACAAGAAACCAACCTTAGTCACGAGACATGCATAGAAATGCAACACAACTGCAAAGCTGAATGAGACACACACAGGGAGACGAGAGCAGAGAGGGAAGGAGGTGAAAGAGGTGAGAGAGAGTGGGACAACAGAAGAAGAGAGAAAGGAGGGACTGCAACCTGACCACATTGTGGTCATGGCCTGGTCATTAACACACACACACACACACACACACACACCCTGGGATAAAGTGGTAAACGTGCTCTGCAGGAAACTTACACAACCACTTTAACACCATGTACTTGCTTATAAATAGACAAACAGGTCACTGGCTATGGTGAGAGAAACAAGTGTGTGTGTGTGTGTGTGGGTGGGTGGGTGAGTGGGTGTGAGTGTGGGTTTTTTTTTAATCCTTTGCAAAGACCAAAAAATAACAGTATATGACTAATTGGAGACTGTGAGGACAGTTCTTCACAAAAACAATAGCGTTTATTTGAAAAAAAAAAAACCCATGCCAAAAGAGATTTATAGCTTATTTGTAGACTTAGCATTATTCAGCTATGATAATGTAAAAACTGTAGTCAAGACTGCCACTGTCAAGTCCAAGACCAAGATTAGTCAAGATCAAGTCAAGACCAAGTCTTAAGGGGGTTGAGGCCAAGTCGAGATCGAGGCCAAATGAAAGTGAGACCAAGTCAAGATCAAGATCAAAACCCATCAAATCCTTTTTGAAAGCCTTTACTTCAACTAGTTCAGTTTATTTGTCCATTGATAAGGCTATATTTTCTGGAAGAAGGAATTGTTAAACTTTGCGCGTGCGAAAAGAAAAGACAACGTGAACAACATGGACATTACTCTCAGACAAATCCAAGACAAGCCGAAGTACAAATGCAGATAAGTCTGTGGCAATTCCAAGTCAATACAGAATACCACACAAAGTGCATTGGTGCAATGGACAAATAAAACCTGTGTGTGTGTGTGTGTGTGTGTGTGGGTGGGTGGGTGTGTGCATGAAACCATTTAGCAAATCCATATCCTCCAATTTGAACTGCTGAACCAACGACAATATTGTAAAAAGCTTTATATGAAATTTGGAGTGGTCTTTTACTTTTCATTTATTTCCTCTGGATGTGATGGATCTACCAATCATTTTAAACATTTTAACTCAGTTGTTCTTTTTTATTTTCCTGCCAAAAATTAAGCAATTTATTATTTGGAATCATCATTTATTTAAAAGAAAAATATGGGCCTGTCCACAAAACACAAACAAATTATGTTGCATTACGTAGTCTATTAGTGTCTCAGTGTAGATATCATTTTTATTATGGTTGGTTCTGAGTAGAAACAGTTGTTTTTGTGCCAGTAAAAACAGTGGAGTATGTACAGTCTTAAAGTGCAATATTTCGGGAGATTGTGAGTTTGAATCCTGGCGATGCCACAGTCGTCCATAACCATCCGTGCGCTCTGGGAGGAAGGGGTTGCATACTCTCTCTGTCAATCACAGAGACTACAACCGATCACGGATGTGAGTGATCACATGTATGTGGAAGACGGCAGATAGCGGCTTTCCTCAGAGTGTGTTGCGCTGCCCTGTGACACAGCATGAGTAGCAGTTAGAAAAGATCCAACTCATCCATTTCACATATTTACAGAAAAATGACATACAGTAACCTTATGACCAGGGTTTAACAGTCAGTTAGTTTTAGCATTAAAACTACACAAAAATATCATCTGATTCTTTCTGGCAAGGCCAAAGGAATAGAGTTAACCCCTGGTTATGACTGAATGCTTCACTTAGTTCACATTATTCCACATGGCAAAAACCATGTACACAGAAGTAAAAGTGAAATATGTGAAAAGACAAATGATTACATGTGTCTGATGTTAGCGTTTATTGGTAGGCTACTTTATAAAACGTTGCATGGCTCATAAAGCTGCTAGTGCATGAGTGTGTGTCGTGTGCATTTACGGGTCATATTCTTGTGTTCTCATGTTACATGTTTGATAGAGCGTGTGTATTTCTGTGTCACATGTGTTCATAAACATGGCAGTGACACACACTTGGATGTAAATGTAGCGTGGAGGCTTTGCAGAGTTCAGAAGTAGGTCATGACCTCTAGGTCATGTGAAGCCAAAATAAAACCCAATCCTCATAATCTTAAACTAACACTGCTGTACTGCCACAGTTACAAAGAAAAACACCATTTTCGAACATTACTGTGTAGCATTAGCATCTTTCTTTTTCACTTTCCAGAGCCAACAAATTCTAGCATTTATATACTTTATATTGATATAATTTATTTCAACAAGTAAAACACTTAAAAGGAGTGAGACAGTCAGCCATAAATGACATTTCATGCAATATTGTAGCCTGTCATTAAGCTAGTTAATAGCTCGCTAGCTAATAGCATATAGACCATATCAGAATCAGACCCAATCAGTAGCAGTAAATATGAATATAAGAGACTGAATCAAAAACATTAGAAATAATGGTGAAATATTGTTGTCTTTGGAGCTGTAATGTTAAATCTACCCCAGTACATTAGTATTGTATATAGTAAACAGTCGATTAGTTTTGTACTGTTTTCTAACTTTCTGAATTCCTGTCTCAGTCTAAAAATGTTGCGCTGGTTTCTTTCTGCGATGTCTTGATCACTGTGCACTAGTTGGCTCATCCCTCATTTGTGCAGTTCCACTTGCATGCATTCATCATTCTGACAAGTTTGACAGCCTTCCAAAATGGCTACCATTATTCTACAACACAATAAGACAATACTGAAGTTCATTACTGTATTTTTTTTACTTAACGTAAGTAGTTATTAAGTCAGTGCTAAACACATACATCCTGTAAATTGTTAAGTTATAGACATGGGAAGAACAATTTAAAAATGGGGTTTAACAGCCAAACTGGTCCAACAGCTTTAGTAAAATACAGGTTTGTTAATACAGTGGATATAAAAACGGCTACACACCCCTGTGAAAAATTGCAGGTTTTTGTGATGTAAAAAATGCAACCAAGATATATCATCTCATATCTTTTTTCCACCTTTAATGTGATATAGCAACCAACAAAATTCAACTGAAAATCAAATACTTTTTTGGGGGTGGGGGGTGTTATGGGGAACAAAAAGAAAAAACTTACAAATACCTGGCTGCACAAGTGTGCACACACCTTAACTAATACTTTGTCAAAGCACCTTTTGCTTGTAATACAGCACTCAGTCTTGATTTGGCCATTTTATTTCAGGTCTATCGATTGTGAGGGGATCACCTGTGCACAGCCCTTTTCATGTCATACCACATGTTTTTGATAGGATTTAGATCTGGGCTCTGACTGGGCCATTCCAAAATGTTGATCTTCTTCTTCTGAAGCCATTCCTTTGTTGACTTGGATTTCTGCATTATAGTCATTATAATGCTGGAAGATGAATTTTTTTTTTCAGCTGTCCAAAAGAGGCCTGCATGTTTCGTGCCAAAATAGTACTTGGAGCTATCCATTATTTCTTCTATCTTGACCCTAGTCCAAGCAGCCCCAAGCATGATGCTGCCACCACCATGCTTCACCATGGTTATGGTGTTCTTTGGGTGATAAGCTGTCTTGTTTTCATACCAAACATATCTTTTAGAATTATGCCCAGAAAATTGCACCTTGGTCTCGTCAGACCATAACATATTTTGCTACATGGTTTGGGGTGATTGTGAGCATGTTTTGGCTATGTTTAGATCGGCTTAGTTGTTGATTTTTTTTTCACCCTACTCCATAGCCCATACATTTGTAGAATATGAGAGATAGTTGTCACATGCATGGAGGGACTAGTAATTGCCAGATGTTCCTGCAGCCCCTTAAATGTTGTTGTAGGACTCTTGGCAGCCTCCTTGATAAGTTCTTGTCCTTTGGTCTATTTTGGAGGGACATCCTTTTCTTGGTGATGTCTCTGTGGTGCCCCAATTTCTCCACTTGTTGATGATGGTCTTCACAGTGTCCCATGGGACAGCTAATGTTTTGGAAATTTTTTTTACTCTTCTCCTGATTGATACCTTTCAATAATGAGATCGTATAGGCTTTGTAAGCTCTTTGAGGACCATGGCTTCAGCAGTCAGATGAAATCCTACAGAAACAGCTAATCTTTATTTGGGGTTAATCAGAATCACTTCACTGATGACAGGTGTATGATAATTACTTTTGAACATGAGTTTGGTGTGTGGTCACAGGGCCCATTATAAAAGGGCATGCACTCTTAGGCAACCTGGTTATTGCATTTTTTTCCTTTATTTTCGTTTTTTTCCCTTAAAATGTTTTTATTTGTTTTTCACTCAAAGTTTAGTGGTTGCTTTATCACATTAAAGTTGGAAAATGATCTGACATGATTGATCTTGGTTTCATTTTTTTACATCAGAAAAAGCTGCGGTTTTAACAGGGGTGTGTAGGCTTTTTATATCCACTGTAGTAACACAAACATTAGAAGTATATTGTTTTTAAAACTGTGAATGTTTAGTGGGACACAAAATTTGAGCATTTCTATTTTTTATTTATATATTATTTAAAATACTTTCAGAGTATTTTGATATTTATTAACAAGCCCACTAGAGCAAAGTGTTCTGTTTACATTTGGTTTATATTTGCATTTGCTCATTTGGCTGACACTTTTATCAAAAGTGATTTACAATTGAGACAGATACCAAGTGAGCAGTTCAGAGTTAAGGACCTTGCTCAAGGACCCAACTGTGAGTGCTGGGATTAGTACTCACAAGCTACGGAGCAGTGCCCAATGCCTTAATCACTGAGCCACCACTTAATTCAGATAATAATGTTGTATTAATGCAGCACCACCAGGCTTATCTACCCAGAAGTTCATTCTCTGTCGATGTGAAGTAAAGCTGATTTGGTCTATAATTCAACATATTGTTAAATTTGCTGTAAAAACATACATACAGTATGTACCCGGTGCATTATGGCAATACAGACACTACTTTGACCACAAAGACTAAGACATATGAACACTCATTACTCATAGTCTTAGAACATATATTATGCGTTCTTGTATTTTGGCTGATGTTTTAGTAAAAATACTAACTGGAGTTTGTGACTCCTGGAGTTTGTGGATGTTACTCATGCATTACTCTGTATCTCATATGAAGGCTGTTGGTGTGCTGAATGAATACACACACACAGTACAGTACCTGTGAAACACAGAAAGTAATAAAAGTACCTGTGAAAGCTCTTTGTTCTATATCTGTAGTTAGTCAGTTTTGGAACAGATGTTGGAAAACATGACAGCTACCTCCTGTCTAGTGATGTTAGTGAGTGTGTGTGTGTGTGTGTGTGTGTGTGTGAATAGATGAATAGATGTGTAAGCTTACCAGCAGTGCTGGTGATTTCCCGATTTCCTAGCTGCATGACCAGACTATTTCTATTTCAGTCGAGACACACATTTATAAAGCTGCACTGATGGTAAATGTGTGTGTGTGTGGGTGTGTGTGTGTGTGTGTGTGTGTGTTAGTCACACTGGAGCTCTTTGAAACAATAGCCACACTTCGGTCCAGAGGATGATCTGGCATCCCAGTGTCTGCCTCTTTGTTCCTGCTCTTTTCTTTTTCTCCAGCTCATTCTCATTTTCATTCACTGCTTTCCATCTCATTTCTCTCCGGCTGCTTGTCTCTTATACACCCACGCACTCGTACGCTCACACACACACACACACACACACACATACTTTTGCCACCTGTACATGTTTCTCTCTGCCAGTATTGGAATTAAAATGTTTTTAAATGAGTGTCTGTGTCCATCCACGTGTGTGTTTGCGTGTGTTCACACGTGCGTGTGTGTGTGTGTGTGAGAGAGAGAGAGAGAGAGAGAGAGAGATTTGCCAGTCACACCTCGCCTCCACAGAATACAAGTCAGCCCATCTGGGATCATTAAGTCAGTGCTGATGAATAGAGCAATAGCTCTTGGGCAGAGGGGAAGCACAGATCCAAAGAGGTGTGGAGATGGAGACATACACGTCGACACAGGTTCACACACGACTAAAAGTTAAAAGTTCAACTGAACGGTTACAGTAGGTGAGACGTAACTTTGTATGAGAAGAGAAGTAACAGTGAACTCAAACACTGAAATTCTTATTCATGTAAGAGAATTTATATAATTCTTACATATTATCCTACTGGCCTAGTGCTGGTCACCTGTAATGGAGAGTAGTCTAAAGACAGCTGTTGAATTCCATTTAAAAAAAGGTTTAAAATTAATGACTTCACTTTGCAAAATGTTACACTCCAACTATTCTTATGGAGTTTCTAAAAGCTTGTCCATGGTAATCACATTATATACTGTAGAAGTGATATATAAAATCCTGGAGTTGTGTTAGTGACTGGAAGGTTCAAATCCCAGCACTGCCAAAGGGAGAGAGAGAGAGAGAGAGAGAGAGAGACTGTGGAATCCTTGAGGCAGACCCTAAACTTTCAACTTCTATAACTGGATTGGATTCTGACTCAATTGTAGGTCACATTTTGTTTCCAACATTAATGTTTTGAGCTCATTTCAAGGCTGTTTATGTTTAAAAATGCAAGGCGCATGAAATGATATGTCAAAACTAATGGACAAAGCAAGAGAACCCAGTGAGGGATGAAGACTTTGGGTCACTAAACACAAAGAGAGGATGCAAAATAGGATTTAATGGAAGCAGTCTGTCTCATGGTCCAATCTTGGATCTGCTTGTTTTAATTCCTACGTGGTCTACATTCAGAGAAATGATTCCACTGATTCCATGAATTTACACTAATCATAACAGTAATCTTTCTGACCACAGCTAAATTTAGATGGTTTTTCAAGAAGGCTGACAGGGAGAAAAAGAGATTTGAACAATGAGACATGGATCAAAGATGGAGTGCACACAGGCATGTAGGACATCAATTTGTGAGAACCATTCAAAGACAATGAAAAATGTGGCAAATAATGAATTTACTGGATATATGTAACATAGAAATTTAACAGCAATAGATTTTTATTAGTTTTAGTAGTAGTAATAGTAGTACTAGTAAAATTAGTAACAATACTAGTATTAGTAATAATAATAGCATTAATAGTAGTGTAAGCATAAGCAAAGTAAGCAAAAAAAAAAACAGTAGTAGTAATAGTAGCAATAGTAGTAATAATAATAATAAGAAGAAGAAGAAGAAGAATAGTATTAACAGTACCAGGAGTAGTAAAAAAAAAAAAAAAAAAAAAAAAGCAACAATTTGTTGTTGTTTGATTTTTTTTAGAGATCAGTATATGGATATATAGATACAATATACATTATATTATTATAAGCATTAACACAGAGTAAACAGAAGAGTAATACAAGAGGGTGGAAATGACAATAGGCCAGATTGATGGAGATGCTCCAGAAGTGTGCTTAAATTAAAACTCAAAAGTGGCCATGTGGATGAGCGACAGAGAAAAACGACAGGAGAGGAACTGAAAACGACTGAAATGATGCACCATGAATGCTTTTGTTAATCATTGGCCTAACTTAAGTGATTAACTCATATTCTGTGTGTGTGTGTGTGTGTGTGTGTGTGTGTGTGAGATGACCGCTCCAGAACACTCCACTGGGCAATGCAGGCCACCTGTATGGTAATCAGCGGCCATCCTATTGTCAAGCCAAAAAGGGAGCAGCTTGTCGGAGTGTGCCGCAACAGGGGGGTTAAACACAGATGCAGACATGTGTGAGTGTGTATGTGCAGTAGAGGTCAACCAGTGGTGTTTTTAATTGGTGACCCCAGGTGCAGGTCACAGAAGATGAGATCACTGTCCAGTTGGTCTAAATCCTTTTCACACTCACATTCCCTTGTTCACAATGAAGGCACAGTAACACAAAGCTCTGACACCGACAGCTTTTCAAGCTAAACTTTGAGTTAACACACACATCTGCTGTCTGTATGGGAAGACGTGAGGCTTTTTTTTGGCACTTCTTCTACATCTACTACTCCTGTTCTTCATTATATTAGATTTATATGAAGGTGATGCTATAGCCCATACCAGATTTTCTTATGTGATAAAGGAAAAAGAAGTATATAAAACACATACATCTATGCAGAATTAGAAGTCTGTTCTCTTTCGTTCTTCAGAGTTTTCATATGGAATGCTACTCCTGACTGCTTTATCTTTGCTTAATATTCCACATATGCACTTCATCTCCCACTCTCTGGCTTATCCCTTTCTTTTGTTCATTTGTCCTGTACACCTTCATGAAGGATTATGTGCTGTCTCTTCTCTCTAACAATATTGTTTTTTTTCCTTGAGATTATGAGCCACTGCTTAATTTCCTCTTTTTGTTTTTCTTTCTACCAAACCCTCGCCCAGCTCCCATATTTCTACCGGCCCACACATGGTTTCTAGTTTTCTGTTTCTCCTCCTACACTCTCTTCATCATTCCTTCCTTTTCCAGTTTTCAGTATTTACCATGTCAAGTCTGCGTCTAATTGATCTCTCTCTCTCTCTCTCTCTCTGTCTGTCTCCAGGGAGTTGATAAGACGTATTTACAAACTGCTTACTACACTTACGCAATTGTTACGTAGGTAAAGGTGAGTCTATGCAGCGAAACATATTATGAGTGTCTATATGAGTGTGTGTGCTGCTTTTAGACCGAAACCCTTCTAGGCGGTGTGCATTGGTTGCCTAACTGTCACGAGTGTTGTTGTGGTTGTTGTTCTTGTCACATAATTGTGGTAATAAATTGGTGTGTCAGGTGGTTGAACACGCTGAGCTGCTCTTCCATAGAGACACACTGACAGCACAATAACAACCCAGAGTCTTGTTTTCGGAAGCAGTGTTCAGCATCTATCTTATCGTTCACTGTCTGACTTATCGAAGTGTACTTTTGTCACTCTTAGTGAAGAGATGATTTGTTTGGTTCACTGCAAAATGGTGCGGGTATAGAGCCCATATGGTTCATATGAGTTTTCACAGACTTTTTAAAGTCTTGCTGAATATTTAACATAACTTCATTGCTGCATCTGGTGCATAATGGCTCACCAGAACATTAAAACACTGAAACTATTATCTTTCCAGCTCAGGGAGCTTTTGTGATTGCCCCATTTTCCCTTCCATATTGCTTGACTCTCCATTACTCCTCAATCTGTTCTCACAATGGCTGTTTTATGCATCTTGTAAGTTTAGAACAACAGTAAGGAAATTCGTGAGGAATGCTGAAGCAACATTAAAAGAACACTGGAGCAACATTAGCATGGCTTTGGGGAGTTTGTGTAGCTGTGGATGTGAGGCTTCCAGGCTGAATGCAGAGCCATTAACACCCCCAATTCTTTAGTAACTCTGCAGCCCATTATCTGAAAATTGACCTGTTCAGCTACTGCTGGGGGAGCTGGACAACTGTCCATTCACATTCATACACGCACACACACGCATACACAGACTCGCAGTCATTAGTGGACAGCATGCTGCACAAATGTTACATCCACCCACACAGTTCTGTGGAGAACAAAGAGAGAACAGTGCGAGACAGTGCAAAAGTGTGGAAGAACAAACATGACTGTGCAAAATAGTGTAATTGGAATGAGGACACAGCACAGCCATTTTGTCTCTTTTTATTCTGCTTTCCGAAAGAGATAATCAGCACCAAAACTTTTAGCACCAGGAACATGTTTTCCAAGTAATACATAAACATCTGGTAGTCCTATGCTCACAACCTTCTGGTTAGCTAATAAAACCGATTTTTAGTAGCTAATAAGCACCAATGCAGGGCAGGGCAAAGATCATGAAAGCAAGAAACTGTAATGAACAGAGGAAATAAGATCAGAAACATTAAAAGTCCAAAAGACAGGGACTAACAGGCACCTGAACAGTTCCTTCTCCCAGACCACAACTCTGAAAACAAGGACCCTAAAACATCTATCCTACGAGGCCAGACATACAGTGCACATTAATACATTGCTGTATATTTATTCAGTTCAATTCAGATTTTTTGTATAGCACTTTTAATAATAGACATTGTCACAAAGCAGCTTTGCAGAAATCTAGATGTAGATTTAGATCCCTAATGAGCAAGCCAGAGATGACAGTGGCAAAGAAAAACTCCCTGAGATGTCATGAGGAGGAAACATTGAGAGGTGTACTATAAAGTGAAAGTATGCACATATTGAAAATAGGAGTCCTGGGATAAGCTCAGGAAAGTCTTTATGATTGCATCAGCAGTTACCACAACACCAGATTTATACATCTTTTGAACATAACACTAATATTTTCAGTGTAGCTGTTCATATCTTTTATTACACATAGATCCATCCTTATGTCCTTCATCTTTTATAATACTGGTACTTATGTTAACAGGTCCCCAAATGAAAATGTTCCTTGTACACCTAGTACTTGGTTAGAGATAGAGAGAAAAGAGATTCTTATTCAAAACATGCTAATTATTTCCATTTTGGATTTCACACTGAATTCAATGAGAACATTAATAACTCCAGCACAGAAGATTCAACGGATGATGGGAAGCAGAAAGAGACAGGAACGAATGGGATTTCAGGGCCTCGCAAGGCGACTGTGAGATTCACGGTGTTCAGAGCCAGAGGCCTGCTGAGGCCTGATCTGTTCATGAACATTTGGCCAGTATTTTTTTTTCACCACCCACACTAGTGAATCTCCAACGCTAGCCTCTAGTCCGCTATGTACAGCATGATTGCAGGACAAACAAAAACGGCAGCAGAAGGCTGTGCATTTTAGGACTTGCAATGCTGTCTGAGAATCAAATTAAATCAAATAGATCACAGTGTGGACATCAAATAGCTATTACAGAACCACTGTAATCATGTCACTGTTTCATGTTAGCTTCTTGTTGCTAACATGAAAAGGTTGCCCAAACAATTGTGCTGTTGGTCGGTTATTTGTAATAGTTCATAACATTTTCTTCATTAAAATCCACCTTAAACATGAAGTTGACAGTAAACCCATGATGATATCCAGTTGTCCACCATCTACCACTGCAGCACTAATACATTGGATTGTTGTTCTAATAGACATACGTGGCTAGATGTTAATCCTTGGCGTAATTTCTGAAGGTTACATCTTTTGCTCAGAATACAGACATGTCAATTTTCTTTGTGGTTACAGACACAATGTAGAAACCAACTGGCTGGAGAGCTTGACAATAGCAGATTATTTTCCTATTTAAGTAAACTACCAAACAATTCACCATGAATCCTGAAGGTCCCAATTTGAATGTATATGCGACAAATAAAGGCTTTCTTCTTCTTCTTCTTCTTCTTCTTGCTTGGAAAAAAAACAGAGCAGAATTGCAAATAAGAAAGCCACTAAGAACATACAAATGAAAAGCAATAGATGATAATAAGTGAAGAATATATTAGGAAATTCTTTTTTTTTTTAAACTCTGAAACTTGTGAAGTTAGCAGAGAAGATTTATATCTAATGAGAGTTCAACACAAACCACGCCCCCACACACACAAACACACATAGACACACACAAAGCCAGACCCCATACTAGGTTCAGATCTTTAGATTAAGAGAAAATGACACATTACTGAGCCAAACACATGGTTAAACCAACCATGCTTATTCATGCACTCACACTCAATCCTGACTAATAGCCCTTATCTGGAGTCTCAGGCAGCACGAGACGTGTGTGTGCCTGCCCCGGCCTCGGCCGAGCCTGAAGAAAACAGGCAAACATACACTTTACTCTCTCCTGTTTCCAATTCTGTCCTCCAGGTTTTTGGGTTAATGAGGGGGTTGGGTGTCTCCATGCTGCCCCAAGGCTGGCTGAGCTCCCAAACTAGGTTAAGAACACCAGGAGCCGCTGGATGAGTGGGATGAAAGAAGGAAAAGCCCTGGTGACTCTACAGGGGAGGCCATGATATCCTTATCACACACAGAGAAGGATTGCTGGGATTATGCAGTTTGACTGACACCCACGAAAAGCCTGTTTTTGTTGTCAGTGCTGACACTCAAGCTATATAATCTTCCAAAAATATTATTTTATGAGCTCTCACCCAACATTCTGTCTGAAAGAATATGTAGGTTGAAGTGTTGTTGTTGTCTTGGACTAATGCCGTTTAGGCCAGACTGGAATTCTGACAAAACTCCAACGAAAAAAGGCTGAGTAAACAGTAAAGCATGTCAGAAACACTCACACACACTGGATTATTTGACAGAAAGGTTTTGTTGACGTGTCTAGGATGTCGGAATGAGGTGTTTATTTGAAACGCGGATTTGTGTGGGTTTTTTTGGGGGGTTTTTGTTGGGCTCAAACCATTAACACAACTCGCCTCAAGTGTAGTAATTTATTCACCGAAGCTGAGATCAGACTGAAAAAAAAAAAGAAAAACACACTACGCGTGGGCGTGACCAAAATGTACTTCATCCTTGCTATTGGTCGATCTACTTGAAGAGGCGTGGCCGTCTATTAAAACTGGCAGCACACGCGCGCGCTCTGTGTTTATTCTCTCGTGCGCTTGTTTTGTTGGTTAGTGTTTGTGTTTTACTCATACAGCTCTTTACAGTCAGGCAAGAGGAGCCTCGCGTTTTCTCTGCTGTCATTTTGCGTTCTTCCTTTTGAAGACTAACTTCATTAAGAGTGACGGATGGATTTTCTGTGGTTGGTGTGCGCGCTGCTGAGCGCCTGGTGCGTGTCCGCGGAGCGCCACAGCGTCTACTGGAACAGCAGCAACCCAAAGTGAGTAGTTTTCTCTACTATTGTGCTTCTTCTCTTGGTTTCCTCTTTTATTTCTTTATTCTGTCTGCACAAAGCTGCGCATTCACACTGTAGCCACTGCGTGTCTTACTGCACTAGTGTACTTGACTTCATGCATGCATGCAATATTGGGATTAAAACTGGAATTAACAGGATTTCTCCATATCGCGCGCGCACTATAAACAAGGCACGAGGGAAGTCGCTTTTGCGAGCTTTAATAGTGGATGGATTATGGGCTTGTTCACAAACACAAGTCTCATAACGCATTTTGTTTATTTGCTCCAACATGTAAGAGTGAGAATGCAGTATTTCATTTTCATGATTATACTCTTGTTGTGTGTGTGTGTGTGTGTGTGTGTCAGGAGGTTTCGGATTTATATCTGGTTCCAAGCTTTAAATTACACTAACTGGACTGTAATTACTTCAGACCCTTTTAATCCCCCCACCCTAACACACACACACACACACACACACACACACCGGGATAAAGCATCACCACAAACAGTTAGACTAATCAGATTAAATACAATCACACACCTCTGTAGGATTCTGTCACACACACACACACACACACACACACACACACACACAGGGATAAAACATGACCACAAACAGTTAGACTAATTAGATTAAATGCAGTCACACACTTCTGTAGGATTCTGCCATTCACACACACACACACACACACACACACACATGTCCAGAGCAATAAATAGACAGCCATAAGCAAGCTAGACAGTAGGCATGTCTGTAGTAGGCTACTAATTTTAAGGGAAGTCTTATGTTACAGTGTGTTACTAGGGGCAAGAAGGCACACAGCCCTGCCAGTGCAATTAGACTGTGAATGAAGCTCAAATCTGCACTCAAATTCCCCCAAGGTTAAATTAACCTTTACTGTGTTCATACATGTCCATCTGGAATTGTGTAAACACAGTAGGCGTTAGTTCAACAAAGTCGATTTTAGCTCTGTGTGTGTGTGTGTGCAGAAATGGGGTTTTAAAGTAGTTTGTGTAATTGATTGTGTTCTCATTTCACTCTGCATAGAAAGGTTGAAATGACAAACAGGCACTTTACGGGGATCAATACGAGACAGGGCGTTCAGGGTGATAGTATTGAGCTTTTAGAGCAAAACCTGAAGACAGAATTGTGGAATTTTATAGCCTTTTAGTGGCCAGGGTGTTAAGTCTTAATAGAGGTGCACAGGAATATGTCTTACAGGTCAGTGAGCCGCAGTCACATGCTTTGTCATAAACATCTTTTATGGTTTCTTGTGTATTTTCCCCGTGATGATAACGAGGAAGCAAGTGTCATGACTGTTTTATCAGAATATCTGTAATAGTCCCATTGGAATTTTTTGGGGTGGTGTTGTGAGCTACTCTCAGGGTGCGCTGTTAGTCAGTCACATGTTGTATAGTGCGTCACTGTTAATGCAGTTGCGTAACTTTCGGCTACCTGTTCCTGCTTTAACCAGACTCAGCACAGTCTGACTCACCATCCGTCAGCACGGAGCGCAGAGAGAGTGAGACAGAGCAACAGCTGGATGAGGGAGGGAGAGGTAAAGAGAATGCGTGGTCAAAGCCGAACTCTTTCAGCTTGGGCGGAAGGGTGTGAGGAGAAGAGAGAATTCAGTCGGGGATGCTGAGAATTAGCAGAACAAGAGAGTAGAAATGATTATATTTCAGTAAGAGAGGAGTTGGAAAGGAGAGAAAAATTGTATGGCAGCAGCTTATCTATGGTCCATTTTTCTTTTCATTTTAATCTCTGTATGGTCCACATTCATGCTAAAGCTTCCACTTGCATAACGGAGATAACAAATTCGTATAACATGAGGCAGTCTTCTGACCACTACTAAATTTAGACAGCCTTAAAATACACTCGCAAGTCGTAGGCACACAAGCTGTCGTCTTATTTGTAAACAGCACACAACACACTTACAATGAACATAATGCCATAATCTGGTTGGAGGCTTGCTATTTATACAGCATTTTCACTGTAAAGCCTCTCAATCTCGCCCTCGCTGGAAGGGAGGAAATACAGTGTTGCTTCATCAATTACATTTAATCTTCTCTTTTCACTTGCATTTCTTTGCTAGTTTCCACTTAGATTCTGCTAATGCAGTCAGAGATTAGTGTTTCTGTGAATTTCCCCAATACAGTGATGAATCACACCATAATGCTCAATTAATCAATCGCTGAGTGGATTAGTCCCTAATGGATGGTCCTCGTGGACTGCCACCCTACTCATGTGTTATCCGAGAACCTGCCAGAGTCGTATACACACACACACACACACACACAAGCTTGGGCATGAAACACACCAGTTGCCCCGGGTGGGTGTGTGTGTGTGGCGTGTGTGCAGCTGTTTATGATGGAGTGTGGACGGTAATGATTTAATCCCTTGCGTGCATCTTTAGAAAGTCGTCTCTCTGGTTAAGCGTGTGTATGCTCAGGGTGACAGGCCTGTCAGGTCTGATGTCTCTACACCCCGTCTGGGTTACGCGAACTTGTTTGTGAGTGTCTGTTCCAGCAGTGATGGCGTGCCTCAGCTTGCAGTGTGTATATGTGTTTGTGCTCTGAAGGGGGGAAAACATAATGAAGTTATTAACAGCTGAGGCAGAAATCACTGGGTCAGGACAGTGTGTTTTTAGGTTTTTTAACATCTGTTCATCAGCATTTAGACTGTCAGTGAGGGGGACTGGCTTTATTCAGTGCCCTCTGATATACAGGTCACACACACACACACACACACACACACAATGTCTGATTTGGGTATATTTAGTAAGTGTAGAGGGCTGGCAGCAGATGCACTGCTATACTTGACCGTCAGCTGTCCACTCATCCTCTGGACATTTCCCCATCTCTCTCTCTCTCTCTCTCTCTCTCTCTCCCTCTCTCCCTCTCCCTCTCCTCCTTTTTCCCAGTACCTCTCCGTTCCACTCACCATCTCCACTCCCTTGCTCAGTCCTTCCCTCAGATGCAGTCGCCTCCCTGTTTTTAGGGTGAGCAGCGAAGTACTTTTTGTCCTTTTACTAGTTCAATACACAGACAAAACCTACTCCTCCTGTGTGTAGCATTTTATTGAGGCATGTGTATTGTTACTGGCTGTAGGTCTGTACATTTTATTGACTCTATTTTTGTAGGACTCTAGTGGTGTTGAGAGGTGTGAGTAGAAGGCAGCGTTTCTTCAGCAAAAGTAGCTTTGAAGTAGCTGTTTAAATGCTTGCTAAAGTAAACCTTATTCTCTTGTTCTGAATAGTGTTGTCTGTCTTTTCTAAGCCTTCCTCTGACAGTTTTGCTTTAATTACACACAGACATGGGCACAGCTGTGTGCATACAGAGGACTGTAATCTGCTGTAAGGCCAGAGTTCAGGCTCAGATTACGGGTGCAGGTTTGTAATCCAGGCAGACGAAACCATTCACACCAAAATCATCCCAGAGTTTTAAATAGGAGCCAGTAATCCGAAATCCCACCCCAGTCAGTGTTTATGCATGTAAAATATATAATCGGAAAAGGAATCAGCAGTCATGATCTTTTATATACTACATTGCCACATATTAGATTGGGTTCTATCTATTATTTCTATATTTGAATGAAAGAAGACGCAATCCTAGATTGACTCATGAAGTAATGATTCAGTAATTCCTATAATGTAGGTTCACAGTAAGTAGATATCTGATTTTAAGTTGTTTTTCACCCCATTCTGTTCCCTTCTTATGTTTTCCTTACTTTCAGCCCCATGCTCCACCTCTCCATCTTATCTCCATCCCAGACTTCCTCCTTTGCCTCTGATTTCTTCTTCACGTCCCCATTCTCACAGTCGCTCCTCTGTTCTTTTCCTGCATTTCGTTTTTTTCTTGGTCGTAGTGTTTTTCTACACCATCTCCGTTCTCTGTCTCCCACGCTGATTAGTGTTTGGATTCTCACCACACTAAAGAGTCAGCGTTTTCCTGTCACCGCTTTTGTAGTACTCTGAGAGGTATTGTTCTCATCGTGTACACACTGTTTGCGATCTGGTGCACCACACTTGTCGTAGCGTAGCACGCATGATCTGGCAGTGGTTGTTTACACACGAGGCCCGGGTGTTTTAATTAGTGTCTGCTCCGTCGTCTAGCCTGATTGGATTACTTTACATCCAGCCTTAGTATCACAGCTAACTCACTGTTGCCACCTAGGGGAGTGTTCAAAGTGAGTCATTATCATAATGGCTGTATGTCTGATTGTTTTTACTCAGACACAAATTAATAAAGACAAAATCCATATCCTATTAACAGTGTAGCGTCAGATGACTTCATGCATGGCTTGCAATGGGTTTACGGATTCACAGGATGTCCTACCAGCTAGCAATTAGCATCCATTTAAAAGTGAAAGAGACAGGGAGAGAGGGCATTAAAAACAGAAAGACAGAGAAAGAGGGACGAGGGACGAGGGGGATGGGTGGAGGGGTGATGGGGTCAGACAGAATGAAAGGGTCATTCGTTTAAAAATTAGTCCCAATGAAGAGGTTTATTATGTGATCTTAAAGAGAAAAGGGAGAAATACTGAGGGAGAGGGGGATGGGCTGAAGACAGAAAAATAAAAGATGGACAAAGAGGGGGAGGAGAGATGGGGACAGTGATGGATGGGATGGATTTGGGAGGCTGCGAAAAAAATGGGCAAGCCGTCTCCAATGAGTTTTTAAAGAGGTGGCCACCGAAAATGTAGGGACAAAAAGTCACATCGTTGAGTTGATTAAGATTTCACTGTCTGGCACACACAAACACTCTCTCTCTCTCTCTCTCTCTCTCTCTCTCTCTCTCTCTCTGTCTCCCTGTCTGTGGGGTGGCAGTAGAGAAGCTAGCAAACAGCGGCTATGCGATCCGTAGGCTCAGTGTAATAATTCCACTTGGGAATGGTGGATGAGCCGCTTAGTATTCCAGCCTGGTCCTCTGTGGCTGGGCTAATTACTGCCATGATCGATAGACAGAGAATCAGCTGCTTATTAGCATTAGGCTTGGGCAATACGGCAGAAATACACTGCCACATTTGAAGACATTTCCGCCACACATGATATGTACCATGATCTTCATTTATGCTAATAAAGTCCCTGCTAAATAGCTGTGTGAAATTTAATAAGCATTTGGATGATGTGAAAGTTTCAGATATATTTCTGTTTAAATATACACCAAAAAATAAATCAGACCAATGAATGAGTAGCAGTGGAGTCAGTCGATCTTCTACAACTACTGATGGTAAGAAAAGTGTATTGTGACGAAGTTCGTCATGTTATCAATATCATGTCGTAATATTTCCAAGCAACTGGCAGTCTACAACTAATCCAGTAATATGGAATTCCCCCAAAATTCCACTGGTAACAGAGTTGCTTATAGGGAATAAAGGTGTTTGTGTGTGTGTGTGTGTGGGTGTGGATAGACTGGTTTTATTACCCAGCAGTCTAAGAACAAAGCCAAAATAGAATCAAAATGCTTGTCACAACATGCTGTCACCCCCCTCTCCCCTGGTAAGGTTTTCCAGAAACTGAATACACAGGTGTGCAAGTGTAGTGTGTGTGTGTGTGTGTGTGTGTGTGTGTGTGTGTGTGAAGTGCTGACTGCCGACTGCCATTATAGTGCAGTTGTTGTGGAGGACATGTGTTCAGTGCTGACTGTCTGAACATGTTGTGTAACGTGCATGTGTGTGTTTCGTGCCGACTCCTACAGTGTGTGTGAAACGTCTGACCCTGCACTTTGACTCTGCTGACCTGCTTGACGGCTCTGCAGCTTGAGACATTCCAGAGGGAGAAAGAAAAATGGTTCGGACCGAACGCTGAACCTGCATCTTGTACATCTC
Organism: Pangasianodon hypophthalmus; assembly: GCF_027358585.1. Lineage (NCBI taxonomy): Eukaryota > Metazoa > Chordata > Actinopteri > Siluriformes > Pangasiidae > Pangasianodon > Pangasianodon hypophthalmus. The sequence continues at coordinate 25,882,003 of NC_069710.1, forward strand.
GAGACACGCTCTTCACTCTCTCACACACACACACACACACACACACACACACACACACACATACACACACACACAGAAATTCAAAAGCACACATAACATATGGCAGACAGAGCTTTTGGACAGTATGAAGGTCTCTAATCTTAGCACCTTAAGCATTCTGTAGACACACACACACAGACAGTGTGTTCTCAGCTCAGCCTGAGCCTGAGGCCCTGCAGCTGCACAGACTCCTAGAGACACAGAGTGAACAGAGGGAATGGGGATAGATAGATGAGGGAAACAGAGTGAAGCAGCTTGATCTTCAGTTGATTTCACACCAACATCCCTCACTCACTCTTAGCCAGCACCTCACTGTGCTAACTGTCACACGGGAAAGAGAGCACGGGCCGACTGCACAAGCTGAGCAAGCGTTTGAAGTGGCGTGGTCAAGAGGGAAAAACAACAGAACACGCTTGTGTGATTGTTAGGCCTTGGATCAAGGCAGATATATTAAACACACACACACACTGTATTAGTAATACACATTTACTGCAGGCATCACCAAACACCAGCACTTCAGTAAGCAAAACCTGAAGTGTGTTAATGACGCCTCATTTAGACTCCTCCTTTTTTAGAGAACCACATTGCAAGCAGGTCTTAAACAGCTCCTAATCAACTCTGCTTCAAAGAACAGGAGCGGGGGATGAGAGAATGCGAGAGAAAAAGCAAGGGAGACTGTTCAAATGACCATGTCATTTTAAACCATTAGCAATACCCTGTGTTGAACAATATACAGCTTAATACGTCTTGTGGCCAAGAAGTGAATATATATGGGCCAGGGATGTCTCTAGATCTCATAAAAATACCAGGATCTCAGATTATACATAAAAAAGTGACATAGAAACTCCCAAATGTCTTCCTAAATAGCTAGCAAGCTAACTGCTAGCAAATTACCTCACTTTGACACACCATGAGTTCCATGAGTGAGATTTCAGTATTAAGAGTCTGGGTTTTGCACAGACATATTTTTTTTTCTTTTACTGTAGCCAATCTTGTCACCATAGCAAGATAATTCTTAACAATAATCATTCACATTCGCTCAGTTTGCTAGTAAGCTAGTGTGTGATTTCTGTTAAGCAAGACTTTCCTGGTATCGTGTCATGTTTAAAGCCGTGGAGCTGACTGAATCACATCTGTCAGGGTGATTAAGAGAGTGTTTCTCTGGTCAATAAAGAAGAGCAGTCAGGTTTAAGAGCAAGTGCTGCTATGATTTACTGGATTAGCAGAATGCTGATTATTCTCAGACATTCATGTGCTTTGCTACAAAACAGACAACACGTGTCATTTTCCCACACGGTGAAAATTCTACAGGCTTAGCAGCATATACACCCCGCCGTTTGAACGTGGCTTTGATTACAAGCTAGGCGAGATGGGCTCTAATCCCAGCAGCAGCCTGTGCTAACAAGAGCAGTGTGTGTGTGTCTGTGTGTGTGTGTTTACCCCATTCTGAATAGACTGTGAGGCTGTTTTGACAGGTCTGCTAATTCTAACAGAGAACAACAGTGGTGCGAGATGGAGGTGTGTGAGTGTGTGAGTGTGTGACTGAGGTGCAGGAGCCAGCGTGTCTCTGTCTGAAACTCAACCAGGGGTCCTGACAACAACAACATGAGAGAAATTGCGAGAGGGCGAGGGCGGAGAGGGCAGCCTTTACTTTGATGGCAACACACACACACACACACACACACACAAACACAAGCTTGCAGGTCAGTTATGTACTGCTTAAAAACCTAGGGTTTGTAAAATGCAAATCTGCGAGCGGAGTTTATAGCATAGTAACACGGCTGGGTAGTAGCAGCCAATCAGGCATCTCGTTAGACAGCAGGATCTAAACGTTGCTGTGCAACCAGGCCTCACGGTCACCACAGGAGAGGGGTGCATTTAGGAAAAAAATTACACACTTAGTCAAATCCAAAACTGCAATCACTGTAAATCATTCTTAAGTGTTGCTTTTTTCCACAGGATTTGAATCACTTATACTCATCGATGAGGTAAATAAAAAAGTGACAAAAAGAACAGAAATTTCAGGTGTTCATCTGGTAAAACGTTCACCACAATGATGAAAGTAGACAATCTGTTCATGGCAAAAGGGAAGACAGGAAAACATGAGGAATGACGGAGACAGACACAGACAAAAAGCCGTAAACACACTGAGGGGGACGGCCAGGAAGGCAGACGGAGCCTGGGCGTCTCCTGAGCCGTCTCCGTTTTGATAAATGAAGGAAAGATGGCAGGACACGGGTCATGACTAGCAGCGGCATGTGCAAAAGTTCAAAGTTGTATAATTATAAACATTGCATGATGAAGAGACAAAAGAGTGAGCGTGAGTTAACAAATAAGAGAAAGATATTTGGACCCAGACGGTCATGACAGACTCTTGTCTTACCTTATCATGCAATCCAAATTCTTCACATAACATACATGACAGAAAACAGAAACAAAAACAGTGACCGAGACACGGAGGAGGGGGAAGAGGAGGAGGTGGGGTCATAAAAAAGTTGTTTATGTCCTTTGACCAAACCAGTAATACGAGGTAACGGGTACATGATCTCGCATAGGTAATGTCTATCAGCCGCTGTTTTGCTTCGGATTGATGCTTGCTTCTTTTGGGCGTGTTATTTTTCCCTATGTCTTTGTCTTGAGAATTCTGCATTAACACTTATCTCTAATCTAACACCAATGTTAAGATCATAATCAATCGTCTTTTTTCCCCTCTCTCCAGCTTCATGGGTGACGAATACACGGTGCACGTGCGCATCAACGACTACCTGGACATCATCTGCCCACACTACAAACGTGGTGAGATCCCGTCCCAGCAGGCCGAGCGCTACGTCCTCTACATGGTGGACTTGGAGGACTATGAGGTGTGCAAGCCGCATTCGTTTGATCAGCTGCGCTGGGAGTGCTCCAGGCCCTTCGCTGCCCACGCACCCGAGAAGTTCTCCGAAAAGTTCCAACGCTTCACACCTTTCACGCTGGGCAAGGAGTTCCGCCAAGGAGAGAGCTACTACTACATCTGTGAGTGTCACACCAAATACGATCAAGCTGAGATGTGTGAGGTGTAGGAAGAGTACAGAAAAATAGCATAGGGGATAATATACACTCTCAAACATAAAGGTACCAAACTGTACATTTAATATGTATCTTTCACCTAGAAGCAAGAATATAAGGTGCATAATTGAAAGCTTTACTGTATTTTTAAAGATTTACTCTAAAGGATGCATACTAAAGGTGCAAAAGATACACACTTGGTACCACCTTAGGAACAGTTTCGTACCTTTATTTCTGAGTGTAACATAGGGGTGTTATTGTACACTGTGAGAAAGAAATGTGAAGTATTGCCATCTTTTTAAAGAATACACCTGGCAAAAATCTTGCTTAAGTTCATTTTCACCCCTTAAACTCCTTATAAGGACATTATTCAGTAATTAGGTGAAGATAAGAATAAAGGTCTGTAGTTACAAGAGTGAGGAATATAAGTCAGAGATGTCATTTTCCCATTAAGGGTTTTTAAAAAAAATATATCTAAGCACTTTCATGGGTTACAAGCACCCTAGAGCCAGGCTGGTCAGCAAATTTAATACTTGCCTTGCTGCTGAATTTAAGTTTGGACTTATTTGGCACGATAAACTGTGACCCTAGCACACGTTTCCACCATGATCTGTATGCACTGTGGGACATTTACTCCTTGATGTAGTCTAATGAACCAGTGAGAAAGCTTTACACAAATATGAACCAGCTGTCTGAAGTTGAATTTAGGTTTAAAAGTTTCCATATATTTTTATTGCCACTAAATATGTCCTTTATTGCTTTTCTAAACATTTCTATATGTTCACCTGTATCTGTTCGTGTCCACAGCCAAGCCTCTGCACCAGCATGGGAGCGACTGTCTGCGGCTAAAGGTCGACGTAGTCGGACCTCATGGTAAGCCCGAAATACATTATTAGCATTCCTAGCAGTAACCACGGCCTGTTTTATTCAACACATGCATAGCATGTGCTAACACCTGACGCCGGTGAGAGACACGGCTATTTTTAGCTGTTCTGTTTAATTACAGCTTTCTTGCATATTTTGTAACGGTGCTGATTGATGCTTTTAGGTTCCAAAAACCACAAGAAGACGACAGAGAAAGAGGAGGAGACGGAGGGAGGAAAGCACGGAAGAATGGGCGCAGGAGGAGTGCACAACCCATCCAACAGGCTTCCGGCAGGTGAGCAATGTCAATCTGTCATCCCTCCATTCAGCTCTGCGGGTTTATTCCAGCATTGGATTTCACAAAGATCTGCACGAATTACACAGCCGTGACGTGTGCTCATCACTCCTCTCTCTTTCCCTCTATATTTAGATGATCCTGTTGCTATGATTCCAGTCGTTCAGAGGAGTGTAGGCAGCTCTGCCATTCACATCACACCAGTCTCCTTCATCATCACACTCGTCCCTGTCTTCCTCCTGCTCTTACACTGAGACCGACTTCTCCACTGGTCCATTTGGACCTGCTGATGAACAGACTTTTTACCAGCGCTGGTTGCTGGATCTGAAAATATGGATTTTATACACAGATTTTTTTTTTATATGTTAAATGATGTGAAGCATGGGTGCTGGTGTGTAAGTTGTTGAGTGACGTGCTTGTGTTTGTGCGAGTGACTGTGATATTTGGATTTTTAAAAATTTGTTATCCATACTCTTTGTTTTTAAAGAGGAAGATTATTACCTAACAGCTATCCCTGTTTGCCTTTTTTTTACTTTACTCTTGTAGTCTGTGTAAAGAGCACAGATTGGAGGTCTTCTTTAAGCAGCAGCTGGAAGATCTGAATGGACCCACTGTGTAACTGCATTTTTTTTTTTTATTAGTGTCATATATACGGTATATATAAAAAAAGTTCTCAAACTCTGTGAGCCAACAAATATGCTGGTATTCTCAAATATGTCCTGCTCTTGGTCCTCCGAGGAAAAAGACTTGTGCATGTTGTCATGTATGTGCAGCCTGAAATGTAGCCATTTGCAAGCGTTTTGTCAGATTTCCTATTTTTTTGCCTCAAAGCCTACAAGGTGGTTTATGTAATGAAGCACTATATGTAATTTAACAGACACTAAATCTGTTTTATACAAGCAAACTGACATAAATGTACATATACCCACAGATGTACAGTTGTGCTGAGGGTGCGTGCGTGCGTGCGTGCGTGCGTGCGTGTGTGTGTGTGTGTGTGTGTGTGTGTGTGTGAGAAAGAGAGAGAGAGAGAGAGAGAGAGAGATGGAGGAGCTGGTCTTCTCTGACATTAGAACAAGCTCAGTACAACTGTACATACACACACACTCATGGACGCAGGGAAGTGTGGAACTCTAAAAGTTCACAAGACAAGCTGTGTTTTCTTTATTTCTGTGGATCTGTAAATAATTGTGTAAAGAGTGTACATAGAGAGTTATATAATGCATTTGTTAATTATGAAAATGTTCAAAAATGTGAAAGAAAATAAAAAAACATTGTGATACGTTAAAAAAAAATTGGTTGTGTTTTCTTACTATTGAGTGCTGAGAGTGGCACATAAACTTTGGGGGTTTTCTGAAGATTTATTCATGAGGTGTGAGCAAATCCCATCTTAGCCAAGCCAAATGTCAGCTCTGTGCTCCATCTCCCTCTTATCCTCTCCTCTGTTCCTCTTTTCATCCCTCTTTCCCTGGCCACGACTTCACAGTCTCTATCCAAACACCCGAGCACCAGGGGGGGGGGAATGAAAGGAGAGCAAGGGGGAACGGGGCAGGAGTGTAAACTGTCACCAGGGTGCGAGGACGTCACTTTAGTGCATTTTCTCTGACACTTCCACCCCACTTTCTACTACTTTCTCCTGAGAAAAGTCAATACTTGTGCTAGTTTTGTTTGGCCAGCACATTTGCCAGCTTGTAGACAATGTTCCATTGATTTCACTAATTTTGCTGAAAAGGAAAATGGCTCTAATGCAGATGGTGTTGGGGTCAAAGAAATGACAGAAGTTGCACATGTAGAATGCTCAAGCAATCAGTCTCACTACATTTGTCTGCTTACCTTTTCTGTTTTATACAGCTCCTCCAGAAAGTATTCACCCCCCAATGATTATTTCTCTTTTGGCTTTACTGCAACATCAACTTTACGCATATCAGAATGGGATATGTTTTCTGCTCCTTGTGAAGAGACTCTTTACAGACATGAAATAAAATAATGTATTTAAATGTTCTCAGAATTATTTGAAAATAAAAAAAATCTAAAACTGCTTAATTGATAAGTATTCACCCCCTCAGTGTGAACTCTCCTTTTGCAGCAGTTACAGGTTTGAGTTGTCTTGGATGTGTCTCTATGAGCTTTGCAGATTTTGATTTAGACATTCCCTCAGTGCATTCTCCAACTCTGCCAAATTAGATGGAAAACGTTGGTGAACAGCAATTTTCGGGTCATGCCAAAGATTTTCAATTGGGTTTAAGTCTGGGTTTTGGCCATTCCAGAGCACAAATCTTTTTATTTTTTTTTTTTGGAGTCATTCCTTTGTAGATTTTACCCTGTGCTTTGGCTCATTGTGCTGTTGGAACATATATATTTCACCCTAAATGCAGATGTCTGGCTGACTGGAACAGGTTCTCCTCAAACTTTTGCTTATATTTGGCTCCATCCATGTTGCCTGTGATGGCAACAGCTCGTTTCAGTTCCTCCTGCTGAAAATAGCCCTAATGCAACCACTACCGTCCTTGATGGCAAGAATGTTGTTAATTGGGTGTTGGGCTGTATTTGGTCTGCATCCTACAGTACACTTTGCTTTTAGACCAGATGGCTCAACGTAATTATCATATATCTGTCATCAATGATGTGATTTTGATTAACCCCAAATAAAGATCAGCTGTTTCTATAGGAGTTTCTTAACATCTTCTTGGTTTTATCCACCTGCTGAAGCCAAAGAGTGTACAAAGAATGTACGGGATCTCACTGTCTAAACATTACATGTACAATGGAACATCGTGAAGGCCATCATCAAGAAGTGCAGAAAATGGGGCACCACAGTGACGTTACAATAAACAGGACGTCCCTCCAAAATTAATAATAGGACAAGACAAAAGCGTACCAGGTAGGCTGCTAAATGACCTATGGCAACATTAAAGGAGCTGCAGAAATATCTGGCAAGTACTGGTCCATCTCTGCATGGGACAACTATCTCTTGTATTCTTCACATGTCTGGGCTATGGGGTAGAGTGGCTAGACAGAAGGCCTTTCTCATGAAAAGAAAAAAAAAACAAGCCCATCTAAATCACTTCAAACCATGTGGCAAAATGTGTTATGATCTGATGAGACCAAGGTAGAAATTTTTGGGCATAATTTTTAAAGATATGTTTAGCTCCAAAACAAGACAGCTCACCCAATGAACACCATATCTACAGTGAAGCATGGTGGTGGCAGCATCGTGCTGTGGGGCTACTTCTCTTCAGCTGGGACTGGGGCTATAGTCGAGATAGAGGGAATCATGGATAGTTCAAAATACCAATCTATTTTGGCACAAAACCTGCAGGCCTGTGTTAGACAGCTGAAGATGAAGAAACATTTCAAAAAGACCCAAAGCACAAATCCAAGTCAATAAAGGAATAGCCCAGTCAAAGCTCAGATCTAAATCCTATCGAAAACCTGTGGAATGACTTGAAGAGGGCTATGCACAGCAGCTTCTCTAGCTTTAGCTTTGGAGCATTTTTGTAAGGAAGAGTGGAAAAAATTGCCAAATCAGGATGTGCTAAGTTGGTCGACTCTTATCTAAAAAGACTGAGTGCTAGTTTACAAGCATAATGTGCTTTAACAAAGTATTAGTTAACAGGTTTGCACACTCGAGCAACGAGGTTATTGTAGTTTCATTTCTAAATGTTTGTGTTTTTCACTTGAATTTTGTTGGTTGCTATATTACATTAAAGGTGGAAAAAGAGCTGACATGATTTATCTTGGTTTCATTTTTTTTTTTTTTATATCACAAAAACCTGCAAATGTAACAGGGGAGTGTAGACTTTTCATATTCACTGTGTGTGGCATTCTGCAAGCACATAGGTCACCAGTTGTTAAAAAAAAAAAAAAACAGACATAACATCCTAACTTACGCCCAGTGTTCCTAGGATAGGCTCCTGTGGTGGTTACAGTGGTAACAACAACAACAAATTTAAAATGAAATACAATTAAACAAGAGATTTTTAATCACTCTCCTGTAGTATGTTTTGTTCCAGCATTAAAGTAACCAAGGACTCTGGTAGCCTAGTACAAGACAGTATAATTACCAAATGCTTTTACAGATAGTACAGCACAAAAGCAAAAAATCTAATTATGAAGGATACATAATCGATGAATCAATCAATGATTATGTAAGGAATAAAACATCATGGGGTGTGCTGTTGCAGGAAAATAATCAGGGTGGTGTGGCGTGGCCTGATGTGAAGCAGAGTTACTGTTGCCAACTTATACTGCCGTGGACCTGCTGATATTGGAAATAACAGCAATTGAAAAATCATGAATTTATCAATGATTTATCAATACTTTTTAACCATTTAGAGTTACATTTGATTTTGTAGAACATTTGTTCCTTTTATCAATTACATCATAATAGCTATAATGCCTGTTTTTTCTCTCTCTTGAAGTTAGTAAGATAAGATAAGATAAGATAAGATAATTCTTTATTCGTCCCCCAGTGGGGAAATTTGCATTGTTACAGCAGCAGATATAAAGATATAAAAAATAAAAAATATATATAAGTATAAAAATATAAAAGAGAGACACACCAAGAATGCACAACAACACAAACACACAGCAGTGTGTTTTTTTTGTAAGACAAAAAAAAAAACAGCTTATGTTACGTCCAGGATACAAGTCCCAATGAATAAGCTGTTACTATGGAAACGAAAACGTATTACAATAGGCGCATTAATATTAAACTTTAATTGAATTGCAGCCGGAACTTCTGTCACAGTTTCTGCTACAGTAAATGAAAAGTTCAGTAAACTTTAAAAGAAACAATATTCTCATGTTCTTTTTGCTGCCAACGTGTTAATCTACCCGGGCTACAGAAACACGTCAGACTGTAGAGCTAGTTCTCCATTGGTTGGGTTTCTGTGGTTCTTCCTGGTTCAGTAACCAATCAGAGTGGAGGAATATGCAACGTCCGGATACAAACACGGAAATAGAGAGTGTAAACGTCAGCCGTGCATACAGCGTTAGGTTTTAGCGAATATTGTTTCTGCTAGTGATGTTTGAACTTTTATTAATAATTGGTAGAGTTTTCTTTCTCGTTCTATGGATTTTCTGCAGTTGTTATCATGGGCGTGCATCGTGTTTACCATCGGCATGTTCTCCACAGGACTGTAAGCTGCCATGTTATTCTCCAAGTTTATGACCCGAAGTGTACATTTGCTTCCTGTAGGACTTTAGAGCATTTAGAACGAAATGAACAAAACGCATCTTATCAAATAAGAGTTATTCAGTGTAGTTATATTATTATTAGTTATATTAGTGTCCTTTTTCCTTCTGACAGATAACCATAAACTCCCAGATGCCTCCATTCTTACTACATAAATAACACATAGACTGCCAGGCAAATGGTTTCCAGCACCTGGAGTTTCTTTATGACTTCTTACACTTTAAACACTATTATTTCCTCAACCCAAAATGATACAGGAGAGCAATTAAATAAGGAAACCTAAATCTCTGTGGAACTTCATAACTGCTCACTGTCACATTCTTTATTAAAGGTAGACACACTTGGAGGAGAAACTCCCTACACCTCCAGATAAAGTATTAGTTTTTAAAATATGGAAGAGAATATAATTTTGTATATAAACTGAAACAAAAATGCTAAAATATAAGGTGTTCAACACCTTTCCTGACTGGCAATGTATGTAAATGAATGATTTTACACCCAGTGTTGAACAGTGTACACTGTATGCTCTACAAGAAGCCATTTTGGATTCAGTCTGTCAGCATGGTGCATTTACAAGACGCCTGCTCATCATACTCGTTCCCTCACTTGGAGAAAGTGTTAAACCCACAGGTGATAAATCTGAGCATGAAAAGAAAAGCAGGTTCACGGGTTAGATCGGTCGGGCTTATATTCACTTTTTTTGTGGCTTTTCTTACTGCTTATTGTTGATATTTTGAAGGCTACGGTTCAATTGGTTGCCCGAGCTATAGCAGGAAATTATGGGCGCTCGGAGTTTGCACTCTGTAGGCCTTTTTGCAGCTTTCTGAGGTGATTATTAACCTGATTTAGCTTACTGCAGCCAATATTAGCTTTAGTTATTCTGCCAATATTAGATTTAGAACTTACATAAAAACAAATATTCAATTCCATTTGTCCCTTGGGGCACGGTGGCTTAGTGGTTAGCACTGTTGCCTCACACCTCCGGGGTTGGGAGTGTGATTCCTGCCTCCGCCTGTGTGTGCAGAATTTGCATGTTCTCCCCATGCTTCGGCTGATTGGCATTTCCAGATTATCTGTAGTGTGTGTGCGATTGTGCCCTGTCATGAGTTGGCACCCCATCCAGGGTATCCCCTGCCTTGTGCCCCAAGTTCCCTGAGATATGCTCCAGGTTACCCTATGACCCTGTGTGGTCACATCAGTTCCACTATTTTCCCAACTCCAGTGTCTCTGGGCTGAACTGATCCTATCCTCATTCTTTTAGTCTGTATATCTCATCCCTTTGTTCCAATATGTTTTTAATGTGCTACTTTTAGCTTCCTCTCACCATTTTCCCTCAGGGGGAATCACTGGCATTTTAAGGGCCATTTCAATCTTTATTGGCTCGAGTGAAGTTTTAGATTATTCTTTTGTGGACCAAAGATTTTGAGACAACATGACTGTAACCTTCAGGAACCAATCTTGCCCAGAAGGCATTGCAATGCAATTTCAGTTTTAAAGCAGTGGGGGAAAAATTGTGATCTAAACAGCAGCAGTAAAATTTGATTTGGTGCATTCAAATTTATGTAGCCAGCTATCTATACATGACAGGAGAGGGAACTTTAGTACTTTATAGACTGTCCAGTCACCAAGATAATTTCTTGTCACATAACAGCTTCAGGGTCTTCAGTGCAACCCTAAACTTGGGTTACTGTTTGTACGGGGTTTCATATGTTCTCCCCATGTCCACGAGATGGTTTCCACCACCCCCCAAAAAACATTCCAGTAGGTGGATTGACTATGCTAAATTGCCCCTAGGTGTGAATGTGTGTGTGAATGTATGTGCATGGTGCCTTGCGATGCACAGGCACCCTGCACATTCCTGCCTCACACCCAGTGTTCCCGGGATAGGGTCCTGATCCACCATGTCTCTGACCCAGGATAAAGATGAATCAATGAATTTTCTTGCTGTCCAGGATACAATGGTCCCCTCTGTCCATAATTCCACTCCTCTGATGGTGTTGGGAGCCTGTTCAGAAGGAAGCATAAATCAGGCTTGATGTGATAGGAAAAACCTGCCCCTGGCTATATTTTTCTACCATTGTATTACAAGTGGACACTCGAGTCATGCAGGTCACACTTCCACACTCTGAGGGGATGCAAGCTTCAAATGCCTTTGAAGTCTTGCTAAACCTTACTTGGCAGCATGTGTGTTTAGTGCAAAAATTTGGTAGCTTTTAGTGGCTTCTGACGAAGAGCCCCAATTCAAGAAGAGCCTTTAACCAAGTGGATTGGGCCTAAGTCAGCATATTTCTATTTCTATTTGACAAATCCTTCGGTGCATGTGTATGTATTTTGCAGGACCGATTTGAAGAAAATGAGAGCCACTCAGAGTGCCGATAACGTCCAGTTCCTGCCTTTCCTTACCACGTGCTTAAAGTGAGTGCGCAAGAGGCACGCAAATGTATTCAGTCTATGTATTGTGTGTGAATGTACGTAAGCATGCATACATTTGCATGTGTGCACACCCGTTTTGCATATTAGACTTGTTTTATAGTGTCTTTGTATATTTTCAGTAATCTAGGCTGGCTGTACTATGGGGTGCTGAAAAAGGATGGCACGGTGATGTTTGTTAATTCCATTGGTGCTTCTCTACAGTGTCTGTATATCCTCACCTACTTCCATTATGCCAAAGAGAAGGTGGGTAAAATAAGATCTGGAGCCAAAATAGTAACTAATCTTTACAACAAATACCTGGCCTGTTTACTATTACTTATAATTAAAGCTTTGTGGCCAAATGAGCAATTATATGTCATTTTACAGAAGATGTACTAAATAGTTACCAAGTCATATATAGTGTTTGGGCATGCAGTAGAGATGTAAAAGTGGTTAGAATTAATTTTGGATTGTTTATTTATGTGTGTGTCTGTGTGTTTGTGTGTGTGTTTGTGGTGGGTGTCTGTATCAGAGGAATATATTTGTGCAGACACTGGGCATGGTGTGTGTGTTGTGCATATCATGGGTGTATTTCAGCATGATTGTTCCTCGGGAAAGCACTCAGCTTTCGCAGCTCGGCCTCGCCTGCAGCGTCTTCACCATCACCATGTACCTGTCGCCACTTGCTGACCTGGTAAACACACATCTACACAGATTCTTTGACCTTTTCCACATATTTGAATAGTGAAGACATCAAACTATGAAATGGAATTGTTCACTGACTGAAAAGTGCTAAAAGAAATCAAGACATATATTTAAGATACTTCAAAGTATCCTTGATGACAGCTTTGCACAATCTTGGCATTCTCTTAGCAGCAGCTGGGATGTGTCAAGAAGTTCCCATATGCTGTGCACTTGCTGACTGATTTTTTCCTATATTCTAAATAAAAATGATTTATTGAAGGAACATTTTAAAATATATTTTTCTAATATTTCATTTAAAAAATGACCTAAAACATTAGATTTCCACACAAGTCCTAAAAGTAGATAAAGAGAGCCCGATTAAACAAATGAGACAAAACAACATATTAACACACACACATATATATATATATATATATATATATATATATATATATATATATATATATATATATAATTACATCTGTGAGTGGCAAAAGTATGTGAACCTCTAGGATTAGCAGTTAATTTGAAAATGAAATTAGAGTTAGGTGTTCTCAATCAATAGGATGACAATCAGGTGTGAGTGAGCGCCCAGTTTTATTTAAAGAACAGGGATCTATCAAAGTCTGATCTTCACAACACGTTTGTGGAAGTGTATCATGGCACGAACAAAGAAGATTTCTGAGGACCTCAGAAAAAGAGCTGTTGATGCTCATCAGGCTGAAAAAGGTTACAAAACCATCTCTAAAGAGTTTGGACTCCACCAATCCACAGTCAGACAGATTGTGTACAAATGGAGGAAATTAAAGACCATTGTTACCCTCCCCAGGAGTGGTCAGCCAACAAAGATCACTCCAAGAGCAGGATGTGTAATAGTCTGCGAGGTCACAAAGGAGCCCAGGATAACTTCTAAGCAACTAAGTTAATGTCCATGAGTCCACCATCAGGAGAACACTGAACAACAATGATGTGCATGGCACGGTTGCAAGGAGAAAGCCACTGCTCTCTAAAAAGAACATTGCTACCCATCTGCAGTTTGCTAAAGATCATGTGGACAAGCCAGAAGGCTTTTGGAAAACTGTTTTGTGGATGGATGAGACCAAAATAGAACTTTTTGGTTTAAAGGAGAAGCATTATATTTGGAGAAAAGAAAACATTGCATTCCAGCATAAGAACCTTATTCCATCTGAAAAACATGGTGGTGGTAGTATCATGGTTTGAGCCTGTTTTGCTGCATCTGGGCCAGGATGGATTTTGATTCATTGATGGAACAATGAATTCTGAATTATACCAGCGAATTCTAAAGGAAAATGTCAGGACATATGTCGGTGATCTGAATCGCAAGAGAAAGTGGGTCATGCAGCAAGACAACGACCCTAAGCACACAAGTCATTCTACCAGAGAATTGTTGAAGAAGAATAAAGTTAATGTTTTGGAATGGCCAAGTCAAAGTCCTGACCTTAATCAAATAGAAATGTTGTGGAAGGACCTGAAGCATGCAGTTCATGGAGGAAATCTACCAACATCCCAGAGGTGAAGCTGTTCTGTACTGAGGAATGGGCTAAATTTCCTCCAAGCTGACGTGCAAGACTGATCAACAGTCACCAGAAACATTTAGATGCATTTATTGCTGCACAAGGGGGTCACACTAGATACTGAAAGCAAAGTTTCACATACTTTTGCCACTCACAGATATGTTATTTTGGCTAATTTCCTCAATAAATAAATGCCCAGGTGTAATATTTTTGTCTCATTTGTTTAACTGGACTCTCTTTGTCTACTTTTAGACTTGTGTGAAAATCTGATGATGTTTTTGGTCATATTTATGCAGATATATAGAAAATTCTGAAGAGTTCACAAACTTCAAGCACCACTGTATCTTAGAAACAAATGTTAAGAGTAAGCTTTAGATAAAAAGATCTTGGTAACATTTACAAGTCTAACTTTTTAACTGATACTGTACAAGGGGTACAGGTGGCTACTATAACGCAACATGCAACACACACTGCTATAATGCTTGGTTAAAGATAAAACATATATTTAAATCAAATATTCTGTATTATACGAATATACACTACATGGCCAAAAGTATGTGGACACTTGACCATCACACCCATATGTAGTTCTTCCCCAAACTGAACTACAAGAACAGGAAAGTTGCAAACCCACAGTTTTTTGAATGTCTTTGTATGCTGTAACATTACAATTTCCCTTTACTGGAACTAAGAGGCCCAAACCTGTCCCAGCATGCCAATGCCCCTGTGCACAAAGCGAGCACCATGAAGACATGGTGTCACATTTGAATTAATTTCTTCACCAGAGTATAGTTCATTTTACTTGTTGTTAAATGATGATTGTTTGAAATGAGCATTTCCTGACAAATCTTGTACAATTGAGAGTGCACACATCAGCTGATGCAATACAAGCCTGTAATGTAAGGCAACATTTCATTTTGATATGAAAGTTCACTGGGACGCTATTATATATTATATATATATTTATTATAGCTCCTACTTGTGTTATGATGCAGAAGACTGCATTGGGTTCCACTCTTCTCAGCCAAGAACAGGAATCTGAAGCTGCAGTGGGCACAGGCTCACTGAAACTGGAAAATCGTCGTCTGGTCTATTTCCAGCCCACAACTGTCCAGTTTCTGTGAGTCTGTGCTCACTGTAGCCGCAGATTCATTTTCTTCCCTAACAGGATTCGAACCCGATGTGGTCTTCTGCTGTTGTGGCCCATCTGCCACAAGGTTCAACGTTTTGTGCATACTGAGATGCTTTTCTGATCACCACGGTTGTACAGAGTGGCTGTTTGTGTTACCATAATCTTCCTGTCAGCTTGAAAAAGTCTGGCCATTCTCCTCTGATCTCTCTCATCAACAAAGCACTTTTGCCTGCAGAACTCCAGCTCACTGGATGTTTTTGTTTTTCCATGCACCATTTTGTATAAACTCTAGAGACTGTTGTGTGTGCAATTCCTAGCAGATCAGCAGTTTCTGAAATGCTAGAGTCAAAATCGCCGAGACCACATTGTACCCCATTCTGATGTTTGATGTGAACATCAACGGAAGCTCTTGACCTATATCTGCATAATTTTATGATTGCTCTGCTGCCACTTGATTGCATGATTGGATAATTGTGTGAATGAGAATGTGTTCTTAATGAAGTGACCAGTGAATGTGGTATACCAGATCATGAGAATTCCATGAAGCTATATTTACAGTCAGAAAAGTCTTCAAGTCAGCTGTAATTTTTTTCCCCCATGCTTCCTGCTGTGGAAGCCAATCAAAAAAGAGACATAATGCAACACAATGGCATAATATAATTCTGAAAGTAGGACAGAGTAACAGAGACACAGAAACACAGAGAAATAGCAATCAGTGCCATGAACAGACAGAGCAGTAGCTGAGGTTTTTCAAAAGGGCAAAGCATTAATATGAATGATGCGTCTCGTAGAAGTCATGCCAAAATTTTTCTCTGTTAATTTATTCTAATATTTTGGTATTCTGTATTCATCTGTTATTAATGTTAGAATTAAGCAATATCGCCTGAGCTAGAGAGCTGAATACTGTATCAGCACGGCTGTGATACAGCCACAGGTTGCTCTGATATTCACTATATCAACATGACTGTGAGTGTGATTAAGTAAGTAATATTGTGCAACTATTTTGAGAGTTTTTTTCTGTGTTAACGAAAATAGTTACCAAAGGAGCCACAGCTGGGTAGAACTTTGCATGCTGCCATGACAACATACAAACTGACTGACAGCTCATAGCAAGTGTAGTAATGGTTTCAGTGTAATGAACTCCTGCTAGGATTGGAATTTAATGTAGTGAACATAGACAAGCAGCGTGATACAAACAGTGAAATGTACCAGTGCTGTTATTCTAAATATCAGCACTCTTGGAACGCTGTGTGTCCAATCAAATTAGTGGAACAGAACAGACTGTTGGTATAAAACTAATTTATATTCCAGGAAGTGTAACAATTTGATACAATAATCAATAACAGACCTACTGCTAATAAATATGTTATTAGAATGTTACACTGACAATAATATTCAAACTATTTATACAGCCATCACATGACCACTGTTTATACAGCCATCACATCACCTGTGTTAATTTCTTGTTTCTGTTCTAGTCTCTAGCTTTAGAGCCTTGTTATTCTTTTTGTCATTGAAAATGATGACTTCATCGTAATCATTTGGGAAACAACTGAGACAGCATTTCCTTGCCAGACTCAGAATCCTGGAATTTGTCATCTTAAATATGGAAAATGAATCATTCCACTGTAGCTGTTGTGGTTTGGGAAAGGGGCTTAGATTTTTAGTTCTGCAAAATCCTTTCCATGTGTTGATGTCACGTCACATAGTTGTATGAACTTAGATGCTAAGATGTTAAACATGATCAGCATCACTTTTGACCTCTTGGGCTTGTCCTTGTAATGTAACCCTTGAAAGTTCTATGTAGAAACATACAACAAAGTGTTTCCACTTCAGAAAGGCTTTTAGGAAGCTAAGAGCCTAGAAAATCCTGTCTTTCTTATGGCTGGTTTATTCTTCTGCATAAAAGTGTATTTGCAGCAATGTTGCTGAGAGAGGGTTTATAACCAGCATTTCAAAGACGCAGTGCGTATTAATGCCTAATAGCAGTACTTCAGTGAGTTAGAACCTGGAAATTAGTGGTATCAATCCACTTCTTCTCTCCATTCATTCAGGAATGAAGCGCAACATTTTCATTTCATGTTTTTCATTTTCTGAATCTTTGTGGACATGTACTTCTTACTTGCAAGTATGCTGGCAGACACCTATGTGACCTCCCACACACAACGCCCTTGCATGTTCACAAATACGCGGACGTAGAGATATCAATCAGGCCTAAGAGTGCAGAGTGTACCATCTGATCAGGATGGTTACAGTTGAGCAACTTGATATCTTTGGAATCACAGTGTCATTTCTTATATAATGATGATCAAACTTCTGTGATGGAAACTTTCCAAACCCAGACCCATCCATTGTTTATGAAGTAAATTAGTTAGTGCAAAATAAAAGTTTAGGCACAGCAAACAAACAGCAGCTCTGGCATGTCATTATACATACAGAATGTCATTGTATGTTTTTACAGATGCATTAAAACTGTACCTGCTCACCAAATGTAGCCTACAGTCATAGGCTTAGCCCAGGAAAAACCTGATTTTGATGCTCTCATGCACCTCAGTAATAGCAAATGTAAAAAGAAACAAGATTATTTTTCCAGAAGAGGACTGCTGTGAGAGAAGCCCTTTGAACTGCAATCTGTCACACTCATCAAGACAAGTTTGTGAGCAGTTTCTCGTAGCAATGTGGGTTCCTTCGACTACAGCACTGATTTGCAGTTAATTTGAATTTGCCGAATAATAAAGAGCATAAAAATGACAACTGGGTTTATTTTTAATGCCTTAACAATCGTTTTATAAAGTGCAGGTGTGTTTTGTGTTTAATCTTTTCTCCCCCAAAAGCTCTTACACACTTGTTTAATACTTATACAGTATGTTTTAGTTTTAGTTCGTTACTATTAACGTTCCAAGAGAAACTTTTTTTCTTAGCTATAATAGGAAGACAGCTTTTTTCTATTATGGATTTTTCTCTTATAGATTTTTTCTCTTGATCGTCAGTGTCATAAGAGCAATACTGTTTCTGCTTATAAATGTGTTTATGTTTGGCAGTGGAACAGAGCAGACAGATTGAAACATAAAAAGTACTGTTGCTAAACAGCTTTTCTGTCTGTCTCTCGGTGTGTCTTTTTTTTTGTCTCCCTCTATTGTATGGGGTTTTGATCCATTGCTCTGTCTACATGAAGCTATAGTTAGTTTCCTGTCTTTCTTTTCCCTCTTTTTGTTGCTTCCTGTTTTTCATGTCACTGTGTGAGTATCCATGACTTTATGTGCTGGGAAATGGTGTCCCTCTGTCTCTCACTCTGTGTGTGTGTGTGTATGTGTGTGAGTGTATGTGTGTGTGTGTCTGTGTGTATGTGTCTGTTTGATACTGAATCACACATAACCCATCACCATCTTAAATCTTGGAGCCTTTAGGGGATTAACAGATTTTAGTCCGTTATTCCATTGTGTTCTGTGTCTCTTCCAGCTGGAGATAATGCGCAATCGTTCAGTAGAGCGTTTGTCCTTCTCCCTCACTGTTGCCACCTTCTTTACATCCACCTCCTGGACTCTGTATGGCCTTCAGCTGGGGGATTACTACATTATGGTGAGGAAACACACCTACATAATTCATATTTATCCATTTATAACAATAACATGCCCTTGACAAGCATAACAAGATGAAGAGCTTGGTGTCCTGTTCTCGGGGAACATAATTTCTGTGAGTCACAAGAAGCCCAATTTATTCATCTCATGTTACTTACGCAGCTTTTTGAAATGGCTCCAAATTAAATTGCTTTCAGGCCTTTAGTATCATTTATGTAATACTGAATATATGTAGTGCATAATAAATATAATGTATTTTGGTCAAACTGTTATTAATAGCTTTCACTTGTGATTTTTGATGATGAAGGAAATTGTCTCTTAGCTTTCGTTCGCAATGTGTGTAACATCGCTAGATTCCTGTAGCAGAAAAGAAGGCCACACTTCATGCCTCTCATTATTCTGAAACAAGCACAAGCATTCTGACTAATAAAAGTACTACAGAAAATTTGAAATGCTTCTTCTTAAAGTCTTAATGTTATTCATCTTTATGGGCTTTATGGGTTTATAGGGCTAATAAAAAAAATGAAGGAGAATGTGATATAGCTATTAGAGTGATTGATGTGATTCTGGAATTGCCTTGGAGATTAAGGGGTTCAATTGACTATGTTTACATGCACATCAAATTCAGTTTAAGGTCTATATTCGGGTTGCGGCCACATTCTGAATACGATGTTTATATGCATACAGGCGTCGGAATATGCCTATATGCATGGCTGTTGTAAATATGCTGATGTACACATGTGCTTTTCCTCTTATTTCCTGGGAGATTCAAGATGCTGCCATTGGTTATAGAGTATGCTCAGTTATTAGATTTATTAAATTAGATTAGATTAGATTTCCATTAAAACAGGCATATTCCAGAATTTGGAGAATCAGAATATTGTCTTAAACTGAATCGGGCATTCGGATTGTGGCATTTACATTGCTCAATACTAATTAGAATATTGCCAAATTCTGATTAATATCAGAATATTGATGTGCATGTAAACAGACAATGACAGACGAGTAGTTTTGAGATACCTTATTTCAGCATTGCAGATGTGTTTAAGGAATAGAAAACATACTGTTTATGAATAACTTAATTTCTCTCTCTCTCTCTCTCTCTCAGGTGCCCAACATCCCAGGTATTGCAACAAGTCTCATCCGTTTCTTCCTCTTCAGGCTGTTCAACTCTGCTAGTCAAGACAAGCAGTCTTATAAATCCCTCCAGACCAGGGCAGATCTAATCTAAGCAGATCTGAGTTACCAAGTGCCTTAGCCATGTTCCCTAGGCCAATCTAAACCAAATCCCCATCACCTATTATGTCACACCCTGTACTTATACAATCTATGTATGAAGTTTTCTTTGTCTATTCACCTTATTGCTATTAGTAGAAGCCAAATCTAAACCAAACTTACCACTTCTCAAACAATCCAGAAGGAATATGCATAGGCTCAGTGGTTATGGTTGTCTGCTGGTAACTAGACATTTGTAAGTTCAGTTCCAAGCTTTGTCACACTGCCACTTTGAGTAAGACCCTTAACCTTCAAATGCTTCGGGGTGTCTGTACGCACTGTGACCCCAATTTAAAAAGCATGGTTATGTGGAAAGAAAATTTCCTCAAGCCTTGGTTGATTGATCCTCAGATTTACAAATGACACCTCAAGAGTTGTGCTCACTAACAGATAAGAGCAATAAAATGAAATTTCAGTCTTATCTGCAAATTAGATTCTGACACCCTGAAGCATTATGTTCAGCTATTGTTTTACACAAATATGCCTTTTAATTGCCAATTTATTTCTGTTTTCCATAATTTCCATGTAAATGCCTTAATGTGACAATTGGTTAGTGGCTGTTTCAGTGGCGGACTTGCACAAAGCTTTGCTGAATGTATGTACTGAATGTATATACAATCAAGTCCATGAGTATTTGGACAGTGAAACAATTTTCGTAATTTTACCTCTGTACACCACCACAGTG
Organism: Pangasianodon hypophthalmus; assembly: GCF_027358585.1. Taxonomy (NCBI): domain Eukaryota; kingdom Metazoa; phylum Chordata; class Actinopteri; order Siluriformes; family Pangasiidae; genus Pangasianodon; species Pangasianodon hypophthalmus. The sequence continues at coordinate 25,902,744 of NC_069710.1, forward strand.
GATTTGAAATGAAGCAATCCAGATGTGACTGAAGTGTAGACTTTCAGCTTTAACTAAAGGGTTTAACAAAAATATTGCATTAATCGTTTAGGAATTACAGCCTTTTTTTTTTTTTTTTTTTTTTTTTTTTTATACACACAGTCCTTCCATTTTTGCAGGCTCAAAAGCAATTGGACATTTGACTGATAAGCAGTTTGGTCTGCCTGATAAACAGGTGTGGCCTGTTTCCGCATTATTTCATGACAAATTAAGGAGATAAAAGGTCTGGAGTTGATTCCAAGTGTTGAAATTGCATTTGGTAGCTGCTCATGGGAATTCTCACCATGCGGTGAGTCGATGCAAGTGAAGAAGGCCATCGTTAGGCTGAAAAAAAAACCCAGAACTGTCAGAGAGATAGTAGAAGCTTTAGGAGTGGCCAAATCAACAATTTGGTACATCCTTAAAAAGAAGGAATGCACTGGCGAGCTCAACAACACCAAAAGGCCTGGAAGACCACAGAAGACAACTAAAGTGAAGGAATGCAGAATTCTTTCCTTGGTGAAGAAAAACACCACAACATCTAGCCAAGTCAAGAACACTCTCAAAGGAGGTAGATATATCATTGTCAAAATCTATAATCAAGAGACACCTTCATGAATGTAAATACAGGCAGTTTACCTCAAGATGCAAACCAGTGGTAACAGTCAAGAACAGAAAGGCCAGATTAGAAAAAAAAAAAACTCTTTAAAAAAAAATTAAAAAAAACACCCTGACCTCTTCTGATGCGAGATTAAGTTATTCCCGGATGATGGGAAGAAAAAAGTATGGAGAAGGAAAGGAAGGGCGCATGATCCAAAGCATACCACATCATCTGTCAAACATGTGGAGGAAGTGTTATGGCGTGGGCATTTATGGCTGCCAGTGGAACTGGGTCACTGGTGTTTATTGATGATGTGACTGCTGATAGCAGTAGCAGGATGAATTCTGAAGTGTATAGAGCTAAACTTTCTGCTCAGATTCAGTCAAATGCTGCAAGACTGATAGGACAGTGCTTCACACTATAGATGGAAAATGACGCAAAACGTACCACGAAAGCAACCCAAGAGCATGAAAATGGAATTTTCTTAAATGGCCGAGTCTGTCACCTGACCAACTGTGCATGCTTTTCACTTACTGAAGACAAAACTGAAGGCAGAAAGACCCACATGCAAGCAGCAACTGAAGGTAGCTGCAATAAAGGCCTGGCAAAGCATCTCCAGGGAGGAAACTCAGAATATGGTGATGTCCATGGGTTCCAGACTTCAGGGAGTCATTGACTGCAAAGGATTTGCATCCAAGTATTAAAATATCCCTAATATTTATGATTGTTAGTTTGTCCAATTACTTTTGAGCCTGTGAGAATGGAGAGATGATGTAAAAAAAAAAAAAAAAGATGAAAAAAAAATGATTGTAAAACCCCTTGAATTAATGCTGAAAGTCTACACTTCAGTCACATCTTGATTCACAGCTTTATTTCAAATCCATTGTGGTGGTCTACAGAGGCAAAATTATGAAAATTGTGTCACTGTCCAAATACTTATGGACTTGACTGTACTGTAAAAGCTGACCCAGGACCAGACAGACAATGATTTAAAACTCATGCTTGGCAGCATTTTGCTGGAGCTCCACTCTGACACACCCTGGTCCCTAAATAACGTTATCGGGTGTGCTTGGTTTGGGCAGGAGTGAACATGCACACTCCCTGATCTCTGGGTGTGACTTAGTTTATATCTGCCTGATGTGCCAAGAGCTTGTGCACTTCCGCTAACCTAGAGAAGCCCTTGACTCCTTGGCTTGGTTTGGGTCATGTTGTTAAGAGTTTATACTAGTGTATTTGTGTGTGGCCCTGGACAATATGGACAATATGGTATGCATTGTTTTTAAAGTTGCCCCATACTAATTGGTCGGGTAATTGTGTGACTGTTCATCATTATTGCACTATAAGGCTAAAAGCTTCTAATAGGAAACAATACATACTGTCACTGTGTTGCTAAATCTGCATAGAACTTTGCTTGAGAGATATTTTTGTTAGACATTTCCTTATAGTGCACCTTTAGTCCCATAGTACTCTATATTTGTATCCCATACTGGATTGTATAAAGTTGCAGGCTCTGATAGCCTCTATTAAAGTATCGTAGTAATTATGCTCACATCACCCATGTCTTCAACCCAGCAAAGCAACTTTCATGATGTTTTATGATTGACATTTATGAAGCCGCTGGACTGGGATTGGTGACAGTAGTAAATGGGATGCTCTTTCACTTTCACTAGTCAAAAATTCCCAAAGAATTGCAGCATGAAGAATGAGCGGTGTGTCAATATCAGCAGTACAGATATACAAGTCCAGACTCCTTTCACTTTGCATTAGATTTCACCAAAATCTGAGTAAGGCGTAGAATGAGGATTGAAAAACAACCGATCCATGAGAAGGTGAGAGAGGGCAGATGGAGTTCTTGGCATATTGCTCCAGTACATCTGCTCAAGTCCACAAGATTTGAGTTAGAGACCAACAGAGGTACATATTTATTCGTATGTGTTCATATATACAAGGCCAATAAAAGGAAGAGCTATGAGTACCAGCATCTTATTTCTCATAAAGTGCTTTGGTGTCAGCTCTGTAGGAGTGGTGTTGATAAAAAAGGTTCCAATGCTGTTTTATCTGTGCTTTATTGTGTTTAACAAAGTTTTATACTCTCTACTGGGGTGTTTTCAGCCAGGGACTTGCGATACAAAAATGATATTTACCTCAATGATCATTGTGCTGTTATCCGTATCGAATATATTTAATATGTTTGTAAAATGTAACACCTTCCGTAATGATGTGTGAGGAGTTTTACTGTATACAATGTTCTTATATGCTACATTTTATCGGTGTGGACTAAATGGATGTTTGTTTTCTGTTTTGACTGAATTTCTCAGAAATAAAAGATTATATAAAGATCTTTATGTAATGAGCATCTTCTGTGCCTGATTTTGAAGGAAGAATTAGAGTAGAGAAGCACAGCTTAGCATGTGAATGCCAGTGGATTTTCTCTCAGAGAGGATAATCTCTCTGTGAAAAGCACAGGCAAACAAAAAATGATCCTTGGTATTACGGCTCACTATATGGAATGCGATTCATATGAATCTGTGAGATTGCCAGACAGGCTTCTTTTTTTTTTTTTTGGCTTGTAATGTCGCTACTAGCATGAATGCAATAATTGTCAGTGTATCCTAGAGAAGCTGTGCATGCAACTGCTTCCCTCTGGTTAGGGAGAGATGAAAGCAGGGAACATGGGAGTGACTGATAATCACAATTGTCTGGAGGTCAGGTTAAAAGACACGGGGTGGTGGGAGTTCAGGACAGATTTAAGAAGATTTAATTGTGTTAAGAAACAAAGATATGACAAATACAGTGTATAATACATGCATATCAGAGACCATAATTGTACACAAAATTTGTACATACATGTACAACCCCTTAATCTGTGTGTAAATATACATGAGTAGACAGTTTTATGAGTTTAATAGCAGTTACATGAGTCAGAGTGGAACCAATGTCTGCAGCTGATAAAGATGCTATTGTTTTTGTTTTACTGCGTCTGCCCATTAAGTGTCTAGCTCTCTACACCACACAATGCACTGATACTGAATAAAACACTCAGGTATAAGCTAATGCATTTAAGTGCACTTAGTACATTGTGCAAAAAATGTGTATGCTATGTTTATGAGGGCATGTTTATGAATTATGAAAAAGTCTTTGCAGGGTCCACTGTGAGTAGCTTAAAGTGATTATATATATAAAACCCACCCAAAACTGTTGCTGGTGAGGATTTTAAGGTGGGTTTTCATGTTAATATAGTGGGAATGTATTAGACCAAAATGTCAGACATATTAATCATTTATCTAACTCACATTAACTTGAGATTGTGTGAGCCTTTACGCTTTCTACATACTCATATCACCATTTCACCTGTCCATAAGCTGCTGTGTTTAAAAAACTCTGATGTCTCCCCTCTGTATGTTTAACCACTATTCTGTTTCTGATGCTGATAAAAGATTCACATTATGAAGTGATCGTGGAGTCAGAGTTGCCAGGGGCTTTCAGTGTTAAAATTAAAATAACCACACAGTGCATTGTAGGTAATACACACACTGCTTTGGCTGCTGTGTGGCTGAGTTGTACATTGTAACGTTTGAAAAGAACTATCAAGAGGTCTTGTTAGGATGGATTCTATGCATTCTCTTATGCATCTTATTCCTGTGATGGTTGTTAAAGTGTCTTATACTCTTGTAAAGACGCTTACACTAACACATAAATTCTGCTGTATGTGAGTTATTGATGCTGACTGCCAGCAGTGAAGAAAATTTTGCTGAGTTTACTGATGTTTCGGGGGGGGGAGATATGTCTTTTTATTTCAAAAGCCAAATCGTTTCAGGTGTTTAGCTTGTTTTTTAAGGCCTCTGACTTCAAAACAGACATTTGGTGATGTCACTGGCTGCAAGCTTGATGTTATTACATGCTGTGGATATGAAGCTGTAATTACTTTAATTAGAGGTGGAGAGATGCTTTACTGCCACGTGACTCAGATGGATAGACATTTTCTTTTCATATCTCAGCTGCGGGCATTGTGGGTGAGTGTGTGTCAGGGTCACGTATCTCGGGAACGCTGTTGAGAATACATCCTAGATGGGACATCAGTGCATCGCAGGGCACCATGTACACACACTCATCCAATCTCACTACTGACATGTTTTTGGGAGGTGGGAGGAAACCGGAGAACACAGAGGAGACCCACACAGACACGGGAAGAACATGCAAAACTCCACATAGGCAGTAACCTGAGCTCAGGATTGAACTTAGGACCCTGGAGCTACGTACTTTTCCGCTGTGCACAAAAAAGTGCATCAGAATAATAAAGTGTGGCTTCTTAAAGGTAGAAACAGTCTTTACTTTTGTGACATATTAATGTATCTTAATGAAAAGAGCTTGAATACATAGTTATGGTCAGCCATAATGTTCAACAAGCATGCAGGCAGTGAGGCTTCTTTGTCTGTGTGTGTGTGTGTGTGTGTGTGTGTGTGTGTGTGTGTGTGTGTGTGTGTGTGTGTGGGTGGGTGGGTGTGCATGCAGGAGAGTGCATTGAAGAAGCCTATGTTGGGCATGCAGTAGCTACAGTATTAAAATTTAAATGGATAATGGACAGGAAGTACACAAGGGTCTTTAAATGACAATAGACTTCTGATACTTGTAACACACAAATGTGTTTGTGTGTGTGTTTGTGTTTGTGTATGTGTGTCAGGCTAATCAGTCCAACAATGGGTGTCTGCTCAAAGCTCAAAAACAGGATCCCTGTTTTTCCTGAGTAGTCTCCATGGGATTCACATACACACACACACACACGCACAGGCCATTTGTGTCACTCTGATTATCTATCACTCACACTCTAAGCTGTTTGCAGTCATATTATGTCTTGGACATACACATAGGCCAGATTATCTTCCTATGCTATGGCTCTTTGTCTATACTGGGGTGTAGGCAGACTGTAAACAAGCACATATTCATTCATGATGGGTGGTGCAACCTGCTAGCGTGTACGTGCAGGTCCGAATTTGGCACCAGAGTAGTTTTGTGGTTTATGAGGGATTTGTGTGTTGTCTCAGCTTCCTTCTTCATGTTAAAGCACATCTTGGTGTTGATCAGGGCTACAGCCATGAATGAAGCACATGATGTATTGGGAGGCTCATTCATAATGTTTTGGTTTTGCTTTTTTTTTTTTTTACTTTTTTTTTTTAACAATTGGTTACACATAGTGCTGGGCAATTTTCAGAATGTTCTAATGGAGATTGTACATATATTTTTTTATATATAAACATCCATAAATGTTATTTAAAAGTTTAAACCAATATGAAGGAAAAACACAGTCTTCTTAACCTGATAAATGCCTCCTCCTGCACTTCTTAGATGAAAAAAATACCTGCCAAGATAAACAGGCAGCACTTCACCGAGGACGGCGCTCCTAACAAAGAAAGATTCAAATATCACTTCAGAGATATGGAATTGGTACAGCTTTTTTATCCTAATCGGTAATTCGCTGGTCAGAATTACATCATTTTCGACCTCGGCACAGTCGACAGATGAAGTGGGGAGATGGCCACCCTCATGTTTGGATTTTGTTAGCAACAAGCTAGGCAGCTAACTCTGAAGAGTGATGCATATTTTCATTCTCAAATAGCTAACTGTATAGTCAGTGGTTTAGATTTAACAAAGGAATATGTCTGTATTTTGATTAGTCTAAAGCTAATACTTATATACAGTGTAACTCGTTTAAAGGTAAGAAGTTTTACTTTGTTTATTTCTGATGCTATGTGCAGCCATGTTGATTAGACATCACTCCATAAACAGAGAAGGAGCTCGGATTTGAGAAAAATACCCAAGTTGACTTCTCAGTTGTAGTGCCATTTCATGTCACGAACGACATAGTCCCCATTTACTCTATTAAGAAAGAAGGGTTCACTAAGTTATGCAACAATTGTGGTATAAAATGTCTTTGTAGGCTGTAGCATTACAGTTTCCCTTCACTGGAACTAAGGGACCTAACCCAAACATGGTCCATGAAGACATGGTTTGCAAAGGTTGATGTGGAAGAACTTGAGTGTCCTGCACAGAGCCCTGACCTCAACCCCACTGAACATCTTTGGGATTAACTGGAACACTGACTGCACCCCAGGCCTCTTCACCCAACATCACTGTCCTCACACAACAGCCTGACCTCACTAATGCTCTTGTGGCTGAATGAGTACAAGTTCCCAAAGCCACACTCCAAAATCTAGTGGAAAGCCTTCCCAGAAGAGTGGAGGTTATTACAACAGCAAAGGAGGACTAAACCTGGAATGGGATATTCAAAAAGCCCTTTGGGGGTGTCCCAAAAGGCTCCGTACACTTTTTTAGCAAAATGTCTTCAAAAATTTTTCATACTTAGTTTATATTATATATTTTTTTCAGATAGCCTTTAAGAATGCCTTTGACAAAAGAAGAACGTATTGACATCAGTCTCATGGCTACAATGGACTTTAAGAGGAAACATGACAAGCACATCACACACCACACTGCTGCCAAACTTATTAACAAATTCAAAACGCCTGGAAGTGTTGCGTACCAACTGAGAAGTGGATGTCCATGAACATCCACTGAGGAAGGCACAACCAGTGTGGTGCTGGTATACATAGTCCCCTATGTCTGGATACTTTTGGGACAGCCTGTATATCTATTAGATGTACAGTACACCGAAAAGAGTGATGCACTGAATTGACTTGACTCAAATTCCTTCATGAACAAAATATATTACATCAACACCATTTTGTCTTTCAGTTTGCTTACTTTTTCAAATAATTGTAATATTTTATTCATGTGGAAAATGTTGTGTTCATTTGAATCAGGTCATTTTTTTTTTATTCAGTACATTTAAAAGAAAACACCACGGGAATAGGAATAGATGCAGCCAAGTTCAATTTTGTTTGGTTTTTAACTTATGTTGAATAGTTTTCAAAAAATATGTACACATGTGAAAATGGACTGTAGAAACACAACTGGAGGTTGCATTTGAGTGCGTTTTACGTTTACTTTTGGGTCCAAGCAGGGAAAACTGATCCACAGTTCCATCCACACAGTCCGCTGATGTGCTAACTATGTGAAGAGTTTTGAAAAAGCGAACTCAGTATAAATAATAAATGCATGTAACTAATTGTTATAAAAAAAAAAAAAATAACTGTAAATGACTTAAATGACTGTTGTGTGTGTTGTGTGATGATCATCTGCCACATTGAAATTTTGTGAGTATTTCTACTTTTCGCGTAATGTAGTGCTAATCAAATAACACTCATTTTTAAATAAGTTCTATTTCAAGCTATCTTTAATTCATAGGTTAATAGGTTCATGTTCACACACCAAAAGGTCATGGGATGGTGTTGATTTTTTTTAAAAAAATTTTTATACAAACATGACCAGTGAATGCAGGGTAAAATAATTTACTCCATGTGTGCAATTCAGTAATTCTCTAGGAGTATTTCAAAGGGTGTGTGTGTCTATGACAGTCTGTGTATATGCCTGATGTGTAGCACTTTCTTCAGCACTCGTGTTGTTTTAAATGTGCTATAGAAATAAATTTGACTTAACTTGACATGATTATGTTTTATTAGAAATATTTTGTATGTGCTGCTTGTATCCACTTTGGCCCTGCTTGTGGCACTATTCTGTGTGTGGGCATGTTTTTATATCTTGGTGGGGACAAAATGTCCCCAGTAGGTTTTGACCTTGTGGGGACATTTGGCCAGTCCCTATGAGGAAAACTGGCCAAAGTTTTCCTTTTAGTTACTGATGTTAAGGTCAGGGTTTAGGGGTATGAGTGTGTGTGTGTTTCAACGTTCTCAAAGCAGCCCTCATCACAGAAACAATCATTTTAAATGGTTAACTCATCTCAGGTGGATGTTTCTGATAAGCGGTTGGTGTTTTTTAAAAATTGTCACAACTGTTTTTAAATTCATATTTGTCTATTTAAAACAGATCCATTCTTAGTACTTCTATATAACTGAATTTGGGAGTTTTACATATGAGCTAAATTTGTGATGTCACAAAATAACCTCTGTGGCTTGAACCAATCACATATTATATGCTAATTAGTTCAAGGTGTCCTGGCCCTTATCCACAGAACCAAAGCTAAGTAACCTAATGTTAGTGATGATTGTTATTGTATACTTTGGCAGATTTGACTACTGTTATATTAATCTCTAAGAATGTAATGATGCAAAGCATGATTCTGATACTGAAATCCCACTGGTTTCTACCTGTATATTTACCTTTATAAGGGTAAAGGTGTAGAGATGTCTCTATGCTGTTTAAATAATTCATTAGGAATTGCATTACAATTGATAGTTTTAATGGTTTAAGAGTAACTCTTTAGTGGTACTTTAAGATCTTTTTGCTTGGACTGTTTCAGATTTGTCTGTCCAACACACTTCAAACCTTAGGTGTGTGCACATGCTTGTGTATATATCCTTCTTCTCTGACAATGTGTTGGTGTGTGAACATTACTTCAGCGCCGATTGATTTAACTCCAAATTGACATCGATAGCTTGAAATAGAACTTCTTTAAAAGTGAGTGTTGATTGCTTAGCACTGCATTTCGAAAGACTCATGTTAGAGGGGGTGGTGGTGGAGGGGGGTGTGTATGGGGCTGTTTTTTACTATTTTCCTTCAGTTGAAGCCACCTGTGAGCTCTTCAGCTGTTGTTTTGAAGTGAGAGTGAGGTAGAGAAAAGAAGGAATAGAGGAGGAGGAGGAGGAATGTGCCTCTCTCATTTCGCTCTCCTCTTGTTTGCTCCGCTTTCTTTCAACCTTAATTTTGTCCTTCTTTCCGTCCGATCGGTTCTTTCCCTGCCACGTTTATTTTTGTCACTTCCTTATAATTGTGTGTGCTCATCTGCTGCCTTTAGTTCAGCTGCTCGGATTTGTCAGCCATACACTACCACTGAAGTCAAAGACAAAAACCCAGGGCCAAAAGTGAATGCCACTGGCACATCTGAAAAGCAATAAGCATAAAAGAGAAAATGTGAAGGAGGGAATACAGGTATCATTTAGGCCATTTTTGAAATTTGCCTCTCACATATACACACACAGAATGCATGTATATTAACCACTTTATCTTTTATTTTTATGCACGAGCAATAATGTATTTCTCACATTCACTTGTTCCGGGTGAATAAGAGACCACTTTTTGTGTATGTGCAAGGTAAAGTGATGTATGCAAGAGCCTTTTGTGTGACTCTGAGAGCACTTTGTTTGACTGTGAGAGGTAAAGTGGTGAATGGGAGTCTTTTTGTTGTATAAGAACTGTAAATGCACCCACCCACACACATCCTCACACATCCTCACACATATATACATTTTCTGTGCTGAGAAAAGAACTCAAACTAAAAATTCATTGCAAATGCAGGTCTAAGAGTGTTTGTTAAAATATACAGTCATGGCCATAATTATTTGCACAGTGACACAATTTTCGTAATTTTGCCCCTGTACACCACCACGGTGGATTTGAAATGAAGCAATCAAGATGTGATTGAAGTGTAGACTTTCAGCATTAATTCAAGGGGCTTAAGAAAAATATTGCATTAACCGTTTAGGAATTACAGACATTTTTTACAGAGTCCCTCCATTCTCACAGCCTCAAAAGTTCAATTCAATTCAATTCAATTTTATTTGTATAGCGCTTTTAACGATGGACATTGTCACAAAGCACCTTTATATTTTTTACTATACTGTATATTTTTTACTATATATTTATACAGAAATAAATAGATTCAAATTAAATTAAACCAAAATAAATTGTAAATATGTGAATTTATCTTTACTAAGCAACCCAGAGGCAGCAGTGGCAAGGAAAAACTCCCTGAGACGATATGAGGAAGAAACCTTGAGAGGAGCCAGACTCAAAAGGGAACCTATCTTCATCTGGGTGCTAACGGATAGTGCAGTTATAAATAAATCCCTTCTACAACTGTGTACTATATGGACAAATAGTGCAATTATGCAACCAGTAAATTCATCACAGTTTTAAACCTATCCACTGTCCACTGATGGAATCTTGAGTACAAAGTTGCTCATGGCAACCGCAGTCCCAAAGCCACCATAGCAATGGCAGCCCCAAGCCATCACAGTACAACTCCCTGCATGTACTAGGATGATGGGAAGAGAAAAGTATGGAGAAGGAAAGGAAGGGCGCATGATCCAAAGCATACCATATCATACCATGTGGAGGAAGTGTTATGGCATGGGCATTAATGGCTGCCAGTGGAACTGGGTCACTGGTGTTTATTGATGATGTGACTGCTGGTAGCAGTAGCAGGATGAATTCTGAAGTGTATAGACCTAAACTTTCTGCTCAGATTCAGTCAAATGCTGCAAAACTGATAGGAAAGTGCTTCACAGTATAGATGGATAATGACCCAAAACGTACCGCGAAAGCAACCCAAGAGCTTCTTAAGACAGAGAAATTAAATGTTCTTAAATGTACAATGCAACCCAACTGAGCATGCTTTTTGCTTACTGAAGACAAAACCGAAGGCAGAAAGACCCACAAATACGCAGCAACTGAAGGCAGCAGCAGTAAAAGCCCGGCAAAGCATCTCAAGAGAGGAAACTCAGCATTTGGTGATATCCATGGGTTCCAGTCTTCAGGCAGTCATTGACTGCAAAGGATTTTCATCCAAGTATTAAAAATAATCCCAATATTTTTGATTATGTTATTTTGTCCAATTACTTTTGAGCCTGTGAAAATGGAGGGCTGCAATTCCTAAACAATTAATGCAAAATTTTTGTTCAACCCCTTGAGTTAAAGCTGAAAGTCTACACTTCAATCACATTTTGATTGCTTCATTTCAAATCCATTGTGTGTACAGAGGCAAAAATACAAAAATTGGGTCACTGTCCAAATACTTATGGACCTGACTGTAAATGTTTAAAATCTATAGGTCACAAATTCAAAACTGCAACCATTACACCCTAACAGCCAAGGTCTTAGGATGAACATGAGCAAATATAGAATCTGTTCTAATGTGAATTCTCGACTCCTGATTGGTCAGAAATCTTCATTAATTTTTTATAACAGCAGCTCTAACTGGAGTGCCATGTAATTCAAGTCACAGGTTTGTGTTAATGCCTTCGTTCTAATACATTATCATTTCTATAGGAACGGTTCATTCACAGAGACTTGGTTGGTGCTACACATGATCTAAGACTAACAATAAACAGATTCAAAACTGTGTTGTTATTCATGAAAGAAAATGACTAATGATGAAGCTTTCTTAAAGAGAGTTTCTGGAAAGAGTCTTCTGGAAGGGTAGGGGTAGTAAAAGTGAGTATGTCTTTCTGCCATGAGAAAGTCTTTCTGACAGACCACTTTTGCTTCCCAGTTTCTTGGCAACATGGCAAGTGTAATGAACATGACTAGGAGAGTGTGAGGATCCATATGCGAGAAGTTTAATCACAAAATCCACAATCCAAAAACACAACATGAAACCGGAACAAATAATCAACAATGTTTCCATGATGAAAGGGCAACTTCAAAAGAGTAGTAAAAAGATAGAGCAAGGGGCAAACACAACAAGGGAATAACAATACAAAAGGATAATTCTTACATTAGAATAAACTATTGGCAAGGCTTCGTAATTAACATAATGAACCTTCTGCTTTATATAGCACGTCAACAGGAAGTGAGTGATAGCCAAGGAAACTTCGGGGGAGGGGGCCCTCTGGTGGTGTGGTGGAGAAGTGTCCTTGATGGATGTGCCATCAAGTTGCAGTTTATTTTGTTTGTTTGTTTATTTGTTTGTTTGTTTTGTCTAATTAACTTTAAGAGAAAAAAGAGGCTGTTGAGAATGACTGTTTAAAGCTGAGATAGCATCAGTAATAACAGGAACTAACTTGTCTTTCTAGCGTTCCACAACATTAAATGTAACTATAAACTATTAAAACACACAACTTTTTACTTTTTAATAAATCGAAACTCGTATTTATTGGCAAATTGCTCTGGTATAAGAGGAAACACTTCAGAATGCGCTACTATTGGAAAATCAACTTTGGGGTGGTAATAGTAACTCCACTTTCCATTGGGCTGGATCACATCACTCCGTTCTTGCTTGTTGTCCTATAACAGCATGCCCTGTTGTGTTTACTTTCTCCATACAACATGAACACAGAAGGGAAAACTGTAAAAAATAAATAAATAAATAAATAATAATAATAATAATTATAATAATAATAATAATGTTTGTCTGTCATTGTTGCTAACACATAATCACCAATTCCTCAGTCTGGAAAAGTAGACCCATCTCAGAAAAGGTAAAATGTACAGGCTTAGAACTGAATTTACAAATACATTTGAGTATATTCATGAAAAAGCTCCCCAAATACACTACATGTTTTGCATGAATGTTTGTTGACAGCAATTCAGCCACTGCCCTTAGACTTCTAGCATAAGCAAGCTATTATGGATAAATCAATCATGACTGAAAAGACCACTAGTAAAAAAAAAAAAAAAAAAAAAAAAAAAAGGTAACATGAGAAAATAGGCATGCATTCCCTTTCAGCTGTTTGTCAGGAAGCCTGAGAGGAGAGCTGTCTGTTGCTAAGGGAACAGGTGAGGTCAGAGGTCAGCTTATAAAGCTGCATGTGGAGCATCTACACTTCACCACCCACTGAGTTTTGGGTTTTATACGTGCGGCTGCTTCGGGGGTATTTATTAGGAGGTATTTATTGAATGCACTGTACAGGTCATACATATTTGTTTCTTTTTATTTTTGCTTTTTACAGAACCATCTGTTTCTGGCATACATACCTGTGTGCTGCTCTCACACTTCTCTCCTTCAGCTCTTTTCTAATTTGAAACTTTGCTTAGACATCTAAGTTTCTTTTTCAGGTCTGTTGATCTTTCAGTTCATTAATATTTCAAACAAAATAATCAGCGCCAGTTAATAATGTATATTGTCCTAAGTGTTTTTCTAAAGTGCTGATGGAAATGACTAATGAGGTTGTGTGGCTTTTCTCTTTGCTGAAAGATTCTCCGCTGGGAAGGAGCTTTTTCCTGTGCCAGCACTTTATGATTATAAACCTGCCTATAGATTTATCACTGATATTTCTGTTCCTGTTACTGACAGCACAGTTTCTAGTCTGTATTCGTGTGTCCATGTGTTAAACTGTGCCATAATTCAAACTTTACCTCTCATATTCATATTAAATGTTCTCATCTTCAGGAGTTTCACCTCTCATATACACACTCAGTGCTCTTATGTTCACTTTACTTCTAGCATATTGATGCAGTGAGGGAATAATTTATGTCTGTGTGAGAATTAAAAGTAGTGAATACAAATGCTTATTATATGTGGGTGATAGGTCAAGTGGTAAATGTGAGAGCATTTTATGTAACTATGAGAGAAAACGATATATATGCAAGAACATTTTGTATGTATGTGTGTGTGAGAGAGAGAGTTGAAGTGTGATTCACAGTCCAAATGGCACCTCTTAAAAGGCTAAAATTCCAAATGCGCAAAATATATGCAGGTTCATACAACACTTTCAAACAAATGCAAATATTTACATCAGTAAAGACTCAGTTCAAGTCTTCTCATTTTGATGAGTTTATTCCTTTATTCCTTTTATGAGTAAGTCACATCAGAATCTCACTCACTTATCAGTAAACCTAAGTCAGTTTTATGATATCTGCTCAATAATTGTTACAGAATAATTTGTAAAGATATAATCTAACACACTTATAAGCTGATTGCAATTAAAGTTCACTTAATTAAAAAATTTCTTATTCTGTGTGTCTGCTAAAATCCATTTGAGGCATCTGCTTCTTTTATGACCTCCAAACTGCTAAGCTACTTTCTTCGCCTGGCTGGGGTCCTGTTCTTGAGGTAATTGATGAGATTTTGACATTCACTTTGGTTAAGATGGTCATCCCGGTCATTATCAGCATACTTCATGAAGTCCCGCATCATCTCAGTGCCCATGTCCTACAGAGAGAGAGAGAGAGAGAGAGAGAGAGAGAGAGAGGGGTTCTGTGCTTTAGCTACACATTGTTGTGACTGGTACAAATGTGTGACTGAGAAATGTGTCAAAAAATAAAGTGCCTTGTCAGTGATTATGCCAGCTTCAGTTACAGGAAACACAGTACAGGAGCAGAAAAACAAAAACACCTGATATAACATATGTATCTATGTCTGTGTTGACAGATATTTCGTCAGAAAGCAGACACACACCGGAACATAAGACTTCAGTTTGATTTCGATCATGTCAAAGACCCGTGCAATAGACATGGTGGAGCCACCATCTAGGAACTGGGCACAGATACTCGCATCAGATTCTGTCTGTGGATCTGAGAGAGAGAGAGAGAGAGAGAGAGAGAGTAAAATTTAGTACAGCGTGGCACGGTGACTGATCCAAAACTGAGAAACACCTTGAAGAAGTACAGACTCAGTGAGCATCGCATGGCCATCGAGAGGGGCCAACACAGACAGTCCTGGCTGCCCCGAGAGAAGAGACTGTGCCAGCAGTGCGCGCTGAATAAAATAGAGACAGAGCTGCATTCTTCACTGAATGCACTTAATATAACCACATCCGAACTGAATTCCTCACCAGAATCGAAAAAATCATCCCCAATTTTAACTACCTCTCAGACCCTGACAAACTGCCCCACCTACTGGGGGAGCACAGAGAGCGCTGCACACTAGCAACACAGCACACACACACACCTGCCACGAGGTGAGGAACAGTGAGTGACTACATTATCTAATATATGTAACACACACACACACACGCACATACATGCACACACACACATACACTATTTATTTGTTTGTTTGTTTGTTTTTCTTTCTTTCTTTTTTTTCTTTCTTTCTTTCTTTCTTTCTTTTCCTCAGGGTTCTATAAGTGTCATTACTAGTGTTTCTTTTTGACTGCATTGTTGAATGTATGTACATTTGTTTCTATATATTTATTTCTGCAGTTATTTTCTAATTTGTTCCCAAATTCTGTGTCCAAGCTTTGGAAATACAAATGTTAATAGTTATCATGCCAGTAAAGCAACCTTTTGACTTTGACTTTGACTTTGAGAGACAGAGGACCAATCATAAGCACCTGGGAGAAGTTATTAATAGTGTTAGTAAGTAGTATTTATTAATAGGGTAGTTGTTTCTACTTTCACTTTCAGCTTACTTATCTATATTTTGGCAGGGGTGTGAATCGAGAGAGTGAGAGAGAGAGAGAGAGAGAGAGAGCTTGAAATCCTAGCTTGTAATAAAAGGCAACATTGTGGAGACATTGTGGAAATGATCCTTTTCTTAGATAACCATGACAACTGGCTACAGAAATTTGCCCAAAATTGTGCTCTTTAGAGTGTTCAACAGTAGACTGTTTCTAGTGTCAAAGTTGGAATTGTGAAATCTGAAAAAAGAATACAAACTGTTGTCCGAGGTGACCACAGCGATGAGGCAAACCAGGCCCAATGCTGCAACCCAGAGACTGTAGCGAGCCATTACAGCAAAATCTCAGCCAAGCTCTGCATGAGACAAAGACACATTTATATCAGCACAGGGAACGGGACAGACCGGGACATGATGTGCAGAGATGAAGAGAATAACAGGAGGATGGGATTAGGTGAAAATGAAGAAGTAGGTTTGAACCTGTCATGTACACACACGCACACACACTCACTCGTTTGTCTTACTAGCGTTGTTAGGACCTTCCACTGACATAATTATTAATGCAGTTAATTAACTCTATGTCTACACCTAAACCTAACCCTAACCTAAACCACAGTAAACAAAATGAAATCTTTCAGCAAGGTCAAAACTGTCAGATATGATATTCCTCCCTACTTTTCTTGAATATTAAATATTCAAGATATTGAACATTTACTTTCTTTGTTTTAAATATCTCAAAAATCTTAAACCTTTTGTTAAAAAATCCAGAAAAAAAAAATCCAGATTCAATGTGCTCTCAGACTTTTGGACCTCACTGTAATTACTTATCTAAATATTTGCATTCTGCCACATCTTGATTTAATATTTGTCTTTCTTTCTTTTATTTCAATAGTTCTGATGTATGAGATAAGGCAGTATGTCTGTGAGAGCCAGTCAAATCTCTGAAAGGGCTGGAGAAATCTCCAAGATGAGGTCAAGAGCTCCAAGTTCATTGTACGTGTGAGACAGAAGGAGGAAAAAAAAACAGCAGTGAGAAATCAATACTTATGTTATATTTGTGTGACAGGATGAACTGGTTGGTTTACTCAAGCCATGAACTCTGTGGTCTTGGATTTGCTGCAGTGCATACTTGTCTTTGTTAGAATTAATTTGAGAACTTAAATGACCGAAAGAGTGTTGGAGCTTAATGCTGTGGGTTTTTCTGCTCCTCCTGCAGCTATATCACACTTGTTTTTGTATTCTGCCTTTAGAATACACGCTTTTAGAATAAAGCCTTAATTTTAATAAAATATATCATAGAGTACCTTAAATTATTTTTAGAGAGACACCATATTCACACTAAAAGTGCAAATGATGCACCCTTGGTGGTATTACTCCAGCAACAAGGAAAATTACAGCTTGGTAATTATAAAGGTACCAAGTGTATACTTACACTGTGTTTTGTACATATATTAACGTAAATATAAATGCAATGGAAAGTACAGTACTGTGCAAAACAAAACTGTCTACATTTTTTCCCCTTCACCTCATGATAACTAAGCTAGCCAGTTTCACCAAGATAGTATTGCACTGTGTGCATCCTACATTAAAGTACAAAGGTATGTCACACACCCTCATCCCAAATCCCAGTCCTTCATCTGGTTAGCAGTCACTGCTGTTATAAACCAACTGCTTTACATCACCTCATTATTAAATTGCGCATTGATACTAGAGAGCACAAATGTCTGTATTCTTGATGTTATTATGCCAGATTGCCATTTATCTGTATTATTATTTTCTTTTCACCTTTGTGTCTTTCAGCTGGGAGAAAGGAACTATGTCAGGAAGAGAGAACAGGGATGAAAGAAGATGGAAAATATGAATGCAGAGATCTGTAGTAAAGATGAGATCCTTACCTGTGTTAGGTGTACAGAAGTTTAAGCCCTTCGTGGATGTGTCAGAGGAGTAAACTGAAAGAGAAGTGTGATGTGACCTTGTATTTATGTGCGTAGGCATTTACAAGAACCAGAACAAAAGAAGGAAGGAACAAAGACATGAGGTATGTGGGTGTGTTCATGTAGAAATATTAGAAGTATTTCTAATCTCAATCACAATCTTCAAAAAGAAAGAAAGAAAGAAAGAAAGATTATTCAGTAAATACATGCTGAGGCATTTTTTATTATTATTTATTTATTCACATATCAGTCCATTTTTTTTAGTTTACCCAAATATATTGCCTCTACAGTTTTAACACATTCACAATTAATTTACAATTAATTTACAGAGACATATGAAAATGGCCAAGAATGACAGCTTTGTGCAACACACACACAAACACACTATTATTATTATTAGTAGTAGTAGTAGTAGTAGTAGTAGTAGTAGTAGTATGGACTATTATGATTATTATTTTGATTTTGAATTTTATTTATCTAGAATATCAAAATGTTTCATCTTTCCCTCCTGGAATGCTGTTATACATGTTATACAACAATCACTGTAGGTGATTATAGTTGAAAGACAGAAACACTTCCTTAAAGGAAATACAGAGCAAAAGTATGGGAGTGAACAAGTCCCAGAATTGTTTTAGAATTAATTAAATTAGCCTACAGCCAGCACAAGACAACATTTATTCATATCAATTTCACACAGTTTCTTTTTTTTCTCCAAAATATCCAATATATTCCATTAGTTTACAGTGATGTACTCTAACTTTAACTTATTACAGAAAAAAATCCACCAGACAGTCATACCAGTGTTTTACATCAACCAATTTTTTTAATAGTTTTGAGTTCACATACTCGATTTAGGCTTCAGGAGAGTCTGAATATGAATGTCAGGCATATGTGATTAAGGTTATGATTAAATAAAATTCATAAAGTTACTGAAAGCATTTATATAAACCCTTTTTTCTTGGCTAATAATCTTATTACTGTATGTTAACTGTTCATAACTGTTCATAGCACAGTTTATATATATATATATATATATATATATATATATATATATATATATATATATATATATAGTTAGGTCTGGAAGTATTTGGACAATGACATAGTTCTTGTGATTTTGCCTTTATACACCACCACAATGGATTTGAAATAAAACAATCAAGATGTGATCAAAGTGTAGGCTTTAAGAGGTTCCACAAAAATATGGCATTTACCATTTAGGAATTATAGCCATTTTAAGCAAAGTACTCCCATTTTCAGGGGCTCAAAGGTATTTCGACAATTGACTGACAAGAAGTTAATTTACCAGGTGCGGTCCATTCCCTCGTTAGGTCAAGACAAATGAAGCAGATAAAAGGTCTGGAGTTGATATCAGGTATTGAGTTGGCATTTGGCAGCTGTTCGACTGGAGCTACCAATATGAAGTCCAAGGAGATCTCAATGCAAGTGAAGGAGACCATCATTAGGCTGAAAAAACAACATAAATCTATAAGAGATATAGCAAAAACCTTAGGTGTGGCCAAATCAACAGTTGGGTACATTCTTAAAAAGAAAGAAAGCACTGGTGAGCTCAACAACATTGAAAGGCCTGGAAGACCACAGAAGACAACTAAAGTGGATGATCACAGAATCCTTTCCTTTGGGAAGAAAAACCCCTTCACAACATCAACAGAAGTCAAGAATACTCTGGAGAAGGTAGGCGTATCATTGTCAAAATCTACAGTTAAGAGACGCCTTCATGAATGTAAATACAGAGGTTTTACAACAAGGTGCAAACCACTGGTAACATTCAAGAACAGGAAATCCAGATTAGACTTTGCCAGAAAACATCTAAAAAAGCCTCCCATGTTCTGGAATAAGATTCTTTGGACTGATGAAACCAAGATTAACTTGTTCCAGAATGATGGGAAGAGAAAGTATGGTGAAAGAAAGGAACAGCTCATGATCCAAAGTATACCACATCATGTGTCAAACATGGTGGAGGCAGTGTTATGGTATGGGCATGTATGGCTGCCAATGGAACAGGCTCACTGGTGTTTATTGATGATGTGACAAGGAAAAAGTCGTGTTAGGCATATCCAGAAAAATATTCATTTTGAGTGAAGGAAGTTAAATTTGTATTTGTAATCATATTTCAGCCTTTTTTAAAATTTATTCATCATTTTATTACAACTGTTGTATATTTACTGACCCATAGATCTCCATTAAAAATATTCTGCTCCTTTAATAAGAGTCACACTTGCAGATTAGGTTTTTTTTGTCTGGTATTGTACATTTTTACAGATTTTTCAGTAATATTATGAGATGAGAAAATCTATACTTATATAGCTGACCATGTAAATAAATAAATAAAGTAAATAAGCAAGCATACAAAAGGAAAAAATATACCAGTCAAAAAAAAAAGGAAAAAAAAAAGACAAGTCAGGTTCTATGATTATGATTATGTATTCCAGTATACACTCACTGATCACTTTATTAGGAACACCTCTACCTCTGCTCATTCATGCAATTATACAACCAGGAAAGTCATGTGGCAACGCAATGCATTACATCATGCAGATACAGGTAAAGAGCCTCAGATGATGTTCACATCAAACATCAGAATGAGGGAAAAACAATCTCAGTGATTTTTGGATCACTCAAAGGTAGCTAGAGTTTGCAAAGAAAGGTGCAAAAAAAAAAAAAGGATCCAGTGAGCAGCAGTTCTGTGGGTGGAAGCACCTTGTTGATAAGAAGAATGGCCAGACTAGTTCAATCTGACAGGAAGTCTGCAGTAACACAAATAACCACTCTTTACAACCGTGGTGGGCAGAAAAGCATCTCAGACATGTCGAACCTTGAGGTGGTTGGGCTACAACAGCAGAAGAGCACATCGGGTTCCACGCCTGTCAGCCAAGAACTGCCAGGAAATGTTTTTTCCACTTTTCAATTGTCCAGTTTCAGTGATTCTGTGCCCAGTGTAGCCTTAGATTCCTGTTCTTGTGGTTTTAAGCATTGTGCTGCCTCTAGATTATTGGCTTATTTGATAATTGCATGAGTGTACAGATGTTCCTTATAAAGCGGTCAGTGAGTGTATATTTCATTCTGTTCTAGCCATAAATAGGATTAATGACGCATGGACTAAGACATTTATTCTTGTATTTTTTCCATCTGTTTCATTATCCTACCTTTATGATTCAGCTAACAACAATCACACTGTGAGAACACACAATTACTCAACCTACAAAAATTAGCATACATAATATACATTATCTCAAACACACAGTTGTCTGTCAGTTGCACAGTCTAAGCAGCATTTATTTTTGAAAAGAACAAATCTTTAATACCCAACCATTATATTGAACTATACAGTGATGACAGACAAAAAGTATGAGGAAGTGCTCATGGGAATACACAAACACTATTGAATTCATAAAGCACATCTGCCAGTAAGTACACCTTTGGAATGTACCATTACAATGTTCTTCCTGGATTCTTGCTATGTTTTCATGACATCAGATGAAGTAATAACCCTTCTTGTGTGGTATTGTAGTACTGAATTAATATTATTGAATATTATTGCAGATCACATGTTCAAAAATGGCAATCTTGTGTTTATAATTTATTTGTTAACTGTGCTGCATGTTTAAGGGTTGATTAAAAAAAGAATGATGAACGTTATGATAGGCAGAGAGATATCATATGCAAGCATGTCATTCGAAATATCCAGTTCATACTGCCTTATTAAAGTGAAGTCTAAAGAAAGTCACATTTATATATTTCCTATGCAAGCAAATTTCTTGTATACACACATGATGTACAGTACTGTTCAAAAGTCTTGGTCACATGTAAAGAAATTCTGTGAAGCAAAGATCATTTTAAAAATAACTAAATTAAAAGTTTCTATATATTCTAAGTTTCCATAAATTCTATAATTTCCATATATTAAGCAAATGACTGGAAGTAGCAGGAAAAAGGAGGCCACCCTTTGCATTTAAAACTGCATCAGTTCTAGGAAGTTTTTATAAGGAAGTTAGATCGTAGGTTGTTCCGAGCATCTTGAAGAACCTGTCACAGCTCTTCTGCAGACTTTGGTTCTTGTTTCTAGACAGTGTCAATGATGTTTTCATTTGAAAAGTGATTTATTACTGAATATTCTCCTTTCTTTAACCTACAAATGATTCCTTGTAGCATCATTTTTGATTATTTCCACTGACACTCTAATGCAAAGGACATACAGTAAAATAAAAAAAAATAAAATGAAATAAAATGGGTGCCTAAGCCATTTGCACAGTACTGTTTGTCTATGGACAGTATGTTAACTAAGCAATAAAAAAATGACAGGGTGGTGTGATACGTTACCACCCTGAAGATGATTATTTCCTATAACAACATGTCCTGCCTGACGAGTTTTATTCCTGTTCTACCGCAGCAATTTTCAACAACTGCAAATTTTTTATCAATTAAAGAACCTCATACATTTTATTCATTTATAGTTACATTTAATGTTGTTTAATGTCTGCAAAGCTGTTACAGCAGCTATAAACAGTTGTTCCCTCAACAGAGTCTCTTCTATTTTTTTTCTCTCATGTGAAGTTAATAAGACAAAAAAATGCATCTTGTCATGTCACAGAGAAACCACAAAGCCCTGAAGACTTTCCCGTGTCAGGGAAAAAAAAGTTACAGCTTTACCTCTGTTACAAAGTGCTGACACTTCAGCATATCAGCAATTACACACTTTTTGAATTGTCTACAACACACATTCCTGGGAATGAGCTGTTACTATTGAAAGGATAATGTATTAGAATGTAATATACTTTGCAACTGGAACAGAGCTGCTGAAAAAAAAAATTCTGTAGTATAATAAAAAAAATAAAATAAAAAAACAACTTTTTCCAATAGTTTCACATTTAGTTGTGACTTTAAAGGCCTGAGTAAACACCAGCATTGCATTTCAGTTATTCATTTTAGGGTATTTCCATAAGCAGAAACACGGAACTGATATTGATCATTTTGGATATTTAAACATAGACATGGATTTCTGTTCTGTTTTAAAAATACTTTTGCATTTTATGGAAGTTATTTTTAACATGCTTTCCTAAAATCAGTGTCAGTAATAAACATACATATTTAGTCATTAAATACTGTATTCTACTTTGTATACTGTATATTTATCTGAGACATGACATTGTGATATACTAACAACTGTAATATTGTGATGTTACATTAAAATTTGTTAAAATTGTTCTTTTTCATATTGTACTGCTGACAGATCACAGTAAATAGCTTTGTTGTGAAATTAAACATTTAGGCCACATATTCTTAAAAATACGATAATTTGAGTGACATCATTTTCAGAAATTGCCATATACCAAGATGATTCTGACATAAATGTTACATCTAGAACACACATGTACTACAAACATTAATGGCTTCAGTTAGAGACATGTAGCATGTGACTGGATGGTGACTCTCCTGGTTTGGGCCTGCTGTGATCAGCCCTCTACCAATGAAGCAAAACGCAGGGCAAACTGGGGCACAGCTTTCGACAGGTATTCGATGCTCTAACTGTGTTCCACACAAAACAGTGGCACGAGACTCTCATGACTATGACACCAAAACTAAATTTAGACTTGATCTAAACAAATGGAGACAGACCTAAATGTGGCAACTATACAGTCCTATAAAAGGCAAACATTGATATCAGTCAAAGCCTGTACAAATTATTAACATATCCATTTTAGGTGCTTCACAGGCTAAATGTGTAAAAATAGCTTATAAATCATCATTCCCATCATTCAACAGAAATGCATCATTCGTGATTTATGCCTATGGGTGAGTTCATGCACCAGACTGGACATACTTTATTTTTAGCATAAAGGGCAGCATCATGAAATCATGATCATCTGCATGCTGCAGTTTCTAGGCATAATGCAGGAGCAACTCTTAATGTAAAGCCCTGACTGTAGGGCATAAACCAAAATAAAAAAATTGAACATAAATTGTAAATACCAAATAAATAAATTATAAAAACTAACAAAAGACCACATTTAAAGGTGCTTGACAGTGACGTGTTTCCTGTAGAACATTTTATGGCTTCAGTTACTCAGATGTGTTGCATGTGATTGAATGGTGACTCTCCTGGGCGGGGCTTGCTCCGTGCTGTGATTGGCTATTAGCTCCTGCAGCTGCAGTGCCCCTCCACCAATGAAGCAAAAGGCTGGGCAAACAGGGGCGGAGCAATCAACAGTCCCGTCCCACAGCACTCGCAGCGAGTGGGCATCGTAGAAAGTAATGCATCCTTTATCAAAGTCCAGACATACGCCAAGGCGTGGGGGCAGAGGTGCAGTGAGAGGGCCAGACATGCCATTAGATGCCCCTGACTTGGGCATGAGAATCTTACCCATGCCCATGGTGAGGAAGCAGAATGGAGGTGGACAGTCCTGGGCATCCTCTGCTCCACTGTCATGCCCACTATCAGGATCATATCTAAAAAGAGAAGACAGAAAAGAGGGCAAGACAATGTTTAATCCTAGGGACATGTATGAGTTGCAGAAATATTTTTGGTATTATGGTTTAATTATAAAAAGTCGCTGGGAAAGAATTAATATATTATCAAGTGATGTGGCTAGCTAATATAAAATCAGAAATCTAATATAAACTCTTCTCAAACTTTAAAAACAGAGTGCAGTTCAAGACAGTGACACTTTCATACTAGCTGCTTATTGGTAACTTAATGGTAGAAATAACTTGCTGGTTAACAGAATGCACAACAATATGTTTTCTGTTTTCTCTTGTGTGTTTTGTGGGCTTCATTAAAATGTGTGAGCACTTTAGAACATAATTCCTCACCATGGCAATACATTTTGCATTTCTGGCATTTTATCAGCTTTGTTAGACTGTCTGAATCACTTTTATAGCCACAACTGTTATCGGTTCTTATGTTACATAAGGATTAAAACACAACAGAGTATGCTGTTATAGGAAAATGATCAGTGGGGAGGTGTGATATCATATTTTTGTTCATTATGCTTACTGCAGTGGAACATCCACAACACAAATCATTAACATTACAGCAACTACAAACCAGCCTCTCTTTTTTCTCTTTCTGTTAGTTAATGCTGCTTTTCATGTAACTGAAAAGCACAAAGCCCTCTGTCTTGAACCATTCCTGTGTTAGAAAGGTTACAGCTTTACCTCTGACTGTTAAGCACTGACACTGGAGACTCCTTCCAAAAATCATAAATAAACACCTCCTCACAGGACAGTTCACCATATCAATGATAACACACATTTTTAAAATCTGTTTATGTGGCGCAACCATCCTTTGTAAATTCTAACTATAGAAAAGAAAGCGTATTAGAATTTATGAATATACAGTAAATCAGATGTGGCATGATACCGCCTTTTCTTTTCCGATACGGATACCGATACTGAACCTTGAGTATGGGCCTATATTAATACTCAGCCGATATTTTTTTCCATAAAAACTCACAAGCTTTAAAATGATTTTTAACTGAAGCACTTCACGTAAAAATACATGGAAAAAGTACATAGCTAAAATATGACTTACACAAAACAGCAGGTTTTAAAAATTTAAACACAAACACACAAAAATCACTTCCAATTCAAATTGTTACATAATTGACTCTAATTCATTCTTTTTTCTATGATATCCGCTCCAACGTCCTGGGTATCGGATTGGTGCCATCTCTAATATAAACCGTGAATTGGAACTAATGTTCAAGTCATGCTGTTATAGAAAATCAATCAACACCCTTCTGAGCAAGCACAACTGAGAATTCAACAGCACTGTGGTATAAAGATAAAATAATTTAGTCAGTTATATTTAGCTGGTTTTTGGATGAATTATATTATAATAATAAGTATACTCATTTATAGTGATGCGGGGTGACATAAATAATGTAACAGTGTAAGTGTTAATAAAGTGTCTTTAAATAGTGAACAGAATAGATTTTCTCAGCTTTACCGGGGACTTGCCATGTCCTGTGGTAAGTGAAACCATTCTTGAAGCTTTGTCTCTAGACCAACACCAACCTGCACACACACGCATACACACACACGCACACACACACACACACACATGCACAGATAAATCAATGACAACATACAATGCATCACTAAAGTTCTTTCAAATATTTTGAATAATAAAGTCTGTGCTGTCAAATCTGTTGGCTGCTCACCTTGACTAAGTATGAACCAGGCTCCACTGAGCATGCCCAGTAGTGACGACCCTGGGTGATTGACACATCCGCCACCAGGAGGTCAGAGGTCAGATGAAAGGAAGTGAGGGCGCGGTCGGCGGCCTGCAGGAGAGTGAGACCAGGCACGCTACGGGCATACGTCTGCCCCTTACCCAGTGCCACACGCTCAGCATGGAGTCCCCAGCGAGAGTCCAGACAAAATGACAGCACTGAGAGACAGAAAGAAAGAGAGAAAGAGAGAGAGAAAGAGAGAAGCAAGGGAGTAGTAGGGAACGGAGTGGTGGGGATCGTATACAAACAAAGAACAGGGACAGCAAACATAAGGAGGACAGAAATAAAAGTAGGTACAACAAGTAGAAAGGTAAAAGAAGGACAAAGGAAGTTCACAAGGAAAAGAACAGAATTGGCCGGGTTAAAGAGAAGTGGAAATAAGGAGCAGGGTAAAGAGGAAAGTAGGAACATTGTACATATACTAGGATTTGGAGAAGGTCAAGCAGCTGATATATTCCAGATCAAACAGGAATACAAGTCAGAGCAGGAGCAGAAGAAAAGCAGATAGAAGCAAACGGAAGATAATTCAAACATAAGGATAAATGGAAAATGGTAAACTTGAGAGTGTGGATGAAGAGTATGATGTACATGAGAGAGAGAGAGAGAGAGAGAGAGCGAAGATAGAGGAATTGAAGAAAAGCTGGATGGATGGGGAAGACAAGTGAGGAAGCAGGAAGGCAAACAGAGCATTCAAAGGATGGATGAAAAAGTGAAGGTATGGAAAATAAGTGTAGAAATTAATTAATGCAGAATTAAAGAAAACTGAATTTAGGATGAGAAATATCCCCATGAGTGTGCGTATACTGTACACAAAAAAAATTAACTTTTAAAAGGTGTTGTCACTAATATTGTGTGTTACCTTGTGCAGGCGGTGTGTGTAGATACACTTCCTCGCTGTACTCCCCAAAACCCGCCTTGTTGCAGCCTCTCACTCTAAGCACATACACGCTGTCCATCTCCAGTCTGTCAATCACTGCACTAGTCCCGCCCACCTCATCCATGCGCTGCCATGGACTGTTGGGGCCTCCAGAGCCTTCAGATTTGACCCCGCCCCACAAAGGTCCATCTCTGCCATCTTTCCTCTGATACTCCACGGAGTAGTGCCAGGCGGGAGCAGAGTCCTGTGGGAGGCGCCAGCACAGGTACAGCTGATCATAGGCCAAAGTCTTTTGGGTGTCGATTACAGGAGCCAGTGGAGCTGCAGCAGAAAACAAGAAAGGCTTTCTGAGTATGCTATTGGATAGCTGAACACCAAACCAGCACAGTAAATCATCACTCTAAATCAACACCCTGAATCAGCGCAATTAATTATAATGCATTAGCACACCACAATGAATCGGCACACTGAATTGGCACACCGAATTATTACACTGAATCATCACAATGAAGCAAAATATTCAATCAGCAAACTGACTCGGCACACACAATCGGCACACAGAAGCATCACACTGAAGCAAAACACAGAATCACCACATTTAATTGTTGTTCTTCTTCTTTCGGCTGCTCCCATTAGGGGTCGCCACAGCAGATCATTAGTCTGCATATTTGATTTTGGCACAGATTTTACGCCGGATGCCCTTCCTGATGCAACCCTCCCCAATTTTTATCCGGCCTTGGGACGGGCACTGGGAGTGCACTGTTGTGTGCGGGGTTGGTTCCCTGCCCGGGAATCAGCACATTCAATTAATTACTACAAATTAGTACATCACAATGAATCAGCACACTGAATCGGCATACCGAATCATCACACTCTCTCATCTCTCTGAAGCAATATACTGAATCAGCACACTGAATCGGCTCACCGAATCAGCACACTGAGGCATCACACTAAAGCAAAATACTGCTTAAGCACACCAAATTAGTACACTTAATTAATAACTGAATTAGCACACCAAATCAGCACAGCGAGTCATCACAGTGAAGTAAAATACTGATTCAGCACAATAAACAGCATGCTCAGTTAATAACTGAATTAGCACACCAAATCAGCACACTAAGTCATCACAGTGAAGTAAACTACTGAATCAGCACACTGAATCAGCACACTAAATCACTTTATCTAGACTTCCCAATTAATCTGAAACCTAAAGTAATAAACCAAAAAGGGTACAATGAAGAAGGAAAGCAGCAAGTTAAATTAGGAAGTCATGATTGTGTATCTTGGATATTCTCAAAAATGCAGTGTTTTTAATAAAAGTAAATTCACTGAGAAATGGCTAACACACATTGCTTGGTAGAAGTTAACTCAGATTTTCTATTCCTGTATCAAAACTTTGTTCTATGAAACTGGTGAAGATACAGTATATGTATACAGGCATGCATTTAGTTTGTTAGAGCCAATAACAACCTTGTATGAAATTCATGCTGCTGAGTAGCTTGAGCTCTCTGGAGATGTCCACATGGAAACGGCGAAATGAGGGATCTGCAGAGAGGGAGAAGCGCTGCAGGTTCTCTATGGCTGTAACCAACCTGTGCATGGCACAGAGAAGACAAGCACAGAAATCAAGACTCAGAAATTACAACATTAATCTATACAGCTGAATGAATATCTGGCATTCGGTGACTAATAAACTGTAGGATGGGGCATGCAATATACTGGTATGAAGCAATATGATGGTATACTGTGATAAGGAAATATACCTGAATAGAATGCAAAATGTTATTGCCTGATTTGTCTATGCTACAAGTTTTTTTTTTTTTAAAGGGTCAGCTACTTTTGAAAGAACAAAAAAAAACAACCACATTTCACACTGACTGAAGGCAAAATGATTCTCTTAAGTCTAGCAGTTTAACTAAATAGTTTAATACTTGTACAGCCATCATCCTCATTAAACATGCAAAGCTGAAAATACAAAGCAGATGCTGTGACATGCGTGGAATGCGTGGTAATCATACTGAAAATCTTTCATACTGTTCCACCCCTACTGCAAGCATATTTATAGACTCTCATGCACACACCCAGACACACAGACACACTCGCACCGGTTGTGGGTGACTCTGGCGGCCTGCACGAAGCATGGCTGATCGTTTTCTTTCAGTAGCTCCTGCGTGTACATGACGAGCCCTGCATTGTCCAGCAGACTCTGTTTCTCTGAAAGTTGTGTGTTTAGAGCTTCCGATTTTTGAACACGAGTCTCCTCCAGAGTTTTGATCAGAGCACACTGCCGATCAGCCAGCTCTTCACGCATATTGTTCACACACTGATTCAGCTTTTCTTTAGCAACAGCACTGTTCACCTAAACACACAGGTGCACAAATACACGATTTGTTTTATATTAAGAGCATAGAACAATAACATGCAACAGATTCAGTGATAAAAACACATGGAGTTATCAGAGCAGATCATCTTTTAACAATCCTATTCTGCCTACAGGCCATCTCTTAAGATTTTATACCAATATAATTGCAAAAATCATTTAAAAAGTCAATATATATTATGGCTATATAAATCTTTTTCATTAATATAAGCAAAAACAGACACAAAACCTATCACATGCTTCGAGGTTCTCATGATAGAAGGTGTGTATAAGTTATAGGTGCAAATATGAAAGGGAGATCATGTGACAGCAATGAAATCATGAAGCAATGAATCAGCATGAATCACTTCATGTATCAAATATACAAGGATCAGTAATTTCAAACATTTATATTATCTTGCTCTCAGGTGAACATAAGCTCAAAATATACAATGTTCTGTGCATTCTGAGATGCCTCTCTGCTCACCATGATTTTAAAGAGTGGTTATTTGAGCTACTGTAGCCTTCCTGTCAGCTCAAACTAGTCTGGCCATTGTCCTCTGACCTCTCTCAACAAGGCTTTCCTTGCCTTCCACCTGCAGAACCGATGCTCACTGGATGTTTTTTGTTTTCTGCAACATTCTGTGTAATTTCTAGAGAGTGTTGTGTGTGAAAATCCCTGTTTCTGAAATACTCAAACCAGCCTGTCTGGCACCAACAACCATGCCATTATCAAAGTCACTGAAATCACATTTTTCCACATTCTGATGTTTGGTGTGAACATTAACTGAAACACTTGACCTGTATCCATATGATTGGCTGATTGGAAAATTGTGTGAATTGCATGATAATTACCAGCGAGTGTAAATGTGACTTTTAAAAACGCTTTTTCATGTTCATTAAAGAATTTAATGCAACAACATCTTGG
This sequence comes from Pangasianodon hypophthalmus, assembly GCF_027358585.1. Lineage (NCBI taxonomy): Eukaryota > Metazoa > Chordata > Actinopteri > Siluriformes > Pangasiidae > Pangasianodon > Pangasianodon hypophthalmus. The sequence goes on from NC_069710.1 coordinate 25,932,849, forward strand.
GAGATTCATTTTTATTTCAGCTTTAACATGAGTTATTTTGACCTGTTCAGAACATTCCAGTTAATTGACCTGTATTCAGATGATAAAATGTCCAGTACATAAAGACTTACCTCTGTCTGAGCGATGGCACTCTCCACTTGAGTGATTTGGGCCTGCACCCTCTCTTGATGAGCCAGAACGTAGTTCATCTGCTTAGTAATTTTATCCTGTTAAATCACAGCATGGATTCTTTCAGAGCACATGCATTGTGACACTGTTTTCACAAAGGTCTTTAGCTGCATATTTACCAAGGGTGCATGTACGTCTGTCCTTCTGAGATGATATAATGCACGTCTCAATAGTTGATCAATGACTTGATGAAAGATACAGTTATAGCAGCCAGTGATTCAATATAACTTGATTCATAACTGTTTCAATGTGATATGACTTATGAAATATAATGCAGATCAATGTCATTATGAATCCTACAAACACATTAGTTTTCATCGAAAAAGTTTTAGTTTGGAGCAGCGGGAGCTAAAACTGCTGTCACAGGGACTCCAGCACTGAGGTGACAATAATCCACTAATAATAAATAAGAGCTGTGTTTGAGGCGAGTGGCACGGTGGCGCAGTGGACAGTGCTGCTGCATTGACCATGACCAGGATAAAGTGCTTACTGTAGATGAATGATGAATGAATGATTGTGTTTGTGGTATTGGACTTTACTAATACAGAGATGTACATTTTGATTCATTCACAGCTTCGTAACTTTTGGCTAATAAACAGAGTGTTTAGCCGTGTTTCACTCATCGAGGCCCACTGATTTGAATCAAAGAATCTTTACAGTTTTATTAGTTACTGTAACGTGATCCTACTAAAACTAGTGATGTCCAGGTATTTAGGTTTATTGTATTATAATCCATGGCATTCTATTATAGGAAAATATTTAAAAATGAAGTGGTGTGATGTGACCCAACAAGAAGTGGAGTTAATGTTACCACTGCAAAGTTGATTATTTCCCAATATCAGCATGTCCCAAAATGTTTTCTGACACCACAGCAGTGTTCGGTGTTATAGAACATTAATCAACACCCTCTGAGCAATCAGAATTCAAAAGTGCTGTAGTATATTTAATAAGAACTTGTTAAAAAATAGTACCAACTCCAGATCTGATATCTCATCTGAAATTCTAACTATATGCTAAAGCCATTACTTCATTTGAAAAAAACTCAAAGGCTCCTCTGCATTTTTTAGGACATTTCCACGTAACATTCTTGGTTTCGGTTAAAGGTATTTTATATTTATATACAATATAGTCATTAAAGGTATGTACAGCTTTTAGTAACACAGACTAAAATTTCTGTTTTTTTTTTTTTTTTTTCAGCATGACTCTATCAAATAAGACCTGCATATTGAGGTGTACATGATGTCGTAACAAATACACACCCATCTACAGGTACGTACTGTACTTTGTACCAACTGGCCACACCGGTATAGTAGCATAGTCACGTTTGTAGGGTTGCCCTTAATGCAGTTTTATTTACAGTTTACTTTTGGCTTATCACTGTAAAGAATTGTATCATCATGATAAACAATAAAACAAGAATTAACTCACTAACTTTTCTAAAGCCGTAACAAAAAACAGTGTTGTCATGAACACATCAAACATCAGAATGGGGAAAAATTCTGAAAGCCATTTCTGAAATATTCAAACCAGCTCATCTTGCACCAACAACCACGGGTCGGTCAAAGTCACAGAGATCACATTTTTTCCCCTGTCCTGAGGTTTGATGTGAACATTAAGTGAAGCTATTAATCTGTGTCTGAATGATTTCATGCAATGAGCTGCTGCCACCTGATTGGCTAATTGCATGAATAAGCAGGTGTACAGGTGTTTCTATTAAAGTGGACAGTGAGTGTACAGATCACAGGTATTGCTTTATAAACACTTAAAGTATTTGGGGTTTTAAGGGAGTACCTTTAAAGTCTGGTAGGCTTGTGCTATGGGCATGACCTTGTGCCCGTTGTGAACACGACGCAGCTTACAGAGTGCACACAACAGACGCTGACACGAACGACAGTAGAACTGCATCCGCTCCTGCTCGTGCTCAACACACACCAGCAGCTGAAAGAGAGAGATATACAGGAGAAATTTTTAAACAGCATGCCATTTATATGCTGTTTACATCTGTTCTTATAATAATAATATAATATTGTGATATGTATACTTGTTTGAATTGTATTGCATTTCTGCATTGGCTGATGTTTATTTCAATGGATGTTTATTAGATTTACTAATTTACTAAGTTCTCATTAGAATTTAAGCTGATAAATATTAAAGGAATATTCCAGCATTTTTTTTTAACCTAATCTCTATCTAGTGCATCTGTAGCATGATTAACACAGACAGGTATTTTGGTACGTATCCCTATGATAAGAAAAAAAAAAAAAAACAGAAAAAAAAAACTTACTGTAATCTCTGCTGGCACTTGTTGGGGCATCAATTTTTTTTTTCCCTGACCATTCCACTGATGAAACACATTACGTCCAAGTTGACAATTTTTATAGGTCAACTTATTATAACTATTGAGGTTTAGATTTAATTCAAGTGACCAGTTATAGGAACAAAATAATAATAAGTATAATAACTATTTTATAATGGTGGGTTGTGATTTCCACTCCTATAACAAAATTAAAAAAAAAAAATAATGGACCCCCTGGCATTGCTTCACTGACCCCTAGGGATCCCCAGACCCCAATTTGAGAGCCACTGATGTAGGTAATGATAATGCACCATGTTGTGCCCATTGGTGTAACACTGCTTCAGGAGAATATGCAAGGAAAAACTTGAAAATAGCCACTGTATCTCCTGATTTTTTTTTCTCAGGCTTAAAAGCAAGTGCTTGTGTTTAAAGGTGGTCTATACACTACTGAAAACCCTTGTCTCCGACACCTCTATTCACGAAAAATCTAGCAACCTTGGAGCCATGAACTACATGCAGACTATTTGCATAATCTGACTGAGGAGCCCAGACAAATCAGTTTAACAAACTGCATAACCTTAGTCTACATAATCATCTAATTTTCCCTGTGTAAAATATTTGTGTAAAATATTAATCACACATACACTACAGATAATGATTAGGTTAAAAACATTTGAGGCAAAGCCCATGATGATGACCACATACCCTAGGAGTCTCCTAACCCTTATGGGCTTACCTTGGGCCTGAAACTGTGTGTGGGCAGAATGTGCTCATGTTGGGCACGTGGGGTACCCCAGGGGTGGTACAACTTAAAACACTCGTTACAGAAATTGGCCCGGCAGTCAGCGCAGCCTTTAGTGGCCTCCAGTGCTTGAGGGGGCTTGCAGAACTGACACATCACTGCCATGCTGCCTAGACTCACTGTCTGTCTGTACCTGCACACACATACACACATATACACACAATTAGAAACTACAGAATCATAAACCTGATTTATTTTGTACTCACATGCATACTTTGATGAATGTCAATCACCCATAAAGTGCAAAATGTGTGCATTTAGTGATATAAAATATATATAAATTAGCTATTTAAAAAATTAAAGAAAATTGCAGTAACTCATCACCAATTATATCATTTGAAGCAGATCAATCGAGGTTTACATTAGTGAGTCTCCTCATATGTAAATTTAAACAAACGCCGCATCTCTCGTACGATCTGAAACTTTTTCCGAACCAACAGGATTTTCATAAACACCAACTTTCTTATGTAAATGCTCCTATGAATGATTTATAAACAAAACTGTTCATATCCAGTTTGATAAATGAGGGTAAATGATAGAACATTTTTTTTAATTCATTTTATGTTTAAAAGCCAAAAAGTCCATATAATGGCTAAGTACAGATGTCTGTGTGTGCAAACACCTGAGAGTGTTTGGCAAAGGAATGACCTCAGCAGATCTTCACACACTGCAACAGCTCAGCGTATTAAAGCTGCACAAAACACCACATCAGCACACTACTAAGGGCCCTTCTTTTTTTCTTTCTTTCTTTCTCTCAGTCCCTTTTGCTTTGCTTATCTTTAATTAAATGTGTCTCTGATCTTCCTTCTGTAGGAGCTTTTTTTGGCCCATATCAAGACAGGTACATTTGTCAGTATAAAGAATGGAGGGCTACATGGACTTTCTATCTGCTGTTGCCAGGAAAACGCGTGCGAAGCATCCTAGTCTGTCTGAGAGCATTTTTCTCATTCTGCATCGATCCTTTTTTCAATGCTGAGCCTCTCCGCTATGTTACCAAAACCGGTTTGTAGCATTCTGCTTCTTGAAGAATGTCATGCTGTTAACAAAAAGAAATAGGAGCCTGCCGAGAAATAGTTGTTTATCTGGTAAGATCTTTATGTGGAATGAATGTGCTGCTGGGAAATGTTCAGCACAGTGTCATAAACACCTGCTAAGACATCTAATATGCATTCAGGAAATAATTTTGTTTTTTTTTTTCTGAGTGTGTGTGTGTGTGCGTGTTTCTTTTTGAACAACAAAAAATAGTTCTTTTCTGAATGTGGGCCTCAGCACCAAAGGTCACAAGAATATTGGTATTATTTCATTAACTCGACATATGAAAAGAGCAAATTAAAAGTGTGATCAAATAGCCTACATCCTGCATAAAGATCAGGATTTCATGCCATTGATTTATTACCGTGTCGCCACATTAATTTCAATTAAATGTTGGTGGATAATATAAATAATACAATACAAAATAATAGGATATGCTGGATCAAATGCTATTTTATAAGCTGCCAAATAACAAGAATGGGAGCCATATTGTTAAATTACACCACATTTGCACTGATTAATGTGATGGTTAGGTAATATACTGGCTTTATACTACCAATATACTAGCAATATAATAAACCCCTTTTAGACGTTTATCTCAATGCTTTTCATTCATATATTATATTAGTCTTATATTTGTATATAAAGGTGTGTGTATTACAGCTGACAGCAAAGACAAACAGGCGTGTGTGTGTTTGTGTTTGACCTCTCAATTATACGCTCCAGTGTGAGATTGCGTAGGCAGTCGGCAAGGCCTCGCTCTCCCAGCTCTACGTCCCGGCAACAAGTGGGACATGGAAACAACATATTCAGAGGAATTGTGTCTTTCCGTCTCCGGCCCGGATAGGTGCCACATACTAAGGGAGAGACAGAGAGAGAGAGAGAGAATATAAATCCAGAATATAAACTCCTTTTCAGATTATTAACAATTTGACTAAGGACAAGAGAGAAACACACACACACACAAAGAGACATGTGCCGAGCTGCAGTCATGAAGTCATACAGTGATGTCATTTCACACATTATTATGTCACATCGAAAACTGATGCTATTTCAGTCAAACTGAAGTTGTACACACACACACACACACACACAGACCTGTTTTGAGCACACGCTCAAGGCGGTCAGTTTTGGGTGGTGGTCGGCGAGCGTGTCGTGGTGAGCGGGTGCTGGGGCTTGAGGTGGGTGTGTTGGGCTCCTGCGGGAGTTCAGGAGGAGGGTAACCTCTCTGCACCAACACCTCTGCTGCACACAACACACACACACTGTGCAGGCATGGCAACACAATCGGCTGCTTCATCATCTCCTCACACACCGGACAGCGGAGCTCCCGCTCCATACTCTTCATATTGGACTGAGAGAGCGAGACAGAGAGACAGAGAGTCAACAGTGTCTAAAAAAATGTGTATTTTCTTTGATTTTTTTAATTTTATGCTTTTCAGTTCTACTTTCTTGCATTCTAGACTGACAGAGCAGTTTCCTTTGGAACTTGTGAAGTTTTCTCATAAGCTTGTTTCCTTGCTGAGTAGAAATAGAAAAGTCTTTACCTCATCACCATGACCCCACCAGCCCACACAGGAAGCCTATAAAACAACCCTTTTATGTCAGATTTGTCCTCTTTCCCATTCTCATCTCACCAAGCGGTTGAGGATGAGGAATCAAAAATGCCAAATGTAGCACTTCCATTATATATAATCCATTATTTCTTGTTATGGGTATAATTTTGTTATCTCTGCCATCAAATGAGTGTTGGGGTGATGGCAGTTCTAGTGTTTGACATTACTATTCTTGCCATATTTGTATTGTTAGAACAGACACATGGCCTATTGTTTGTGTCAGCATGTAGCAGTGTTGATGCAGCAGACAGAGACTGCAGACGCAATGGGTACAGAAATACTACAGGCGGCACTCTAAGCAACAGGAGACGCAGCAGTGAAGTGTGGTAGATCACAGAGATTTGCAACTAGAGAAACAGGAACAGAAATAGTTTAGAGTTCTTTTTGAGATATTTTCATTGTAAAATTTAAAAAAGGGAACCAGAATCAGTCTGCAGAATCTGCTCCATTCTGGATCTATGATATCTTCTTAAAACAACTGGCAACATGTTATGTGTACTAGACAGTGAGCTATGAACAAATATTTCCACTTTCTAATTTTACCACTCTCATATCAGAGTGAAGTAAGGCTTTCAGTTAGCTCTGACACAAAGTAGGAAGGTGGCGCTGTTCACAAAGTAGGAAGGTGACAAACCAGACAAAGCTCAGACAGTTCAGCAGCATGAAGTTGCCTTCTTGATGAAAGACAGACCTTAGTTATGAATGCAGTCATGAAATTGTAAGTAGCCAACGTTGGCCATAATTCAGGTGAGGCAACATCTACAGAACAATTTAATCTATAAGATGATAAAAATAGGATAATCTGTTTGCAAACAGACAGACAACCCACTGTCCATTGTGGTTCACAGACAGGCCAGAGAAAGACACTTTGGGCCAGGATGCATTGATGCATGATTGGCCAAATATACAGGTGTATGCTTTCCCGACACTTCCACCGTTATGGGTGACACTCCAGCACACCCAACAGACTACGCAACTCATTGTTTATAGTGCCATTCTGGCCGAATATCCCACAGTCCGCCTGTTGTTAATGTTACTGACAGGCCGCTGAACAGATCATTGTGGCACAGCAGACCACACGCCCTGAAATTCTGAGTATGGCCCATAGGATCATCCACAGAATACTGGTGCGTTCACAAAGGGACACTCTTATAATTACGTATGCAAGTGAAAATTTTATCACTATGGTGTGAAAGACTGGCATGAACTCCTATCTTTTCTTTGAATTAAGACTACCTTTTCTGTTGGTCATCACTACAGATAGATGAGTCATGTCTGTGTTGGGGACTGGAGTTCAAACATGTCACATTGTGGCTAAACCCAGCTTCTGCCAACCAAAACCTTCTGGTTCTGGTGCTACAGCATATTAATAAGCAAGCAGTCTGTCTGCTATTGTAGCTGAGAATCTGCCCAGGCCAGACCTGCATCCAGGGAGGACTCCCAAATGCTATGTGTAAGTAACAGACATGGTTGCATTACAGAGCACCATAGAAGGGCTTAACTATCTAAAGACCTTGATATTATATGGTTCTATCTTGGTTAAGAAGGCATGGGAGATAGAACCTGATAGTACTGAGGTTTTCGCAGCTTGAAAAGGAAGTGACTGCACAGGGATAATCAAACACAGGTCCAGAAATGCCATTCAAACTGCTATGGCCACCTCCTGGGAGGCACTAAGAGAATTGCCACTTTCAGATATTTGCGAGGTGACATGGAGTTTACGGTCTTCCTTCACCAAATTTCAAACTGATTGCTGCTCCATTACATCACATGTACACTGTGGCAAGTATGAGTGATTCTCATGCTCAGTAGAGCACAGTACCAGGACTCTTAACAATTCTTACCCTCAGTGGAGAACAATATCAGAACTGAAGAGATTTTTACAGGAAGTGATGTTTCCCAATAGTTCTGAAGAAAGTGATGGACTGCCAGGCCACACTGGTCACTTTCAATGAGAAAGTGGACAATGAGAACGGTCAGAGGACAAACATAATGTTGCGTGCAGCTATTCGGCAAGGAAACACGCATGCAGAAAGGTTCCACTAATACCAAATTCATAATATTCTTTATACTGTTTTTCAGGCATAACATTTTTGTTTGTTTGTTTACTTTTTCAGTACTTCTCTGTGTCTGAAATAGTGCCTTACTCCCTACTCCATGCAAACAGTTATATATGTTGGGTCTTCTCCACCTTTGGGGGATATTATTTGAACACATAAGTCTAGTGCATTCTGGTATTTCATGAGCACACTGGATATCCTACTCCAGGCATTTCCAGTCTTATCCACAAAGGACCGGTGTGGGTGCAGTTTTCATTCCAATCAAGCAGAAGCCTCACCTGAGTCTACTGAAAGCCAAGATCAGCTGATTAAACAGGTGGAATCAGGTGTGGCTCCTGCTTGGTTGGAATGAAAACCTGCACCCACACCGGCCCGCTGTGGATAAGACTGGACACCCCGTCCTACACTATGTTTTTGGACGTGTCTAAAAAATGGCAAATTTCCCCAAATAATGCACTATGTACAGAATTTTGGACATGTCAAAAAAATTCATCCCAGTTTTAATCTGAGATTTTTAATCAGAGATTATGCTGACTTGTTTAAAACATGTTTAAACTTACGCGGTGCAACACAACTGAAAAAAACTCTTAGCTCAACAATACTTCATGTGCAGTAATCAAAATACAATCCTTGCTGGTGCTATCCACACTATGGGTTTAAAATAAGATATACACTAGATTTTTGTTGTTGCTGTTTCTGGGAACATTTTTGTAACACTGACGATGTAAAGGATTATTATTTAATGGACTTTATTATTGTTATTAGTAGTAGCAGTAGTAGTAGTAGTAGTAGTAGTAGTCACTGTTGCCAACTGCTTTCAATGGAAAGTAGCTAAAGCCTGCTCGAAAAGTCGCTAAATGACGCTTGATTGCGTCATATGCTAATTAGCATATTCATAGCGTCATCGCGTCGTATTTGCATTCTGCCTAGTGTCAGCCCTTTATGTTTGTTTGCTTCTCTCTTACTCTCTGTGCACACATTCTGTATTTTAATACAGACAAATTCCCAATAAAGCTGTTTTAATGTACATATTTGTCTGTTTCTGTTGTCAGACAACGGAACGAGTATGAAATAGTGACTGAAACGCGGCCCATGAAGACTACACGGTAACCAGCAGTCACTTCCAATCTCCTGCTCTGCACTGCTAAAATCCCCATTTTATAACCGCGACGTCACCTGACGTCGGCCAAAAAGTAGGTAGATTTGTCGCTAGGCGCTTTAAAAAAAAAGAACAAGAAGAAGAAGAAGAAGAAAGGCGCTAAAGGGGTCCGAAAAGTCGCTAAGTTGGCAACAATGGTAGTAGTAGTAGTGGCAGTATTCACCTTTTATAACTTAGACTCTCCCATTAGACGGAAGTCTCTCCTACTGAACCGTCACACACCCCCCTCCCCGCGCAGCAGTCGTACCGTCCGTCACCATGGCAACATGTGCCACTCGCGCATCCCTCGCGCGGCTTTGTGTTTTAATCATCGACTTTGTGATTATTCTCAATTTCCTGTTTACTTACACAGTCTAATATAAGCACAGCAGGTATGTGTAGTGTTGTGGTCATTCACAAAGTAGCCTAATACGCCATGTTGCACGGTTACGCTTAACCGAATATAACAGTAACAGTGAGCGTTTCCGTTTTAAAGCGCATAAATAACACAGCGGCGGAGCGCGCGCGCGCCTCCGAGGACTAGTACTGATAAAAATAGCTATTCATGACATGAAATCACATGAGGGATTCACGCGCTCAATGGCCTGTTGGTAAGGCAGAGTCCTCAGTCGCTATTAAAGTTAATAATTACAAGCTGATGACATAAATAAGCAAAGCAACCGAATAAAAACCAGATAAAGAGAGTGTATACTCACACTGATGCGCACCAGCGCGTCCATTATAGACGTGAAAGTCTGCAGTTCTGCGTCTGCCATGTCTGCGAATGAGCCAAGGTGCAGAAAATGATCCCATTAAATGTTTAATGCTGCACACAGACAGTCGAGCATCAGGCCTTCACCTGGAGCTGCCATGACACACACACAAAAATGCAGCCTGTTACATACAGTAATGAACCAACTGACCCATCACGCAGTCCCTTTTCACTCTTTCCATTTCTGATGGCTGTATATTTAAGTGGCCTCAATGCTGCCTCTGTATAAAGAGAAAAGGGTCTAAAACAGGCGTCCACGATGATGAAATGAGTTCACTCACTGTAGAGCATGCGTGCTGGGGGACAGGCTATAGGCTAGTGTGGGGTTTTCTGTATGAGCCGAAAATATATGAATTGAAAAAAAAAATACAACTGATATCTTCCTACCTTCATAAATAGATCCTCTAAAAATAATAAAAAAATAAAAAATAAAAAAACTGGATTAAATGCTGACTCGATTTTCTCATCACGGTCTAGAAATTATCCACGCAATTATCCACCCAGATTTAAAAAAATAAACATGTGTAGTTGACAGTCCTGACCACCAGAGGGCGCTTTGCAACAACACTGTCAACAGTCACTGAGTCACACGTACCATCACAGGGGCAATGAGCAGTGCCACATGACCATGACTAATAATAATAATAATAATAATAATAATAATAATAATAATAATAACAATGTGAAAGTGTGCAATCTTAAAAGATTATATTGTGATTTGCAAAGTAAATATAAAAATATAAGTATATCTCCTAAATTACTTCACCATATTAAAAAACTAGTCATTAATGTATGTATGCCTTGGTTGTGTATTGTATCACAGAAACAAATGCAATAAAATGTGCAATCTTTTTAGGCAATTCGATGAAATATATCACAATTATTTTTCATTCTCTTTTTTGCATTATTGTGTTATTTTATAAATTTGATGTTATACATCAAAAGACAACACTTTTGATTCATACCAATGTACAAAATAAATTAAATACTATTAGTGATGATAAAAACAACAGTAATGATAATAACATCAGTAATGATAACAACAGCAACAACAGTGATGATAACAACAACAGTAATGATAATAGCATCAGTAATAATAACAACAGTAATGATAACAACAACAGTAATGATAATAGCATCAGTAATGATAACAACAACAGTAATGATAACAACAACAGTAATGATAATAGCATCAGTAATGATAACAACAACAGTAATGATAACAACAACAGTAATGATAATAGCATCAGTAATGATAACAACAACAGTAATGATAATAGCATCAGTAATAATAACAACAACAGTAATGATAACAACAACAGTAATGATAATAGCATCAGTAATGATAACAACAACAGTAATGATAACAACAACAGTAATGATAATAGCATCAGTAATGATAACAACAACAGTAATGATAACAACAACAGTAATGATAATAGCATCAGTAATGATAACAACAACAGTAATGATAACAACAACAGTAATGATAATAGCATCAGTAATGATAACAACAACAGTAATGATAATAGCATCAGTAATAATAACAACAACAGTAATGATAACAACAACAGTAATGATAACAACAACAGTAATGATAATAGCATCAGTAATGATAACAACAACAGTAATGATAATAGCATCAGTAATAATAACAACAACAGTAATGATAACAACAACAGTAATGATAATAGCATCAGTAATAATAACAACAACAGCAACATCAGTAATGATAATAACAAAGAAGAAGAAACTAACTATTATTATTATTTTTTTTTATTATTATTTATTTATTTATTTTTTTTTACAGTCTTACAGTATTTTTACAGATTTACAGCATTATGTACAGTATTGTTTACATCCACTTTGCTTTGATTGATCCTCCTGTAGTCCACTGTGTGGCGATATGCACGGCTCATCTGCAGTCTGCCATTACTGAAGACGAAGAAGAAAGAAGGGGGCGTTCACTCTGGTTAACTCCCAAATACAATATTACTCTCGAATTAAGTACACTACCTAGGGGATAGGCACAACTAGCGTTTACGCCCTATATAGTGCACTCTATGTACACTATGGCAGTATTTGGGATACGGCCTTCATGTTGCGGGTCGTGTGACGTCACTCCGGCGACGGTTGTGTGCTGTACACTCGGCTCATTTAGCTTACAGTCCTGCATATTCGGAATAAAAGATGGGTATGTGTGTATTCTTTTGGGTAGTCTAATCCAAGGCCAGGTTTCAAAATATTAGTGAAGATTAGCCAGCTACTACAGATAACTTGACTAAGGCGAATAGTGTTAGTATGATTAGTAACAGTATTAGGATTAGTAGTGCTCTTACTTTCTCGCGCGCTGATTGATGATCTATAATTATAAATCAGATATAAATTTGAAATGAATTGCAGAGGTTGTTATAACGTAGTGTATAATTGCGTGTTCAGTGAATACATTTGCCCAGTCTTAGGTTGCATTGCATTGCCATTGCATTCATCAGTCTTAATTATCGTCTTCCTGGTTTATATAAATCTGTAGGAATACACTCTGCATGTATTAGCACTGTGTTCCTTTGGAAACACAAATCACGTCTTTTTTAGAAAATAAAATAAAAAAAATCAGCGGTGATTTATGTAGAAAAAGAAACATAACTTAGAGACTGCTATTCTTGTTTCCAGTCGGAACTTATTGAGGGACGGACACTGACGTGGCCTCTTGCTAGCATTGTGTCCTAAATGTTTCCGCTTACAAACGATAAAACGCATTCAGGGTGTTTGTTTTTTAATAATACTGTTTGGCCACTAATGTTTTGGGATAAAAGAGTGGGATTTCAGAAGTGTGCTGAATATTCTTCCCCTGTGCTTCCACACATGAGGTTTTCTGCCATACACCACAGCTTCCCACTTCCCAGCCCTGGTCCTGGAGAACCCCCTGTCCTGTTTTCTCTGCTCTAACTAACACACACACACACACCTCAACTCAAAGGAGCTGTTAATTAGCTGATGTGTTTGGAGGTAAATCACTAAAATATGCAGGACAGGAGCTACTCCAGGACCAGGGCTGGGAACCTGTTCCATACACTGGAGGGGAACAGTGATGTTGACTGTGTGTATTTAAAAAAAGTCCCCATTTTGGGGTTGGTGATGTGATCTGGCACAGCTATAACAACACGGCAGTTGAAAGCATACATGGAGTATGATATTTAGTTTTTACAAAAGCATATTTAGTTTCATTTTTTTTTAAAAAATTCTATCTAACAAGGTCTGACACGAAGTCAGTTCTTAGCAATAAAAAATGCTAACAAATCAATATGATGTAAGATAATGACAATGTGCTCAATTTCAGTTATTGACTAACTGCAAATGAAAGTTGATTGCATAATGACAGTGAAATATCTAAATCTGTGTTCCACAAGCCAGACATTTTGTTACTTTTTGTAGAATTACTGATATCATCTACAGTAGAGAAGCTTATTGGAATGTAATTTTTCACAGTATAATAACCTAGGATCATATCACTGCTTGCAATCAGTCCATAACAAAATAAAATATTATTATCAAGAGGGAAGTGTTACATAACAGCTAAAAGACTCTTGTTGCAGTAATAGTTTAATATTAAATCTATAAGCTGATCTGCTGATTAATGCTTATTGTAAACCTCTGCTTATAGTAATTCTGGTTATTGTGAACTCTCTCTCAGCGGTGAATACAGGGACGTCTCTGGTGTTGTCCAGTCTGCTGTCTGTGCTGGTCTTTGCTGGCATGCAGATGTTCAGCAGGCAGCTGGCCTCCTCTGAGTGGCTCACCATCCTGGGAGGTTTCCTGGGCTCCTTGCTCTTCATCTGCTCCCTCACTGTATCCTAACATGGCTGCTGATCTTCAGATTGTACAGTTTTTGTCATCATCACATTGTAACAGATATGACAATTGTATCTCAGTAGTTAAGGCCGGAATCTTGGGAGAATACCAGAGAGTCACTGTGATGTGGGATCTTAATCAATGGTCTTTACCCTTTTAGTCTGTGCTGGAATCATTATTCTGCTTTACATTTAGTCACTTGGGATGAAAAAGTAATGAAACAATGCATGAATTAGTTTTTTTAATGTCTTATTTTAAATATTTCACTGTTTAGTCCCCATGAATTCATTAAAAATTCTAAGTTGTAGTTACTTAAGAATCTCACAGGATGCCTTTGCAGTGAGGGAGGAAGTGCTGAGACCCGTACTCATGTAATGGATGTAGATACCTTTGTTAAAAGCTTGAGACCTACAATATGTTTAGTCTTGTCTTAGTACACCTTTGTGGTATTTTCAAGTAGTAACATACTGAAAATGATGTCTGAGTCTGTTTCTCCTTAACTCTCACTCTCAGGCCTTTAACAATCTGGAGAATCTTGTCTTTGGTAAAGGTTTCCAGGCAAAGATCTTTCCAGAGAGTGAGTGGGCAAACCCCTGCTTTTATTCCTGAACTGTTACACCATAATTATGTGACGTGCCTTATAAGCATACAGGTTTAATAACAGAAGCTTTCATTTTAGTTATTTAGGTAAAATCTTGTGGGTTTTTTTCTGTTATAATATTAGTGCTTGGACATGGATGAAAATGAATAATTCTAATTCTCTCTCTCTTCAGTTTTTCTGTGTCTGTCCCTGTCCCTGTTCGCATCTGGTTTGGTGCATCGTGTGTGCGTCACCACATGGTGAGTAACAAAAAATATGCTAAATAACAGTAGCTACATTTTAGTCCACAAAGCAAACATATTTAATCACATTTAATAATCTTTTTCCTGAACTAACAGCATTTTGACAAACTCTTTTGAATATATAACAACTATAAATAACAATTAAAAATAATATAGGTGTAGAAGGAATTGAACGTAATCCAAAATCTGAATAATCTAAATGAATATTGTAAAATGTGGCCATATTTCAATATTTTAGGGTGGGTTTTATAGACAGCTGTACTGTTTATCAACAACATATTCATATATGTCCTGCTGTGTGTTAGATTTAAGCTGAATAAACATCTTATAAACATTGCTAATATTTTAATCATGTTTAATAGTCTATCCTACGGACTTTTCGGTCCAGAAGTCATAGTTTTACAATTGACACTAACAAAGATTTCAGAGTTCATACTGTATTAGTTACTTGTAAGTATACCTAATAAATTGGCATTTCACCACATCACATCTGCCACTTTTACTGTATGGGTTATATAGCTAGCTTACACCTGTAGCCAACAGGTCTGTATGTTTCTGAGATAAAACTGTAATATTCTGTGGACATTTAACAGTTTATTCCTCGACTTCTCTTTACAGCTTGATATTCTCGCTCTTTGCTCTGTACTACATCAACAAAGTGTCAGCAGCTCTTTACCAGGTGGCCGCTCCAGTAGCAACTCCTGCCAAAACCACCGGCAAGGGCAAAAGGAAGAACTAAATGATTGAATCTGCCCACATCGTCCAACAACAGCAACATTGATTATTTGGCATATTCCTATAATGTTTTGTTTGAAATTTGGCCCATTTTATGATTACTACATTCCATTCCACAAGCCAAATTAATCCCCAATCAGGAGTCACACAGATTATTAATGACCCAAAATACATATATGATTCATGTAAATATTTGTCTGGTTACGCAAATACAGCATTGCGTTACACTTGTTCACAAACTGCAGTAAATTGACCTGCACTGATTCCTGATTGAATCTGTAAAGATTACTCAGTCATGTCGTTACATGGTACTCATGTCGTACCAGTCATAGCTGTGTGAATTGGTTTCTCTTATGAAGTATTTTTGTTAAAGGATTTGCTATTAAAACACTTAAAAGCCTTAAACGATGCTTGTTGTTTTTGTATTCTGTGACAGAATGAATGCAAGCAAATTAAAACACTGACATGACAAGACATCCTTTTGTCTCTTTTTGATAGATGCTTTGCACAATTTTCAGGCTGAAAGCATTTAAAGCTTAAAAAATGAGGTAAAATGATCACAATGGTATGGCAAGTTATTAGTCATATTCTGACAGTAAATAATATCTAATGTGGATGATATCACTGGTAAAATGAGGCAGCTTCTTCAAGCATTACAGCACAGTCTTCTATGACTGTGATATTATCATAGAAAAAAATTATTATTTTTGTCTTTTTGGTTAAATAGATGTCCAGTTTCTGCAGTTTTTAATATAATGTGACTAATACAGACAAAACTTCTCTGAACTGGGCTTCTTGTGCTCTCTTCCACTGTCAAAAGGAATTTTGACCCATTAGGATTAAAAACATTCATTTTCTTGGACATGGACATACAATAGAAGTAAACTTCTTTTTCTTCTTTCTTTCTTTCTTTCTTTCTTGCACTTGCTCCCTTCATAAGAGCTGCTGAGTATCATGAGACTCTCAGCTCATAAGCATTTGAATAAATCAGT
Source organism: Pangasianodon hypophthalmus (assembly GCF_027358585.1). Taxonomy (NCBI): domain Eukaryota; kingdom Metazoa; phylum Chordata; class Actinopteri; order Siluriformes; family Pangasiidae; genus Pangasianodon; species Pangasianodon hypophthalmus. Next base: position 25,949,152 of record NC_069710.1, read on the forward strand.
CTTTAGCCATGACCTGACCCTGTCGCTGACCTGCAAATCAGCAATATATACTGAATTGCAAAAATAATTACATTTAATTATTATATAAATAAATGTAATATTTCACACTTCTGTGACATGCATGTATTTACAGATTATTAAATTACATAAAGCCATTTATCCAGCACCATTTACAGTTGAGGCAGAATATGATCAAAGCTTAAAGCGCTCAGCAGAATAAGAGAAGAATAAGAGGATTTCTCAAGCGTCCAAACATTGCCTTCTGACAATGTAGGGATTTGACCTCACAGCTGTGTGGTTATTGACATGACACATTAACGCTTCAGAAACATTTTCTTGCTGTATTATTGAACACGCAAGGTTATCTTTTCACACTTTTCAAAACAATGTTACACCCATGCTGTCTTCCATTTATTATTCCTACAGTACTGAAACACTGAACTCTCTTTTGTTGCCACTCAGAGACTGCACTTTTTTGTTTGCCCTTTTCTGTAACTTTTGTTATGGTCCGTACGACACTGCCACCTAATGTACATGCTCATGTTACATGCAAGTATGATGGCAGATACCTATGCGAGAGTCTGGGCTATAGTTGGTACTGTGCTGCTGTCTGTCTCCTCCACTGTGCACTGCACACAGTGACGTTTGATCATGGCCATGACTCATGATGAATCCCACGCTACGTAAAACAATCTGATTTGCTGCTGCCCTCGATATTCACCTCACATCACAGTGTAGTTTTTTTTCATTCCGCCTCCCATTCATTTTCAAGTGCATATATATATATATTACAGTACTGTGCAAAAGATGCCTTCGAATATAATGAAATTAAATGTTTGTACATTAAAAAAATACTATAAAGAGCAATACACAGTAATAAATAAAGCAAAATCAATATTTGGTGTGATTACCCTTTGCTTTAAAAAAATAGTTGTCTCAGGTACATTTGTGCAGTTTTATAAGGTAATGAGCTGTAAGTGTTACTGAGAATCTTGCAGAAGCAGCCACAGTTCTTCTGGAGAGTTTGACTGTCGCACTTGCTTCTTATTTTTGCAGCAAAACTCAGCAACCTTCATTATGTATTTTTGTCTGAAAAGTGTCTCCTATGTAATATGCTGCTTTCTTTACTGACATACAAACATTTTTCTGTAATATTTAATTTTGTGCTAGAAAACTAATATTCAGAAATCTAAAATGTTTTTGTACTGAATCAATAATGTAGAAGTCCTAAAATAAAAATTTATAACAAAGTTTGTACTAAAAAAAAAAAACAGGGTGCCTAAGACTTTTGCACAACACTGATGTGTACCGTGTACTGATGTTACTGATAACAACAGAATATTTATGCTTCAATGAATGCTACCAAAATCAAGAAAAGCAGGTCAAAAAGAGAGAAAATCTGTTCCAGAAACCAAACATATTTTCCCATGACATTGCAAGGCATTTTTCAAAATAGTATTTTAAAATTGCATGTAAATAAAAATATAGTGATTATCACACAACAAGAGTATGTAACTTGATGCCAGACTGGTTCAAGCTGACAGGAAGTCTACAGTAATTCAAATAACAACTCTTTACTACTATGGTGAGCAGAAAAGCATCTCAGAACATTCAACATGCTGAACCTTGAGGCAGATAGGCTACAACAGCAGAAGACCATATTCCAAACCTGTCAGCCAAGAACAAGAATCAGAGTCTACCAAAGTTGGAGAGTTGAAAATTGGAAAAAGACCAGGCGATGTTTTTCCAATATTCAACTGTCCAGGTTCACCAAATCTGCTTAGTTTGATATCAATCAATAGTGATGTGATGTAAAATATTGAACATGTGAAACTCCACACAGAGTACAAAATTGAACTGAATAAAACAGAATTAAAGTCTGTCACTTTGCACATTTCAAAGTTTGCAAATGAAATATCTTCAGAGTCTTAAATTTGGTGTAATCTAAAACCAATATGGCCAAAGATGGATAAATCTTAAATGCAGTAATGTGATTTTGTAGTGACATTTTCGTAACAACGCGTGCTCAAGCGTGCAGCAGTCTTGTCGAGGAATGTAGAGAATGAGTAGGCTGCTGAAATATTTGACAGACAACGTCAACAGAGCATGACAGTGAATGCATTCAAACTCATGGCCTCTAAAACCAATAGACACACCCAAGGAAAACTCCATGTGTTAAGGAGTGGTGATTATCACACACTAAAAAAATATTATCTTAGCAAGTGAAAATATCTTGAATATAGTCAAATTTATCTAGAATTTCTTATTATAAGATCTATTGGCAGATAATTTTGCTCCTTTTTAGAAATAAATGCTTAAAATGAGCAAGATTATCTGACAATAGAACAAGACTACTGCAAGCTTGAAATGAGTACAAATGGCTTGAAATAGGTTTAATAACCTTCTATTTAGTTTACTGTAATCTGTAATGTAATAATAGGAAATACTAGATACATTCGACTACATTCAAGGTATTTCCACTTGATAAGATGTAATTTTTTGCAGTGCAGGCTTATGCAAGCCCTTGTTTCCTATTCTGCACCTCTCTTCTATCTCTGATAAAACTGCAGTTTGCAATAATTAGCAGGGTTTTGTGATAGACACTGGAATGTTGCCCTGGCAGACTGGCTGACTGGCTAACAGCTGCGAGCAACTCACTTTAGTCTGCTTCTTTATTACTCCATGTTTGCATGAGAATGATGTTACCATGCCACACCCACCACTGACATTCACTTCAAAAGGAGGATATTGGCTGTGGGCTTGACAGTATCCTTTTACGTCATGGGACCTGGCTTTAAAATTTAATTTAATAGATATGTTATATTCTTTATTGATATTTCATTTTAAAACTTGCATGCTAATTGGTTGAAATTCCTTCCTTGCCTGATAATTTACATTTGTGCGAAACAATGTAAGACACAAGAAAAAGTCTTCTGATTAAAACATGCAAAAAGAAGAAGTGTGGAGGAGCTACTGATGTAGCATGAGTAAGCATGAGTAAGCCTAAACTGAAAAGTCCTCAGTGTTGAATCAACACATTGTGTTCACATGGATTCCCCTGGACATAAACGCACACTACAACACTACTTCAATTTAATTTGGGTGATATTGCTGTGTATTTAGTTCTACCCAAATTAACTCTGCTGTCCCTGACTCAGATTACAAAGGATCTGCAGATCTGAGGTAGTATGTGTGTGTGTGTGTGTGTGTGTGTGTGTGTGTTTGTGGTATGTGGCCAAAAGCAGCCCTTCCCTTCAAAATAACAGTCTGATAAAGACTGGTTTTTTAACTATAATCCAAAATATATACCTCTCTCTCTCTCTCTCTCTCTCTCTCTCTCTCTCTCACACACACACACACACACACACACACCCACACACAGGATTGTGGGTTAAGGACAGTGCTGGAAGCTATGACTCACTGAGTTGGGAAATAGAAGAGGGGAGAAAGGGTGGAACCAGACTCCATTCTAATCTCTCTGTAAACTTCTGCTCAACAAACACTATTGTTGCACCATTGAATAAAGGTATCCAACATGTTTCCTGTAGGTATTGTATAGCCAATACTATACTTAGATTAATAAAATGTTACCAATTTTTTTTGTATTAAAGCTTTTTAATTGTTTTAATGAACACTTTGACTTAACTGTCTTTACGTCTTGATAGCTAGCACTCAGATCTTCAAAAGCACTCTTAAAAAATGTCTCTGTGGCTGCACTGGCAGCAGAACATTTCAACATGACCCAGCTATATTAACCAGATAGGTAGACCATCTGTACCAGCTGATGCCAAGTGCTGGTAAGAAAATTGCTGGTCGAAAGGGAACAGTTTCTAAATTACTACTTTTAATGCTAAATAATTAGCATTGTTTAAGAAACAAACATAATTAGGAGTTCTCAAACATTTATGGCGTTGTGGCCTAACCACTATGGGGGGCTGATAGGAGGTAGTCTGGTGTAGTTTGGATGGGCGGATGATAGGAGGTAGTCTGGTGTAGTTTGGATGGGCGGATGATAGGAGGTAGTCTGGTGTAGTTTGGATGGGCGGATAATCGGAGGTAGTCTGGTGTAGTTTGGATGGGCGGATGATGGGAGGTAGTCTGGTGTAGTTTGGATGGGCGGATGATGGGAGGTAGTCTGGTGTAGTTTGGATGGGCGGATGATAGGAGGTAGTCTGGTGTAGTTTGGATGGGAGGATGGTGGGAGGTAGTCTGGTGTAGTTTGGATGGGCGGATGATGGGAGGTAGTCTGGTGTAGTTTGGATGGGCGGATGATGGGAGGTAGTCTGGTGTAGTTTGGATCGGCGGATGATAGGAGGTAGTCTGGTGTAGTTTGGATGGGCGGATGATAGGAGGTAGTCTGGTGTAGTTTGGATGGGGGCTGTTGGGAGGTATTCAGGTGTAGTTTGGATGGGGGGCTGACGGGAGGTAGATGTAGTTTGGATGGGCAGATGATGGGAGGTATTCAGGTGTAGTTTGGATGGGGGGCTGACGGGAGGTAGATGTAGTTTGGATGGGCAGATGATGGGACCTACCTCCCATCATCCGCCCATCCAAACTACACCAGACTACCTCCTATCATCAGGTGTAGTTTGGATGGGTGGCCGATGGGAGGTAGTCTGGTGTCTAGTAAGTTAGCAAAGATCACCAACTCATGTGTCTTTCAGCAGTGTTGTCATTCACAGAGTATCACAATATTTCTGTTAGAAATTAAATTGTGATTGTGGATTTTAGATGCTGCCTATCCTTTTAAAATACATGTTTTTTTAGCCTATAGACAAAGTGTACGTTGGTGCAATTATAGACTTTACGACGCCCTCAGTGGTGAATTACGCTCCCAAAGCTTGTTTCACTTCAACACGTAGTAAGAGTCGAATCATTAAAGTGACTCGTAATGGGCATATGACCAGCAGAAATTTCACGCCCACACCCAGGGCGGAGCCGGCTTATAAATACTCGTGTGAGGAATGTGCAGATTTTTCCTGACTTTCCAGACTAAAATCTCTGCTTCAAAGGTTCCTTTCTGTCCCCGAAAAAAAGGTAAGTTTCTGCTTATATATGAAGTAGGAAACGCTTCACATAAAAATCATAACTGCTTTGCAATCAATTTACTATCTTTTCAGATTTTAAGGGCAGGTTTTATTGAACCATTGTCCGACTTGTGTCATTTTAACCCTCTATTAACTGCCTCAAGCAGGGGTGGAGAATAACGCATATACCACTTGACTACTGTATCCTACTTAATACATGTATGGAATATTTTGAAGTCCATCCCCTTTACTAGAGGCGTTTCCTATTGCATTACTTTACCACTGCGTTTATAAACTGCAAATGAAAACACCAGTCACTTTTACTTTTCATACCTAAGAAATTGTAAGGGTAAATGTATAGAGATGGGAGCTGGCCAAAAAGTGTCGATTGAAATGCGTTACGCATATAAAATAACATTAAACATGTTGTGTATATAATTTATAAGCTACACATGATGGGGTGTTTCCTTTGACCTCTGCTTTAATACTTCTCCTCAATTAGATTTTCAGTTCATGGATCAGTAGATCTAGTAGCTCTAGAAGATATGTGTACTTTTCCACCACTGTGCGCAATGGAGGAGGAGAAATGTTGCCAGATTGGCCATTTGTAATCATGGGCTGGACTATTTCATTTTTAACCCTTTGGTCTTTATAATAGTTTGACATTCAACTGGCAGATTTACAGCTTAGACTGATTTATAGTGAATTGTGTAATTGGGCTTGAAACACACACCAAATCTGACACACTGTGCATGACACATCTCACAAAGCAAAAGCTTGAATTCATGCACAGTTACAATAACTTCAGTGTCCTATTGCCTCTGTTTTACTGTGTGATGTAGCACTTTGGTATCTTTTTTTCTTTTTTTAGATAATGTTGCTTCTAATACATTCCAGGCGCATTACTCATATTTGAATCACTGAAAAATGCAGCTGAAAAAAAAAAAAAACATACTTTTTAGCATGGGGTGTATGCATGCATGCAAGAGAGTCTGTCTGATGAATTCATGCATGCTGCAAAAAAATTTGTTTGTGAATACCAACAGGCAGTTTCTGCTTTGCACTAGATAGCCAGACCCCAGGAATTTGTTGAATAGTAGGGAGGAGGTGGGAAAGTGCACCATGCAGAAATGATGTCACTATTGGAGGAAGTGAGAGATGGGAATTTAAAGGAAGTTCCCTAAGAAGAAAGTGAAGCTTCAAGCATAGTCTTTCTCTCAAACTTCAGTTATTTCGTAAAAGTGCTATTCATTGTAAAAGTACTATTCATTGTCTCTGCAGTGAGTCACCATGCCGTCTGATCTGGAGAGAGCTATGGAAATACTAATCACAGTGTTCCACCGTTATGCGGGTAAAGAGGGCAACAGCAACACACTGAGTCGCCGAGAGCTCAGGCAGCTCATGGAGGCAGAGCTCTCCAACTTCCTTAAGGTACAGACAGCTTCTCTTGCTCTTCCAAGCTTTTTGTTCTCTTATTACAACTCTTAACTCTTTACTCACTCTCAAAGTTTTGTACTTTAATCTCCAGCTCAGACATTTTACACATTTTCCCCTTGCCAGACCATAAGCTTGTCATTTTTTCTCTCCACACATTTTCACTCATGCTTCCTTAGATTTTTTGCCAGCTACTGTTGTGCCACTTCACCTTTTATGCATCAAATCTTCTCTCTCTGCAGTCTCAGAAAGACCCCGCCACCATTGACAAGATTATGAAAGATCTGGACACCAATGGGGACGGAGAGGTGAACTTTGAAGAGTTTGTATCCCTTGTGGTCGGTCTGTCCATTGCCTGTGAACAGTTTTACCAGATGCACCTTAAACAAAAGAAGTAAAAGCAGGGGAAGAAAAGAGTGGGAGTTGGAGATGATTTTCTACTGAATATTATTGTTTAAATGAGTTTTAATAAATGCAACTGCAAACCGCCTCTCTTTATTTTCTTTTGTGTCTGTGCTTATAATTATATTTACATGTTAGCTAGCCTCTTTCTTTTGGGCAGTGAGTTTGCTGCAACATTTTTCAGTGCAATGCACTGCCAATGAGTCAAACCAGCTCATAAAGAATTGTAAGCAGGTGTGACAAAATAGGAAATATATTAACTAGGATTGAGAATGTGTCAAGAACAGATACAGTTACATTTATTTTTGGTAGGTTTTGGTCTTTTGTCCAGAGCACCATACAAGCAAGACAAAACCAGATTCAATGAACATATTGTATAAAACACAGTAAGTGCAATCATTTGTCAGCTGCATATTCAGCTTGTTGCTGGTCACAAGACTCATCAAAACAGGATGTACATTTCACAATCTGCTCTGAGTTCTCCATCTCACAATATTTTCTCATTAATGTTAATGTTTTAATTATTTTTGTTTTTTATGTTCTGCTCAGTTGTCTATAGTCTGAGTACTGTTGGATTACTGCAATGTTAAATCAGTTATATAGAAAACATGTACAAATAGTCATGCTAGCACTGCGATACAGTAAAGTTTTGAATAGCATTTTAAAAGCCAATAACAATAGTTTTCAAATACCACCAAATGTTTAGGAATTTGTAGGAATATCACAGTGGCACACAAGATTTAATTACTAAACCGAGCTTTTGACACTCAGTTTTTCCAACAATGATTTAGCAACAAGTATGACGTAAGTATTAAATTAAGGAAGTGCTTTCTTGGCTTTTTTGTTTGGATTTACAATACTACATTTCTCAATCCTTTCCAAATTATGTCTTTTCTTGAATGCTTTAATAGTCATTAAAATAACTAAAATACATAATATATTAAAGTTTGAAACTTTTATGTCCAGTTTACTTAGATCAATCTATGTGACTTTTTTTTTTTCCTTTTTTTGGCTATGCCTTCCCACCTCTCCTCAGATAATATGGGCAGGAGGGAGTGTCTGTTATCTGTACAAAGAAAATGGTTGCTGAGGAACTGGAGGTAATATAGGGTGTTACACTGTATATAAGACTTAAAAAACTTGTACAGTCATGTCCCTGTTTCTATCCACTTGCAAAATGTGTTTCTTGGATGCTTAAGACCATTTTAAATAGCTGCATATAGTACACTTTTCCACTGTTGAAAACACTTTTAATCTTTTGCTGTTGCTAAGCAGGGGTGAAAAATACTTAAGTAATTGTACTTTGTTACTATATTTACTATACTTAAATGTTATTTTGGTGTATTTATTCTTTACTTGAGTATTATAGAAATACTGAGCTAACTGCCAACAGGATAGCAGTAAGACTCACAGTGGTGGTCTGTGTTTACACCAACAATGAATGGTGCAGAAATGCTGTTGTCTCAAGCTACTGTTCATCGCTGGTGGAGTTTATGACTGTAAAGTGTCAGCCATACTACCTGCCCAGATAGTTTACCACCATGCTCATAGCAACAGTATACATTCCACTGGGCGCTAACACAAGGGAAGCGATAAGTGAACTCTACGGGGCTATCAGCAAGCTACAGACAGTGCACCCAGAATTTTCATTGTCACTGGGGACTTTAACCACACAAACATGAAATCAGTTCTATCAAAATTCCAACAGCATGTTGATTTCACGATCCAGGGAACAAACACTCTAGACCTTGTTTACACCAACATTCACGGTGCTTACAAGGCTGCACCCTGCCCGCACCTCGGCTGCTCGGACCACATCACTGTTATGCTAATCCCAGCATACAGATCACTTCTGAAATGTGCCAAACCGGTTCTGAAACATGTGAGAACCTGGCCTGAGTGAGCCATCTCAGTAATTCTAGACTGTTTTAAGCACACAGACTGGAACATATATTCAGAGTGGCTGCTACATACAATCACACCACAGATTAGGAGGAATACCCAGTATCAGTGACTGGCCACATCAGCAAGTGCATTGATGAATTGACTTCCTTCAAGACCATCACCACATGTGCAAACCAAAAGCATGGGTGACTGCTGAAGTGCGCTCACTGCTGAAAACCCGAGACACTGCCTTCGGGTGTGATGACAAGGCAACCCTCCCTGCAGCAAAGGCCAGTCTGTCCCGGAATGTCAGAGAGGCGAAGCGCAACTATGTAAAAAGAATCCACGGTCACTTCATAAACACTAAGGACACATGGTGCATGAGGGAAGACATTCAGGCCATCACAGACTGCAAAGCTACAGCACTTGTCTGTGATGGTGATGCCTCGCAGCTAGACGCACTGAAAGATTTCTACACATGGTTCAAAGCACAGAACAACATGCCAGCAGGGAAGACCACCCCAACACCCACTGACCAAGTACTTTTGTCTGTCTGCAGTAGACACCAGGAAAACCCTGTCCAGAATCAACCCATCGAAAGCTGCTGGTCCTGACAACACACCTGACTGTGTGCTAAGGGAATATGCTGATCAGATTGCAGATGTCCTTACAGACATCTTCAAAATTTCCCTGGGCCAAGCAGTCGTCCCTGTGTCCTTCAAGATGACCACCATTATCCCTGTGCTGAAGAAATCATCTGTGTCCTGCTTGAATGATTACCAGCCCATTGCACTAACACCTATCATCAAGCGCTTTGAGCTGCTAGTCATGAAACACATAAAGAGCCGTCTTCCCACCACACTGGACCCATTTCAGTATGCCTACTTTCCTAACCGCTCAACAGAGGATGTATCCGCTGGACTCCACACCACCTGCAGAGCCAAGAAGGCCCAGCAGCATCTCCATTTCCTGTGGAGGCTAAAGAGAGCCAAACTCCCCCCTTCCATCCTCACCACTTTCTATAGAGGGATGATAGAGAGCACCGTGAGCAGCGGTGTCACTGTGTGGTACGGGAAGTGCACAGTTTCTGACCACAATACCCTACAGCAGATTGTGATAACAGCCGAAAAGATCATCGAGGTCTCTCTACCCGCCACTGACGTCTCTTACTACAACTGCTGCATCCATAAAGTCACCAGCATTGCGGAAGATGCCTCTCACCCATCTCATGGACTCTTCACCCTCCTGCCATCTGGCTGGTGGTACAGGAGCATCTGTGCCACCACCAACAGAGTCCGTGACAGTTCCTTCCTTGAGGCAGTCAGATTACTCAACTCCCTGCTTCTTCCCAATGATCAGCAGGACTAGTCAAACATGTAACCCAATATGACTCAAAAAGATTGCACACCTGCATTTTATAAAGCTGCATCAGTCACTTTATATTTATGAAACTCATCTTGCTGCCAGTATTTCTGCTAAACTTTTTGTGCTATACTTAATAGTGTAGCAGCAATAACATCCAGTTACAGCCCATGTTCTGTGTATTTATTGTCCTGTATACCTATTGTTCTGTGTATTTACTTTCCTCCACTCATCACACACTATTGTGTATTTGCACTTTATGTAGTCTTTATGTGTACTTTTATGTGTTGCACCATGGTCCTGGAGTAACAGTATTTTGTTCCAGTGTATACAAGTTATAGGTTATAGGAATGACAGTAAAACCCGCTTGACTTGACTATGCTATTTTAATGTTATTTTAATCCTCTAAAAATGAATTCTTGTACATAGTTCTCTAAAACTGCCACCAGCTGAAAGAAATTACAGTGTAGCAAGCAAGCAAGAACTGTTGCTGGTTAATTTGGGTAGCCACTGTCCTAATTCACTGGCATAAAGCAAATGCAGTTCACAGAATTTCCATGATAAAAGAATCATCAAATATGATTTTGTGATATAATTGTGATATCTTTTGTGAATTTTGACTACTAAAAAAGAGAGGAAAGTGACCTCCTTGAAAATAGCCAAATCATTTTAAGACTGTTCCCCAAATGACCACCAGGTGTCAGCAAAGGACATTATGAATATTGTAACTTTCATCAGAGCTGCTATGCCTAGTTGCTTTTGCTGCTCATCTTTTTTCTTTTGCATATGTGGAACACCTAAGACAGTCATGGCATGACTACAGAATTTAATTTCATTCACAAAGCAGCACACCTAAGAGTTGATTACCATGATCAACTGAAGAAACAAGTGGACTCAGTGTGCTTCTGCTTGGTTGGAATATCTGCAGCCACACCTTCTGTAGATACAATTGCCCTTGAGATAAGATACATCATAAAATCTTGTCATCTGACTATATTATTGTGTATGCAACAGCTTGGAATACAGAGAAGGGAAATGTTTCCTCATCTTGAAAAAAAAATTGATTGAGTCCATAACTGCAGCACTTTAGAGACCATCAATAAAACACCAGATAAGGAGCCATTAGATAGAGGGTGATGAGTAGTATGCTTGTGATTAGTACTCAGCTGGCTTATACAGTAAACAGTTACATTGTCAGCCAAGCCCTTCATTCATTTTTCAGCTTTAAATGTGGAATACTAAAGTCTTTTGTATTTTCTAAATTGTAAGGGTGTGTGGCAATGAAAACAAGAATTTAACACTCCCCAATCTAAAATGAAATGTGGCGGAACCTGTATTCAAATAGCCAAAAGGCTAAAACATGACATGCAGTATGATCCATGTCACTAAAGTCATTGCTGTACTCAGTTCCCAAAAAAAAAAAAAAAAAAAAAACATATTTTATACCAGTTTTAAATAAGCTCTAAATAAATAAGCTGGCAATGAATATGGGAGGTGACAGCCTGATATAATCGTATATTGAGAGATATGGTTGTCCTGGTGTTGCACTATATGGCCAAAAGTATTCAAGTCATTTCAATTAGATTTTATGGATATTCTTACAAACAGCTTTACAGAAATCCAGATATAGATTTAGATTTAGAGCCATAATTAGCAAGCCAGAGGCAACAGTGGTGACAGTCTGTGAGACAAGACAGGAAAAAACATTGAGAGGAACCAGACTCTCACCAAAACATTGAGAGCACCTGAATCTCATCAGACAGCAGGATTAACACGTGACTCGACACACAGATAGGGGGTGTCTTATTAGGTATGCTCTTGTCCTATATTGTGCACAAAGTGCAAGCAGGGACTCAGGCAAAATTAGTTATGACAGCATAACTAAAAGGGAGATCCAGAAGGTAGCACAGGTATGAGGGTACCATGGGATATAAAGCGGCCCACCAGTCCACCATCGACAAATCAGAGTGACTGCAAGAGTGTGTGGGTGTGTGGGGAAAGGTAGCAGTATCCAAACATCCCAGTTTACCAAAACTCTCTATGCTATCCCTGCAATATTATCTACATAATATTACATAACACAGTCTTTCACAGCTGCACATGAAGTACTTCTGTCTTATCAGAATTATTAGAAGTAACACATTACATCCAGTGTCTAACGTCCATTTAACCTGATGTTTGTCATTTGGCCTTGCTGAAACATATAGCAGTATAATAGCATACATATACGGGCTAATAGCATGTATACAAATAATCATACCATCACATGGAGAAAAAAAAAACAGTGGGCCTGTTACAAAGTTGACTACACACAGTTGATGGCAATGAACCTAAACACTGGGAGTACTAACCGAAACAGCAGTACCAGTTGAACGTGCCAATGGTGACCAGCCAGATTGGTGGAGTAAAGAAATATGTCGTCTATGTAGACAATGACAAACCAGAGGGGAGACTCTCGGAAAAGCTCGTTCATAAATCCCTGGAAGACTGTGGGAGCATTGGCTAGCCCATATGGCATCATCAGATGCTCATAGTGGCCAGTAGGGGTGACAAAAGCAGTCTTCCACTTGTCTCTGTGACTGATACGAATGAGATTATAGGCTCTCCAGCTTGGTGAACACAGTTGCTCCCCTCAGCGTTTTGAGGGCTGCAGAGACCAGCGGAAGGGGATAGGGGTACTTAATGATGACTGCATTGAGGGCACAGTAGTCCCCCTGTACTTCTTGGCCACAAAGAAGAAACTAGACACAGCTGGAGAAGTAGAGGGGTGAATGTAACCCTGGTGAAGAGCTTCAGCAATGTACTCCTCCATGGCTTTCTGCTCCAGCAGGGACAGAGGGTAAACTCGACTATGTGGCAAGGGAGGACCCGGTAGTAACTCAATGGCACAGTCCGATGAGCAATGAGGTGGTAACTGAGTGGCTTGTCGGGGACAGAAGACATTGAGAAACTAGTGGTATTCAGTAGGGATGGAGAGATGGTGGCCAATGGACGGAATGTCTATGAACATGGCGCAGAAAGAGTGTGGTTGAAGATTCAGGGAGCTGGTGTAGAAAGGGAAGAGAGAGGCAGCTCTGTAAACATTTAGTGCCCCACGCACAGATCTCTCCTGACTTCCAGGTGGATCCGCTCCTGCTGGGTCCATAGTGTGGTCAAGTCTTCTGTTATGAAGTGTACTACACACAGTTGATGGCAATGAACCCAAACGGGGGGAGTTTTATTGAAACAGCGGTAACACACAGATGGAATAAAACAACAACAGAGAGGGAACGATGCAGAGCCGCAAACTCAACGTCCAGTGAGTAAGATGACGCAACAGTAGATGCAGATGTTACCAAACAGAGAGACCATGAAGAGTAGTAATCCACAGGCTGTTGAAGAAGAAAGAATCCCAAAACAATCCATAGGAAGCAAAGTAAGGGAGAGACAATATCCACAGAGAAATGTCGAAGGTAGTAAATCCACACGATAGGAAGGAAATGAAAGGAAACGATAGTTTCAGAAAGTAATGTGGTCTATACTAGTCCTTTGAGAGACTTAGACCTAGCCAGCTGACAAGGGCTGAGGTTGGGTTTTTTAATCAGTGTTTTGATAACTGCTAGTTGAAAAGATTTAGGTATATAGCTAAGGGAGGATTTGATTATTTTTAAGGTTTGATTTCTTCAGGTAGTTTTTTTTTTATTTGAGGAAATGTCTGAGTTATGTCATACTTATTATTTTCTATCTAATATTCTCAATTTTGTCATTGAAAAAATTCATAAAGTTATCCGTGACTGTGGTGATCTTGTTCCTAGTTAACTTTGCTACAGTATTAAATAAGAATCTAGGATTATTTTGTTATCTTTTATTAGAGTGGAGAGTATGTGAACACCTGACCATCACACCCACATATATGCCTTCCCCAGACCACATTTGTCTAGAATGTCTTTGTATGCTGTAGCATTAAACATTAAGTTTTCCATTCACTGGTACTAAAGGGGCCTAGCCCAAACCCTTTCAAGAAGACAATGCCTCTGCACACAGCAAGGTCTATTGAAACATGGTTTGCCATGGCTGGTGTGGAAGAACTCAACTGGCATGCACAATCCCTGACTTACCCCATTTTCTGTTGATATCATAGAAACTCTAAAGACTGTTGCGTGTGAAATTCCCAGGAGATTAGTAGTTTCTGAAAAACTCAAACCAGCCCTTCTGGTACAAATCCATGCCACGATCAAAGTCACAGAAATCACACTTTTTCTTCATTCTGATGTTTGACTTGAACATTAACTGAAGCTCTTGATCTGTATCTGCATGATTTTTTGCATTGTGCTGCTGCTACGTGATTGGCTGATTACATAATTGCATGAATGTGCATGTGTACAGGTGTTCCTAATAAAGTGGGTTGTGAGTGTATATAGCCAAAAGTATGTGGACTGCTAATTACCACACCCATATGTGGGTCTTCCCCAAACTGTTGCCACAAAGTTGGAAGCACAGAACTGTATAGGATGTCTTTATATGCTGTAGTATTACAATTTCCCTTCACTGTAAGGGGCCCAAACCTGTTCCAGCATGACAATGCCCCTGTGCACAAAGCCATTTAGCCACAAAGCCTGTGCCTGAGATCCATTTAGACATGGTTTGTCAAGGTTGGCGTGGAAGAACTGGAGTGGCCTGCGCAGAGGCCTGACCACAACCCCACTGAAAACCTTTGCGATGAACTGGAATGCTGACTGCACTCCAGGCCTCCTCACCAAAATCAGTGCCTGACCACACTAATGCTCTTGTGGAAAGCGTTCCCAGAAGATTGGAGGTTGTTATAACAGCAAATGGGGACTAAATCTGGAAGGGGATATTCGAAAAGCACATATGGGTGTGATGTTCAGGCGTCCAAGAACTTTTGGCTATATTCTGTGTGTAATATCCTATATATAAATATATGTTTGTGAAAAGTTGCTGATAAAATAATTTTTTTATATAGAGAATAATCTTGTTTTTCTTTTAATAATGGGAAGTGTTACTTAAAGGTTTCAACCTCAACAGCAAACACTTTCAGGTTTCATGAAGTGCTATATTTTACGCCAAGTGACATAATGGCTATGCATCACCATGATTTTTATAGAATATGTGATCGGCCATCAATAGATATCTGTAAGAAAAAAAACACTATTTATGTTTATGTATAAGGCTATACTGAAGAATATATTAACACATTTATTTTCCATTTTAAATCAAATAAATAATGACTAGAATTTGAGATCTTCCATTTCTGAATCTAAAGTCAGGTGTGTTATTGACTGTGACAGTGAGGGGTGTTCCTGTATGACTCATGTCCTAGCCATACAACACACTCCGGAGTACTAGCAATCACTCTTTCTCTTTACATACCTTAGTGCAAGTTTTGCATAAACATCCCTTGTCAAAATGTTGAGAAGACAGCAAGAGATAATGCAATAATGCAACATGTTCTTTCTGCATAATTGCACACTTGAAAATGTGTATAAAATATATGAAAAATATTTAAAAACACGGTTTGCCATGGTTGGTGTGGAAGAACTTGAGTGGCATGCTCAGAGCCCTGACAAACTCATTAAACACCATTGGGATAAATTAGAATGGCAACTATTAGTTAGGCCTTTTTGCTCATAACCAGTGTCCAATCTTACTAATGCTCATGTGGCTGAATGTGCACAAATCCCCATAGCCACGCTTCACACTCTAGTGGAACTCTTCCCAGAAGACTGAAGGCTGTTATAGCAGTAAAGTGGGGACCAACTCCATATTAATGCCCATGGTTTTGGAATGGGATTTTCAACAAGCATTTATGAATATGATGGTCAGGTGTCCATATATCTTTAGCCATATAGTGTATTTCAGTGCCAGAATAATAAATAAATGAATAAATAAATGAAAAGAATATCTTTCTGCTACAGACATATGAGTCTATGGCAGTGTTATACCTTAAATGACATCTTCTTTTTGAGTGCGAAAATGTGTTTTATAAATTGAAAGTCTTCTTCTTCTTCTTCTTTTGGGTAGGGTTGCAAATTTGGGTGTGGAAGAGTTAGAAGCAGACCATGAATTTTCCAGTAATGAATAACATCTTGGAGCGCTGCTAGAGGCATTCATTACCACTCTCCTGCGACTCTTCATCTGAGATCACTGCAGAATCTGCAAACACCCAGGTGAGCATGTTTGTCTGAGGTATGTACACACTCATGCTAAATGTTGAAAATTATGCAAAGATTAAGGAGATGCATCAGCCTGTGCTGATTACAGCCTGTAACTGCAAGTACAACTAGTTAGAAGTTTTGTTCTCCCTTATGTGATTGTAATTTAGTATTTCAAAACAAGAAGTATCAGATGTTTTTCACTATAGCATACAGTTTGAATGAACCCTTTGCACACTGGTTACTGACATTTGTCTAGCATTTATGCCAAGATGGATACAACAGTTTTATGGGTTTTGCCGTTTCTCTTCAGGTGTATGAGGGTGTAGTCTCTTTTTCTTGGCTATTATAGGAAGACAGGTTTTTCTACTATGGATTTTTCTCTTCATCAAAAGGGTCACAAGTACAACTGCAAGTGTGCTTAAGTCTGCAAATGGAAGAGAACAGATAGACTGAGGAGCTCAGAACTCAAAAAGTACTGCTGCAAAAAAACAACTTTTCTGTCAGTCAGTCAGTCAGCCAGTCTCTCTCTCTCTCTCTCTCTCTCTCTCTCTCTCTCTCTCCCAGCCATGTCTAAGCTGGAGAAGGCCATTATTGCTATAGTGGAGATATTTGAGGAGTACACTGGAACAGACAGTGATAAGCAGCTGAGCAATGCAGAGCTCAGTGCTCTGATAATGAGTCAACTGAGGAGCCCTGAGTTCCAGGTGAGAGAGATTGAAAGAGAGATGAAATAAGTGCTTATTTCAAACATGCTCTATAAAAGCCTTTACACACAGGTGAATAGGCGACTCTGAATTGCTCCTAGGAATGAATGTGTGAATTTGACTTTGCCTGATGCCCTGCAATGGACTGGTAACGCAACCAGTGTGTATTCCTGTCTCACACCCAGTGTTCCCAAGATAGGCTGCTGATACACCATGACCCTGACCAGTATAAAGCGACATAATGGCTATGGATCACTATGATCTTTATAGAATGTGTACTTGACCTTTACCAGCTAGGAATCTGTAGGAAATAGCATGCATTATTTTTGTGTATAAAGCTATACTGAAGAACATACTAACATATTTATTTTCCATACTGAATTAAATAAATAATGACTATGAATTGAGCTCTGCCATTTTTTTCTCCTTTAGATTGATTGGTTGGAGTTTATCATTTTAAGTTATTCCTAACTGATTTGTTTAGGTGAGTTCTTGACAGTGACAATGAGGGGTTTCACTGTATGACTAGCCACACAACACATACTGGAATACTGGCAATCATTCCTTCTCTTTAAATATATTAGTGCTATATACTAACAGTGCAGGTTTTGCATAAACATGCCTATTGGAAACTGCAATATGTTAAGAAGGAATAAGAGACCAAAAATGTAACATAAGTGAAGCAAAAATCCTACATCTTATTTTTGCAATTATCTGCACAATTGCACACTTGGTATAAAAACGAGTTTCAGAATCAGATCTATACTGTGTGGTCTATTCACAATTCAGAGTGAAGAAGCAATAGGCTTTTGCAAAGCTTTTGGATTTTGGATTATACTGACAATATACAATCAATGTTGACATAAGAGCCTTTTCTCTGTGTGTTCTTTCACTCCCCTACATTTCCACCACCCCCATCCCCCTCTCTCTTTCTCTCTGTCTCAGGGTAAAGTAGACCAAGAGGATATCTGTGAAGCCCTGCAAAAAATGGACAAGAGCCATGATGGCCATGTGAACTTCAATGAATTTAGTCAATCCGTGACCATTCTTGCACAGGCTTATGTCAAGTATGGCAAGGGCAAGGGTAAAGTTCACCATTGAAATCCCTCATGTACTTTCCTTAAAACCTCACTCCATTTTCATGAAATGAAAAGAAAACTGTTTGATCAGTGCAATAGCATTGAGGCTCTTTAGGTTTTGGAGTTCATACCCATATAAGACATTTAGTATATATATATATATATATACACATACATATATATACAGTATATCTATCTATCTATCTATCTATCTATCTATCAATATGTATATACATATGACTGTTGCTTCTTAAAATAAAATAATTTAAATAATTTAAAATATTTATTAATTTGTTTATGAATTATGGCACCACCCACCCAAGTCCAATTGTCAGTCCACTGACATTTTTAAGAAGAGTTATGTGTGTTGTTTATTTGTTTTTGTTTTTATTATATTTCTGAATGTGACACATAATCTTTATAGGTGTGTTCCGGGCCTATTTTCTTGAGCAGACACACACAATTGTTTAGAAAAAGGAGCTTGAGAAACTTTTAGAAAAAGAACAGATATGCAACTTCACTTTCATACTTTCAACTGCAACTTTCATATATTAAAAGTATTATAAAGACAGCAATAGATACATTCATACTTTGCAGTTTCAGGTTTCTTTTTTGCTGCATCATCAAGTTTGTGGGATTTTCACCTACTGTAGCACACTAGCTTTAAAGGCTGGCATTATAGTTTTGTTCTGTACAGTATATTTTAGCTAGCTAGTCAGAAATAAAAAGCTAGCTGCATCTAACAGGAAGCCCCAACATTCCGGCCCATACTAGGGGTTTACAGCAGAGCAAACCCTTTCCCCTTCAACTGGATCTTATTTATTAGCTAGCTAGTAGGGGTGTAATGATGCTCTGGTCATGATTTGATTTGATTCACAATACTGGCTTCACAATTCAATTCAATTTGGTTCTCAGAATATTTTGAACAAAGATTTTAATAAAGAAAAATTATGACTGAAAAGACTCTTGCAGGCTCCCCGCAAGAACGGGATCATATGATCAGTGTGCTCTCTATATATTTTAACTCTATGGGTTGTACAGACTGGGACTTGTGGTGTTCAAACTGTGCAACTGCATTACATGCATAAGTATTAGAATGCTGATTTCCACAAAGTGAATTGTACATTTCCATGATGCACATCATCACAATTTTGCCTCACAATGCATCATTACACCCCTACTAGCTAACTAGACAACTAGTTCACTCTGTAGGATATGTGTTGTTTATGATACCGCCGAATGAGTACAGTTACACAGCTGCAGGTCAGTAATGCACAAAGTTATCAGTAGCATTTTACTAGAAAAACAAGAAGCAATATGCAAAAAATAAATATACCATGGCAGAAAATATGAGAGGAGGCTATCGCCAGCTTTCACAGACAGGATACCTGTGACTGCGACGCTAGTCACACAAGTTGCTATGTAAATAGCTTCTTATGGTAGAAAGTAGTAGTCACTAGGAAGAAAGAGAGAAAGAATGGGTAAGAAATAAACACAAACTATTATATCTTAGCAAGTGAGAATATCTCGAAAATGTGGATAGGGTTAGGGTTAGCATGTTTGTCTGATATTTTTATTATTGGATTATTATTAGAAATAAAATATAATACACATTGGAAGATTTAAGTTATCTTATTCTATTGGCAGATAGTTTTGCTTCTTTCTATAAATAAATGCTTCAAATTAGAAAATTTCCAAATAGAAGAAGACAATTTCAAGATTGAAATAAATAAAAAGTTATAGAAATACTCATGCATTTAGAATGTTTTACTCTTATAATAAATTGGTGATATTCAAGTTATTTTCACTTGCTAAGTGAAGTGAAGTGACTTGTGGCCAAGTATGGTGACCCATACTCAGAATTTGTGCTCTGCATTTAACCCATCCAAGTGCACACACACAGTAGTGAACACACACCCGGAGCAGTGGGCAGCCTTTTTTTTTTTTTTTTTTTTTTTTTGCTGCGGCAGGTGGGAGAGAGCGCTGGTCATTCACTCCCCCGCACCTACAATCCCTGCCGGACCTGAGACTCGAACCCACAACCTTCAGGTTCACTTTCGGGTTGCAAGTCCAACTCTCTATCCATCAGGCCACGAGATGACAGTTATAGTAGTAAAGGGCAGATTATGTAGCATGTCCTACTTTGAAACCAGGCTAGTTATGATCTTCGAGGTTGTTCTGGGTAAGATAGAGAGACAACTGATTGTCTCATTCAAAATTTTAGAAAGAAAGGACAGAAGTGATATTGGTCAGTAGTTGCTGATGTCTATTTAGTGTGGGCTTTTTTCAGAATGGATATTTCCTGTTGTCTTGAAGGTAATCGATGCATGGACAGATTTTATGGAGTTGTTTTTATGATGGAAGTGATGAAGAGGAGGAGGTCTGGAGCATTATGGAAGGCATGGGGTTCAATGGGCAGGTGGGAGGACTGCTGCACAAGGTAATCTGCAGGATCTCTTCTGTTAAAAGAGGAGAAAAATGTGTTAAGGAAATGTGATTGTGAAGTGCACAAGGAGGGAAAGATTGGCAGATTTTTCTAATCTTTGCATCAAAGAAGGTGAAAAGTCATCAGCAGTCAGGGAGGAGGGTGAAGAAGGAGTTGGAGGTTTAAAAATATTTCCTGGTATTAACCAGAAGAGGAGGAAGTAAGGGTTGGAGTTGCCACCTTGGAACCAAAGTTGTCCTCTCAACATCAGAGTAGTTTTGCAGACATTTGATTTAAACAGAGAGATTGAATAAAGAAAAAACATACAAATTCACACCCAGTGACAACATGGCATAAAAAGAGTTACCGACAGCAGCACAAACTGTTTATGGCTAACTCAAATATGAATTGCAAACGTTGTTTTTCACATTTGTGTGGCAGTTGTGTGGTCAAATTGTAACTACAGGTTTTCCTGAACTAAAGAGTGTTTCTGTTATATAAGTTATAGCACTCTAAAGTCTGTATAACAAATTTGTAAAAGGAGAAAATTGCATTAAAGATTTCATTCCAGTGCCCTGTCTACGTTTGCATTAATAACCTTACCTACATATGGAAAAATAACATTACTGACATTTTTTAAATAAGAACTTTAAAAAATGATAAGCTGTAGCATTTCACATCCAGTATACTCAGATTTTGCCTGTGTTCACATAACATTTCACACAACATTATGGATTTGTTACTGACAGATATAGTGCTACTCTCAGGGCTAATCACTATATGCTAGCAAACAGCAAACCCAAAAGGAGAGTACTGGCAAATCATATTTGCTTATTTTTTAATGACCTCTCCAATAGAGCTGGTCAAGCTTCATTGGTATTCTGTTTTTTTTCCCACCGGATAACATGATCTTGTTTTGCACAGATGACACAGAGTGCATGTGATCTGTGCAAACAAAGTTACTGAGGTGTTAATAATGACTAGCTGAAAGCAACTAGTGCAGACATACAGTTTCTTCACCACTTGCAAAATATATTCCTCTAGCATTTACAGTACTCTATTCCCCCTGTCCATTTGCCCAATATTTTGTCCTACATTACACCATTTTTCCAAGGTCTATTGCAAGATGTTAATAAGGTATTAGAAAAAATATTCCAATGTATGTTACCATATTTTTACATAGCACTGTTGAATAATAATAATAAAAAAAACTGCCAAAAAAAAAAAAAAAACTTTGTAAATGAACACCAGATGTCAGCAAAAACATAGTAAAAATTGCATTTCTCATCACAGCTCTTCTTCATTTACTTTGCAGCTCATTGGCATTTTTAAACGTAAGACATAAATATTATGTTGAACATGTCTCATGAGGAAGTAGCATTCATATGTGGTCTTTAAACTGCCAGGGATTGTTATGCTGAATGCTTTTGTATTTTTCTAACGAATTAAGGGTGTGGTAAACCGATCCGGTACTCCACACCCCCAATCTAAAATGCAGATAAGAACCTGTATTCAACAAAACAAAAGGCTAAAATACCAAGTATTCTGAATCCTTTATTTATTTTTTGCCACAAAAGGAAGGGAATATCTGATAGTTTTTACCTTTGGATGGAAAACATATGACAAAACCTGCAGCTTTTATTTTTCAAAAACTAAATGAGCCTTTTTTGTTACTGATATTAAAGTTAGGGTAGATTTCAGTGTAGGGATAGCACTAATTCACATAATTAATAATCATATCAATGGAAGGTCTTCACAAGGATGATAAAGCTCTGTGTGTGTGTGTGTGTGTGTGTGTGTGTGTGCGTGAGCAATGTCGACCATGTCTGACCAATTTCCTAAAAGGTTATTTCTAAATCCATATTTCATAATGGGTGCTGCCACTTTATTACTGTACACTACTGTTGTTGCTGAATGCCAGATTGTTGTATTTATTTCCAAGTTTATTGTCTAATGGGTGTGTAACTGAACTGTTACAATGTTTCCTGCTGAGTTTAAATGGAATTAAATTGATTTAAATCTGATTTACTCTCAGGTTGGTCATACACAGTTATTTAAGTCTCTGTGTTCATTCTAATGGCTTAAAGAACAACAAAGACAAGAGAAAAGGCATTTAACTCATTAATGACTCATTTAACTCAAGTCAACATTCTAAGTAACTTAAAATGGGATCAGGTCACAAACTTTGCTGTAATTCCAAACTGCTAACATGCATGCCAAGACATAAAAAGTGATATTCCTGTACACTTGCCTCACATGCTCACAAGAGTACACAGAAAAAAAAGTTATGCAATGCCAGAAGAGCTTGAAAAGTAGAATGCAAGGGAGTGGCCAGTCAGAATTCCTGTTTTGTCTCTTGGATATTAACCCATTATGTGTATTTGTAATTCCACAGGAAAGCACTCTCTGAAGCACAATATCATTCCATTCATTCACTTCTGAAAAGACGAACTGCACCTAAGGCGGTATTCATTTCCCACATCAAATGCACAACAGACAGCACAGTGTTACCTCTCAGTTGTGTATGTTAAGTAAAGAATGTGGAAGGGTAGCAATTTTGGGTGTGAGAAGCCAACCAGGCATTTTCCAAGCATGAATTACAGCTTGAAGGATGGCAATAAATTCATCACCAGGCTTCAGCCACTCTTCATCTAAGATTCCTGCAAGATCTGCAAACACTCAGGTGAGCACGACTGTTTGATGTGTATGCTTGTTTGCATAGATTAAGCAGTGCTTAGTAATGTGTCTAGCGTTTAAGTCAAAACTGCAATAAAATCTGTACTAATTTTTATTTTTATTGTACTAAAGTAAATAAGTGTTGTTACATATGATTAGGGGAAAGATGAGGTTTGTAGATTCACCAGTTTTTAGTCCATTTAGTGATGCTAAATGAATTGAAACAGCTCTTTAGTTTACATATATAACTAAAAATAATGAAAATGTTGTACAATATATTCTACTTTGAATTTAATTTGAATTTTGTCTTTAAAAAAATGGCTGTTATTCACATCCACCCCATATATACATAAATAACTTAAATAACTTAAGATGTATTGGAGCACGAAACAAAAATAACTACAGTACTTTTTATTATCTTCCATTTTATTTACTTACAATGTTCACTATTTTGCAATTAATTTTAATATTTAATTGTAATTAATTAGTTCTTTTTACATATCTTTGCATTTATTTAGTAATGATATATATGTGTTTATGTTTTATATGAGTATCATATGAGTATTATGTCTCAGGTATGTCAAGACTTTAGTCAACACAAAATTGAAGAAAGCTTAAATTCTTTGATGATTTGAAAAATTATTTTTTTTTTCTTCAGTTGCTGCATAATAAGGGCTGCATGGTGGTGCAGCAGGTAGCCTCACAGCTCCAGGATCCCCAGTTTGAGCCTGAGTTCAGGTTGTTGCCTGTGTGGAGTTTCACATGTTCTCCATATGGGTTTCCTCAGGGGTCTATTTTTTCCCGCACCTCCCAAAAACATGCCAGAAGATGGATTTGCAAGTCTATTTTGCCCCTAGATACGAGTGTGTGTATGTGTGTGTGTGTGCATGGTGCCCTGCAATGGTATATTCTGCCTCATAGCCAGTGCTCCCCAGAGCTTCATCATAATGTGTTTGAGTTTGTGAATGTTTGGTCATCTAAAGAGCAGGGAGATAAAAACTTCTCTCTCTCTTTTAGTCATGTCTAAACTGGAGAAGGCCATTGTTGCTACAGTGGAGGTGTTTAAGGAGTATGCTGGAAAAGATGATGACAAAAAGAGGCTGAGTAATACGGAGCTCAGTGCTCTGATAAAGGATCAACTGAGCAGTCCAGAACTCAAGGTGAGAGAGAAGACAGAGAAAAGAATCTAACTGCACAATGTATACTGTAAACACTGAAGATAAAAGACAGTGCATCTAAAGGACAGTACACAATAGTATGAAACAGATTTAGATTCTCTTTTACACTGTGTAGGGCATATGTGTAACTCGAGGCCAATGGGTTAAACATGATCTGATGTCTCATTTCATTTGGCCCATGCAAACAGGCAAAAAAATAACACTAAACCAGCCAGTAGTACTTACCACTCAACATTTTCATAGCATGCACATATCTAAAATCCTGCATGCTCCACAGTACAGCATGCATGGGCTCACAACTCACAATGCTGAAACACTGGTTAAAATCAACGTATCTGCTAGAAATCAGATGGAAGTCAAATATTCAGAAATGCTTTGAGGGTCAGCCTTTAGTGTGACTCAATGATTAATTCTAAATCCCAAAATGCATCACTCATTGTAGAGACCTACAAAAATATGTTGGAAAAAAATTGATGGAG
Source organism: Pangasianodon hypophthalmus (assembly GCF_027358585.1). Classification (NCBI taxonomy): domain Eukaryota; kingdom Metazoa; phylum Chordata; class Actinopteri; order Siluriformes; family Pangasiidae; genus Pangasianodon; species Pangasianodon hypophthalmus. The sequence continues at coordinate 25,973,957 of NC_069710.1, forward strand.
CATGAAGTCAAGACAGATGGAAGACTAAGGACGTGTATGTTCTTAGAAGTGATAATGCTATATGAGTTCTTCTTAAATCTCTTTCTTAACCTTATATATTTTCAATATATGGAAAACAGATATGCATTTAAAAAAATTAATCATTTTAATAAATGTTTTCCTATTGGCTTAATATGTACTTATAGTTGAATAGTTTCTGTTAGCCCTTCTTTTTCCTAGAAATGTCCTATTCTGCTTTCAGAGCCAAGGTTATTGGTGTTATCAGTAGAATTTTATTATATGTTAAAAAGTGAATAGCCTTGGTTTATGGCCCTTAATGGCTCACAACACTGCTGATTTGTCAGAATTTGAGTTTGACACTCCTGGTGTAGAGCATTTATATCCATAGAGAGCATGCAAAACATCTTAGTGTGAATCTATTTGAGACACTATTCAACACAGTCATTAAAAGTCTCCACATTACTGCTGTTACTATTTTGACACTGTCACTATATTGATGCTACTGTCCACCCATACAACAGACCAGGGCAGGGCACGAGTGGAGGATTACTACAGTAACAGTAGTAGTGAGGGGTTTTCCAGTGTGACTCAGGCCCTTGCCTCATCAAACAATCCAAATATTCTTTTCTGGGTGTGTGATGTGTCACATTCAGACAACCACCCAATCTCTGCGCCTAACGTTTCTCAGTGCAAGCTTTGCAAACAATCCCATTAAAAAAAAATATGTGAGCTTTATTGTTATGGCTTCACCAAATGATTTTTTGCAAAGATGTGTACAATTGCACAGTTAGTATTACGTTGAGGTAGTTGGCTGTACCCTTTAAAGTAACATGAGCACTTGCAGAGTTGTCTCGATAACAAGTAATACAAGAAGCACATATATTCCTTTTCTGATTTATCACACTCTCCAGTGTCACCCAAATGAGGATGGGTTCCCTTTTGAGTCTGGTTCTTCTCAATGTTTCTTCCTCATATCATCTAAGGGAGTTTTTCTTTGCCACAGTCGCCTCAGTCGCCTCAGGCTTGCTCACTAGGGATAATTTTGTCTAATATCTAGGACTGTTTGCATGTTTTTGTTTCTGTTTGCATGTTTTTTGTTTCTTATGTTCTGTAAAGCTGCTTTGAGACAATGTTCATTGTTAAAAGCGCTATACAAATAAAATTGAATTGAATTGAATTGAATTGATTTTTCCTTTCTAAATTTGAAAATATATTCCATATATGTAAAAAATCCCCCCCCCCCCCCCCCCATCCCCACCTCTCTCTCTCTCTCAGAGTAAAATTGACCCAGATGATATCAGCGAAGCCTTGGGGAGAATAGACAGAAACAATGATGGCGAGGTGTCCTTCAAAGAGTTTAGTCAGTGTGTGGCCCAACTTTCTCTGGGCTACTTCAGGAAGAACTATGGCAAGGACAAGCAGAAAGGCGAAGGCAAACCTCATCAATGAAATCCATCATGCACATTCACTCCATCATTGATGGATAAAAAGAAAATAATAATTGATTGGTGCAAGCTTTGTGATGTCTGTCTTCTTGATAATGATAGCATTGTACTTCATTGTCATAGTTACTCCTAACTTAGCACAGACACGTACACTACATACTGTATGTCACATTGGATATGAATAATAAAAATACTAAGCATTTAGTCCTGTTCTGTGTGTCATTGCTTGGTGATTGTTTTGGGGTGGTCTGCTGTTTTCTCATATTTCTCATACTTTTCCATATTTCTGACTCTAAAGGGAGTGAAGGAAGTGCACACTTACTCATTTTATGAACAAACAAAAGGCCACAAATGAGCTGTGGTCATTTCAACAATGCATCCACTATAATCAGTGTTGTATTTTTAAGAACTGCACAAAAGTACTTTGGATCCCCCTACGAAAAAAGATTTGGCAATATATTGTCAGTGCATTCCTGGATTATATAATATATTGACAATATATTTTACAATATACAGATTATTGCTGCATTTTACATATGGGAGAATATATGGATTCATGCATGGATCTTTATATGGATCCACACTAGCCCTTTCTGGATAAAATTGGACACCCCTCACATTCAAAAATTAAAATGACGTGTTCAAAATTGATCAGCCACCTGGAAAGGAAAGTCGACTGAAAATGCCCTGAGAGAAGCATGAAGCCGATATGCTTAGTTTGTAGTGAAACTGTAGATGTCACTATGAGACCAAGCATGTAAATTTTGAACAAAACTACCCACAGAACACGGAAGAACCACAGAAATATACCAGCTAAAATCCTCATATCAAGCTACAAGCAGATTTAATGATTAAAACAATGACACAGTAAGAGCAAGCAACAGAGGGTTCATTTAGGGTGGTATGGGTCTTGGACAAACACAAGAAACCTTTTTTTCTGAAGCTAGAATAATAAGTGAAGTGCATTAGTGAAGCGATACTTGATGGAAAACGAAAAGATGAAATGGCAAAGAATATTCCGTCAAGTTTGTTTGTACATCAGCCTCATCTTGTACTTCATGGAATACATGAGATTGTTTTGATCATTTGTCCTCTATAGACCTTCATATCTGTGGAAAGTTGGTATGTGAACCTCCAAGATTCATATCTGAGTACCCCTGCTTTAGATTTTACCCCATAAATCAGGTACATTTTTGACCTTCTTGCCTGGTTCCACACCTATTAAGGAAGTCCCAGCAACGTCTGTAATCAAAAACCACACAGCTTAGGAACAGTTTTTATCCACAGGTCATCAGGCTTGTCAATGACTCTCACCCACTGCCACTCCAACCAGCACATAGAACTACCTCTGTCCAGTGAGGTGCCTAGCTCAATTCCCTACACACACACACACACACACACAAACACACACACACACACACACACTGCTACCAAACCAGTATTGCACATTTTTGCATAATGCACTTTTTGACCATGGCCCCTTAAGGCCATAAGGATATAACATCTTGTATCACTGGTCTTTATTTGCACTATATTTATATAATCCGATGCCCAATGTCTCTTTTATTATACATCTTCTTTAAAGCCACTGTCTTTATTATTGTACTACAGCCTACTTACCTCACATTGTAAAATCACAATCACATCATGCCTGTAATATATGCCACGCTCCACCTTACAGTGCATTTTCCAAACAACTTAAAACACTTTCTGTACAGTATTGATGTTTATTGGAAGGAGTGCAGAGTAACAACTTCATTGTACAGTGTAACTGCCTGTTTACTGTGCTTAAATTACAAGCATAGATACAGGTGTAGCATAGCATTAATTAGCTGCATCAATAATTATGCCAACCGAAGGTCATCACCAGATGAGCACAAGTGGTCCTACCCCTGTAAAATGTTTCATGAACACCTTCTAATTTGAAAAAGCCTGCTGAGACATGTTTTACTAATTTGCTCCGTGTGTGTGTGTGTGTGTGCATGTGTGTGTGTGTGTTAACCGTGAGCTCTGTCAGCTCTTCCTCTCTCTCTCAGGTTCAGCATTCTCGCTGAAAGGACAAACAGAGCACACATAAGTAAACTAGGCATGATCACACGCAGGTGACAATCCACTGCTACAGAATGAGAATCCATAGCTTGTAAATGTAGCTTGTTTTCTTTGCTAATGCCATGTTAGACTAGCATCAGTTCCAGGAGCTAAAATAATTTGGCTATGCAGCAAATTCAAATTCTAGCTAATGGTAAATTTTTGAGTCTTTTTAAACGAATGTTTTACTTCTGATTAATTCATCATCAAACTACACAGTATTTGTCATGTATATGACTAGCAAACTAGGGGGGCAGTCGTGGCCTAATGGTTAGCAACTCGGACTTGCAACCCGAAGGTGAACCTGAAGGTTGTGGGTTCGAGTCTCAGGCCAGCAGTGAAATTTTTGAGTCTCAGGCCAGCAGATTGTAGGTGGGGGAGTGAATGACCAGCGCTCTCTCCCACCCTCAATACCACGACTGAGGTGAGACCCTTGAGCAAGGCACCGAACCCCCAACTGCTCCCCGGGCACCGCAGCAAAAGGCTGCCCACTGCTCCGGGTGTGTGTTCACGGTGTGTGTGTTCACTACTGTGTGTGTGTGTGTGTGTGTGTTCACTACTGTGTGTGTGCACTTGGATGGGTTAAATGCAGAGCACAAATTCCTAGTATGGGTCACCATACTTGGCCACACTTCACTTCACTTCAACTCACAGAGATTGAACGAGGCAAAATGGCAGAGTTATAGATAAGTAATAAAAGTTAGTTTTCACATGAAAACATGACATTAATTTCATCAGGTTTACGTTTTTTCCCTTTTGAAAAAATAAATGAATGAATGAAATATGGGACAAATAATATTTCATTTTCTTACGGCATGTGAAATATCTTCCTGCTGCAGATATGAACATTTGGCATCCTAACAATTTCCTAAATGATTATTTCCAAATCCATATTACATAAAGTGTGCCACATTAAAACTATACACTATTCTATTTCATCTATATTGTATGTTGTTGCTGAATGCCACATTGTTGCATTTATTGCCAAAGTATTTATTGCCTGTTGACTTTAAATTGAATTAAACTGATTTTGGAGCATCAGATTTACTCTTACTGGTCACAGTCATTTAAGTCTCACGGTTCATTGTAATGACTTAAAGACAGACAGCAAAAACAAGAGGAAAAGCATTTAACTCATTAATAACATTCAACTTAAAATGAGTTCTGGGCAGCAGAAGAGAGAGAGACAGAGAAAAGCATTAAACTGCATAATGTATAAATACTAAAAATAAAACACAGTGCAAGCAGTAAAGTACACTACACAACAATAAAACTGAGATTTAGATTAACTTTTACACTGTGTCAAACACAAACACTATCATTTAGGCCCCCAGGAACCTCCAGAAAACAATATTGAACCAGTCAGTAAATCAGTATTTACTAAAAGTGCTGATTTGACCTGGACAGAGTTTGACTTTTTTTTTATACCCGTGTCAAGCATTTATGTCCAGCGAGGATGCAAAACATTTTAGTGTGACTCTATTTGAGATATTCAAGCAGTCTTCACATTTCTACTGTCACTATTTTGACACTGTGTTACTATGTTGGTGCTATTGTCCACCCACACAAAAGAACAGGGCAGGGCACTAATGGAAGATTACTCCATCAACAGTAGTAGTATGGGATTTCCCTGTGTGACTCAGGCCCTTGTAAAATCATACATTCCAGTTTCAATTGTGCAGTTGGTTCATCCTGAACAGTCACATGCCCCATTATAAAAAGGGTGTGCACACATGTGCAACCAGGTTATTGTAGGGTTTTTTTTTTTCTTTTTTTCTTCCCTAAAATGTTTCTATTTATTTTTCACTTGAAAATTGTTGGTTACTATATCACATTAAAGATGGAAAATGATCTGACATGATTTATCCTTGTTTAATTTTAACAGGTGTGTGTAGACTTTTTATATCCACTGTACATTTGAGCTGAGCTGTTCACTGACTATTGATAAGATGTACATGGCACACCGTTTATTTGTATATAGCATTAGTGTTATCAAAATGAAAAGTAGCATAACATGTACGAGCGATACTTGACAATAAAAGTGAACCAAAGCTTTAACTGTTCTCAGTACAGAATAAGTGCTATATCTCCACATACTAAGCATGCAAGATTTTGAAAAAAAAAAAAAAAAGCATAGAAGATATAACATTTTTGTGACCTCTTCAAGTTAATAGTAGTAAGATATGTGAATGTGCACAGCATGAATCACGCCTCTGGCTTGCTCAAGCTATGTTTGGACTTTTGTAAAGCTGCTTTGTGACATTGTCTATTGTTAACAGTGCTATATAAATAACATTGTACTGGATTAAACTGAATCCTGCCTATATCGATGTCTATTAGTGCTTGTTTCAGTTTCCATTTTTCACCACTAGGTGTAGCCTAATAATAACAACTCTGTGGATGTGGGGCAGGGAAAAATCAAGCTTATATCTGTCACATAACATTTTTAAATTGCTTATGACTCAAAAGAGGAAATTAGTATTTCAATTTAATTTAAAATGTATGTGAATCAGGACTTTATGAAGATTAATATTTGTTGATTGGTTGATATAAATGGTGGGCAGAGCTATCCATGGACGAGCTGCCACTGTTTGTTTCTATAATATGCAGGTAGAAAGTTCATGTAACCACAAGGACAACTGCACCACACAGGATTTTACAATGCAAAGATTAATAATAAGAAAGGCAAGAAAGAAGCCAGCAGTCACTCTAAAGCAGTTGCAGGACGACCTGAAAGCAGCAGGAACAACAGTTATACGGAGGAAAATAAACAAACTGCACTGCAATCGTTTCCATTCCTGCATCCCATGCAAATCTTCTCTGCTAAAAAGAAGCACAGAGATGCATGTCTAAGAGCATTTAGACAAACGAAGAAGAACTCTTCTTAATAATTCAGTTTGTCATGTTTGGAGAAAGAAGGGCTGTGCAAATGATCCCAAAAACACCATACCCACAGTATGGAGGTGGGAGCATCATGATATGCAGCTCCTTCTCTTCAAACAGTACTGGGGCATTACACATCATTGAAGGAAGCATGAATGGAAAGATGTTCTGGGATATATTGGAGGATAATTCCTCACCCAAAACATATAGCCAAAATAACTCGAGTCAACTCAATAACTCAACATTGTGACTGGAATCCCATTGGAAATTTATGAAGGATTTGAAATTGCGAGACCATCGGAGGGACACTCCTAACCTTGAGGAATTGAAGAAAATTTTGCAAGAGAAACAGGATAATTTGAACCACAATCTAAAAAATATATATAATTACTTCTTAATAAAGACATCATGTAGCTGTAGCTGCCAGCGGCTTTGCTACAAACTACTAATGTTGGTAATTTGTGGTATCCGAATACTTTTTTCCCTATTATTTTCATTTTTTAAACATGTCTTTTTTTATGCTTATGAATACATACTGTTTAGTTCATATTTATAAGTACAAGGTCAAAAGACATTATGTGTTTAAATTGGATATATGCACTGAAAGTATATTAAATAACAAAAACGAAAGTGTCCGAATACTTCTCTCTCCTCACTGTATATCAATACACTGTATATTAGTAAATATAATGCATAGTATTTTTTCAGCACATGACCATATGTCTCTATTAAGAAGTGAATGTAAGAATCAATGCCCTCCAGTTCATATCAGGTAACAACTCTTTGCAGTTAGTGGCTTCTGGAGATATAACCAATGTTTTCAAGCATTTGTAATCTAATTTCTTCTTTTCAGTTGTCTCATTAAGTTATGAAGGAGAAAAGAGTTCTCAAACTGAAAATTTCTATGCTTGGGCATGCATGGATGTGTGTATGTGCCTTAAGCCAGGGTGTAGTCTGCTCATAACAAATAGATGAATCATTTGTTGGTTCACCTAACTGGGCCCTCTTGAGTAATGCTCCCTCCAGATGTAGGATCCACTACCACCTACTGTAGTTTTACACACAATAGCTTTAAGCCTCAAAGGCTCCTGTCTAGCATATTGCAAGAGAAAATGACTCTCTTATGGCAACCTGTTGGCTCTGTTTGAACAGGTATATGCAAACTGAAAGGACTTCTCTTATGTAAATATCACCTTTCCATGGACCTTATTTATTTGGGCAGCGAATTATAAAGAGATTCAGCATTACATGTGGTTGCATCCTATGCTTTAGGACAAGAACAGAAACTGAATGCAGTTTACCTGTTCATATTTTCAGAATTTTGTTATCTATTCAAAAAGGAGTATTGCTTAGGAAATTACTAACTTTGGATAACGTGTATGTTTCCATTTGCATAGTATGGTAAAGATGTGGTTTGAAGAGTGTAAGTGCATGCTGTTGAAATGAACAAACAAGGTCTCCTGAGCTTTCTGTGCTGCGTTGAAGTGTTTTCCCTTATTGTATTCCCTGTTATTCTCCTGTCCTTAGTCTCCCTCCTACTGTGGGAATACGCACAGATGCTCAAATGCTTATATTATGAAATTATTAAAATTAGCCACAGAACTATGCATTTCTTTAGCTAATCACTGAATCCTACATTTAACTCCAGTAAACTGAAGGGCTGGAGGTTAACTCTTTGAACTAAAATTGTCAGAATGGTTTTGGAGACATTTGATCTAGACAAAGACATGTAACAAAGAAGACTCTCAAACACATGTAAATTCAAAACCAATGACTACAAAGCATAAAAACAGCCACCATACAGCAAAGCAGTATGTGGCCGTGCCTTACTCAAATATGAAGTGCAAACCTCATTTCATACACACACACACACACACACACACACAGCATTTTTATAATGGATTTGTTACTGGCAAGTATGGTATTACTCTCAGGATTAATAATGACATGTCAGCAATCAAGTTCTATGCATTTATTTGTCCAAAGTTAATGAAAGCATGATGACTAATGGCCATGTAGAGCTGTTCCAATTTCACACAGTAGTATAAACATTTTTTTATGTTCTACGTACCCAACTAGTCTAATAATAGAGACTAAGAGACAGAGAGGGACAGAAAGAAGGAGAGAAGTCCTGTTTCCCTGCAAATGCATGGTGAAGCAGAGGTTGAGATGAGACACTGAGTAATAGTATCAATTAAATACAGCTTCTCTGTCCAAAATGCTAGAAGTCATGTCTAATTAATTTTCTTACTAGAACAGCTGCCACTTTAAGAAACTCAGCCTTGTGGAACATCAACCAAATTATGTTAAATTAAGTTCACACTGGCACAATCCAAACTTCTTTTTAAACAACTCTCTAATAAAAGGAGGAAAAAGAGCACTACACATCAACATTATCTCTTCAAAAATAACAGTTTTTGTCTTTTCAAGGAATAATTGAAAAGTTTGTCATAGAGAAAGACTGATTTCTGTAGTATCCATTTTTTTAAAAAATTGCAATCAAGCAAAATTCAAAATACAATATATGGCCAAAGGTTTGTGGACACCTGCCTATCACACCCATATGTTCTTGCTGATCCTCTCATTCCAGATTTAGTTCCCTTTGCTGTTATAATAACCTCCAATCTTCTGGGAAGGCCTTCCCCTAGATTTTGGAGCATGGCTGTGAAAATCAGCCTGTTGGTAAATCTGGCAGGAATTTTAGTTCAGTTTGGCTTATGCAGACATGTGCACCCAAATTTACTAAAAGAATGATAAATGAGGCTCAAAAAATCCAGAGGCAGAATCAAAAACAGGCAATGAGTCAAATTACTGCCAACAGGTTACTGTGGATATCCAAAGGACAGAAGAAACAGAAATACATAGAAACAGGCAGAGAGTTGATAACAATAGGAGCAAACATACTAAAGTTTGGAATTCTACACCTTAACAGCCGCACACCTTCACAATGACTGGCGACAGGGTTTATTTACAGTAAGGTGCTTGGGTGGTGGTCAATAAGCTAGTGAGGGAGGTAGGGAGAGGGAAAGCTCCAGTAGGCTTAAGCAGAGATGTGACAATATCCTCATCTTCCCCACCCTTACCCAAATGCAATTCACCATATACCATGAAAAATAATGATTTGAAAGAGTTGAATATACAGTAATGATTATGTAAGAACATGTGAGGATGTGAAGGATGTGAGCATGTGAAGCTTCTTAAAATGGCTGTTCTAGTAAGAAAATTAATTAGACATGAATTCTAGCATTTGGGACATACATGCTGATTTGGCTTAAATTCATTCTTTTACACAGGGCTCCCATTTGTTCCATGTTTGATGTCAAGTATTCTTTATTCAAGAGTTTTTGTGTGTCAGCTTTTTTTAGGCATGTTAGGCAACTTTCAAATGAATTTGTATGTGAATGAAATCCATGATTAGCACTGAGAAATTGATGACTATGGTTGCTCAACAGCGCAATAGTGGATTTCTGTCAATCCAGGGATTTGCACACTTTTTTGGCACAAAGCCTTAAGCACTGTTCCTCTCCAAAAAATAGAGATGATGTAATTCTGTCTTGCTGGCATTGGATTAAACATTTTTTTAAGATTATAAATAAACAATTAGCAGTTATAGTTGTTAAACCTGGGCCACAAAAGAAACATATATTTAATAAATTTAATTTAAGAGTATGAATAGTCAATTACCAGTTGTAGTTGTTAAACCTGGGCCACAAAATAAACATATACTGGCATATAGTCATTCAAGTGTTATAAACTGCATATACACAATTGAAGAGCTCCATATAGAGAGAACAAGAAATGAAACAAAGGACCTGAAAATCAAATGTCCAATGCGTTTAGTGACAAAAGAAAATATGTGATACTTAGATCAATCTCAGACAAGGGGATATCTTAGAGTAAAACACCTGTCAGTTTTGTTTAGTTCACACACACCATGGTCTTTCACTTTTGTGCGTCTTTTTTTTTTGTTCATTTGAAGTATACTGCTAAGTATACATTACTGGCTCAGTACTGCATGAATTATGGTATGTATACACATAATGGAAAGGGGGAAAAGGGGGGAAAGGTGAGAAAAGGGGGGAAAAAAATACTCATGATATACCACTGGATGAACTGCTGTACAACGTATAAGACGTGATACAGCAACTTCAGGCTGTCTTTCACCATCTTCTGTGCCTGAGAGAACACAATAATATTAACATGATTCTCAACACACCCTAGAGGAGCCTGTTTCTAACCAGACACCTGAAATCTACAGCCTTTCAAATACCTGAACTAATAGATAATTGCAATAATACTTACACATAATGATTTTTAATTGCTTACGGTAACACACAGTGCCTTTACAAACACCCATTAAGCTGAGAACTTTTCTTCAAACCTCTGTCTAACACACAATTCATGAACAGCTTTTAATCTGTTGAATGTAATTAGATAAAAAATAAGGCCAACAAAAATATACAGGGAAGAATTTGAGAGACATTTCTGTGATCTAACTCTATCTTCATATCGCTATATATCTTTTTCTTAATAACTAGTTCCTAACTCATTTTCTCTCCCGAGTGTGCCAGGGAGGCAGGAAACAGGAAAGGGTGTTTGCGCATGTATGTGTGCGTGTGTGTGTGTGGTAAAAAGGTAAAGCTCGAAGCAAGCAACATGTATACATGTCATGGCGTGAGAAGAATGCCTCCTTAAAATATCTCACTTTTTTTTTTTTTTTTTTCTTTCTGAATGCAGACACATACAAATATAGTCTTCTTGTCTTGTGGGGTTTCTGTGGCTGAATGCTGCTATACATATCTGCTTGGTTTTCTCACCACTGTGGAACACTTCTCCCTGCAAAACAAAAAAAAAAGGACCCTACATGCATACATGCTAATGAACTGATCCCTAGACTTTTGTCCAAAAACTGAATGTGTCTTTATACAGAGATGGTAAGAGCTATTTGTTCCATAAGCCTATATTAATACCATGTGGTAGGTCTAGTTAGAGACACATCAGACAGCACTGCCTTTCAAAAACCACTTCACAAATGTCTGTGCAGGAACTTTATGGAACAAGACCGCTAACTTATGGCTGACCAGTAATATAATTTGGCCCGATATGTTCCTGCCACTGCAACCCCCACTACCATGGCAATGTCACCGCTCTGCTGAAAATGATCCACCACCCAAATAATATCTGGTCAGTGGTAGTCCTATGGCAGTCCATAGTCCATTTCCACTGATGAATGTGATGAAAGGCATGATTTACTGTTAGTCATTGTACACCTACAAAGTGCAGCTGTATGGTAGGCGTAGCTCCTAACATGACCAACGAGTGTACATGTTGTACCAGACGGTGTAATCCATCAATGTCCATTCTGTTCTGAGACGATGTGAGAATGCACACAATACAGAATAGACATAGGTAATTAAGATTATAGCTTTAATTTTAGACTTGCATGCACACAGAAAGAAACACAAAAAAAATACATCATAAATGTAGGTAAGATTACAGAATCACACACCATGACCTGGATAAACACCTACTCTCATTTCCTTCTGTTTGAACTGCTCCATACAGATTCATTTGGGGCAAGAGATCTGTTTTCTGTTAGAATAAAATTTACATAAAATCTTAACCCAAAATCCGTATTATTCTGATTAATGAAACAGTCAAGGATGTCAAGGATACTTTTTTTTGTAAGTGGATTCTCCTAATACAACAAGTATTATGGTTTGATATTAAGAGGATTTGTTTCCATTGTTTATAAATAATGGGAAGCGCTTGTGTTAGGACTAGGTTTTTTTTTTTTTTTCACAACGGCCACTGGGTCTGATACATTTTACAGATCTGTGCCAAAACAAATTTAGACCTGGCCCAGGTTTACAAAGGATATTATTCCATCTGGCCCTAAGATGGAGCACGTCCAACTGTTATTTAATATATGGCCCAAATGTGGCACAGATCCAGTTTAAAAGTGGTTCACGTCAATATTAGCCCCATACTCAGATCCTGCATAATTATTCAGGAAACCATACTGTCAAAAGTTAAACTGTCAGAAGTGTTTTTTAAGGCAAGAAGGAAACAATACTTTTTTTTAATAGTAAAAGTTTATATTGTGCCATTACTTCAGTACTTTAGGAAACCACTGCCTTATCTAAACTTTCTCCAATGTTCCTAAGTTGTCGAATACAGTAGGGCTTGTGGTTGTAAAAACACGTCCATATGTGTTCTGAGTCTGTTGACTGACAGAATGCCATTAAGAAGAAGGGCTTGGCCTGATCAGGGCTGCAACTGCTAGGATGGTTTCAGGAGATCACCATGTCTTCTGGCATTCTGTCAGGCTTCCGTGTTGTTCTCTAAAGAATTAAATATCAGATGCATGTTAACCAAAAAAAGTCTATAAGGATTTTTTTACATTTGTGCAGTCATTTGAATCTGCTAAAAAAAAGGAGAGAGAGAGAGATAGACAACATGATTTCTTTAGACTCTGTGCTAGCTTGGACAAAGCTCAGTTGTGCCACAAATTAGAGTTAAATTCTGATCCAGTGATTCATTCCTATGTTATGTAAGGAAGGGGAGGTGTGTGGGGGGGTTACATGAGGATACTTCCTCCTCCACTCCCACCAGTCCTCACTAACTTGTTTTTTTCCACTAAACTTTTGCTGTACAGCTTCCATTTTCTGTCATTTCCATAGTTTACCAGGTAATTCAGGTTTTCGCTCTGGTGATCTCTTCTGCATCGTTAAACAACAATTCAACAGCAACCATTGTTCCTCTTTCTCTCTCAGACCACTGTGTTTCTCTTTCTGATTCTCCTTCACACATGAACACCCCTCTGCTTTTTTCCCCATTTACTAGGCCCAGTATTTGTTGTATATAAACACACATGCTTTCTCTCTCTCTCTCTCTCTCTCTCTCTCTCTCTCTCTCTGTGCTCGATCTCACTCCCATTTGTTGCCTTATGCTACTTTTGTCCAGTGACAAATTTGTGTTGTCATGTCAACAACAAACACCAGCGTCATAGAAACACAGTAGTCTGCCTGTTGCCAGGGCAATCGTGAGAGCACGACTACCACAGACATGCAGCTGAAGCTGAATCATCAGTCGTGTACGTGTGTGTGTGTGAGAGAGTCAGAATAACATGCATGCACTGTGGCTTTATGGTGGTTTGCTTCTTTTTCCATCTGCTTTTCCTTAGTGATACTGAACATTTAAGCAACAGCCTGCAACTGATCATTTATGAGAAATTAAACACAGAACACAATGAACAAAAAACAACCTGAAAGCAAGATCAAGGAATTATGACATCCAGAGGGGACATCCATCGTCCTTGGTGAACACATGAGGCAAAGCATGACCTCCTCCTCGCCGAAGGGAATATGTGGAGTGACGCCACATTCTGCAAAGGCTGGGGGATGAGTAAAGGCATCTTCAGCATGGGAAAGGAGCAGAGTAATGTCTTTGACAAAGGCAGGAGACAGAGTGATGGTGCCCTTGATGCAGGCACGAGGGAGATCCAGAGGACCAGGAGAGGCCTCAGTACAAGTCACAGACAGAGCAGTAGAAACCTCGGTGCAGGCCTCAGGTAGAGAAGGAGAGGCTTTGGTACTATCCTTGGGCTGAGCAGGAAAGAATTTGGAGGAGGTCTTGGATCAGCCTCTGTTCTTTCTCTACGTCCAGTCCTCCTCCTATCTTAGAAACCCAGATTCAGTCTACTTTAGTTCTATAAAGGACTCAGTGCTGTCTGCAATTACAGTTTCTGGTTTGGCATGACTTGAAAGGAGGATGAAAAACTAGCAGCAAAAACAGCTTTATGACTACTCATTCAACAGGGGATGCTTAACACTTGTTCTTGATCAAAAACAAAAAACTAAACTAAATCACAATGATTGATTTAGTTCTTTGTAATGCCTCCAACTTTGTAATTTCTCAAACTTAAGACGTACAGTTACATTTCAAGCATGCATCACAAATGGACACATGGCCACAACTTAGAGAATCAAACCATGTAGTGTTGCTGCCATCCTGCCATTCTGTTCCATCATTTTTGTCTAGTCCTGTTTGCACTTTTCAAACTAAACTGTACAAGATACAGTATGTATGCATTTAGTGTTCGTCAGCATTGCTGTTTGTAAATTGAAAGTGCTGTTTGTATTGAAACTCATGTTACCACACCTGGTAACCAACAGACCAAGGGACAGAAATGTAAATGAGATTCATAGCACAGGCAAATTTCTTGAACAAAGCAATAACAAAATCCAAAATGAAACATATTTTTGGATAGTTAATGGATTGGTTTGTTGTCCACATGACCTGATGGCCTTATTTAGATATATGCATGGTTATTCTGCAGAGCTTTACACATAAAAGATATGTGTAAATAAAAGAATAACTTTTACAAATCTTTTACAAATAAAAGATCCACATATCCATCCTCAAATTGTGCTTGTATTTGATTGTGGGAATATATAAATCTTAAGAAAATACTATACCCAGAGTCTCTTGTGCCTGCGAAGGATGTAAATGTATGCATGAAACACGTTTAACAGGTTTGATGTTTTAATTGTATGGCTGCCAAAAGCATGTTTTCACAGGTGCTTACTCTATGTGACCTGATAGTTTCACCCGATGATTGACATGGTGCTAGGGTGAGCATTTATAACATAATAAATAACGCCACTACAGATCTACAGGCCAACTAACATTATTAGCACTTTTATTAACTCATTGTGAGAGGGTTTTTTCTTCATTTTAGAGAATCAATAGATTACACTATGCCTAAATTAAAAACAGCCCACCTTGACTACCATCACAGGGTGAAAATGATGTGTTTGGACGACTAACTAATATTGTTCATGATATCTACAAGCATGTCTAATATGCTTACTTACTCACAATATGTAATAAGCTAACTTCTTGCTATGTATCACTTACTCATGTGTTGCACTATGACCCTTATTATCACTTATGGTGTGCTTACAGTATGCATTAGTAATTGATAGATTCACCTTAGAGTTTTTTTCCATCAAGCAAAATCCAGTTTAAGCATCCTTAATCTGTAGGTGTTTCTATTTGTTTTTGGTTCTTGAGTATATTTGGTATATATAGTTCTGCATTATTGCAATACTCTATAGTCTTCAGTTTGGACACACCTAGCTTTACTGTATGCACGAAGTTTAATCTGATCATGAACCCTGGCCAGACTCGTTCTACTGGGTTGGGCTTTTTACTGTAGTTTACATTTCAGGTGTCTTACCTGTCTGCAGATGTAATATTTTTGTGATTTAATTAAATAAGAACCATTTCCTGGTTTGGAAAGTTTACAGGAAGCAAGAGCTATTTTACGCCCATTTTATTCCTTCAGAGAACCGGACAAACAGAGTTTCTATGGCAGGTTGAAAGGGAAAAAACAATGCTGCATGGCAAACTCAGACATAGGAGCTCAAGTTGAAGTGATGTTTTAGCATCTTGGTGAAGTAATTAGGGTGTCATTGTAAACCAGTGATGCTTTTACAGGCGTAAATGGAGAGGGAGATAGAAAAGGGGAGGGAGCAGAATGGCAGCCTGGGGGGAGGAAAAAGCAGACGAGGCAGAGGGTGTCAGCTGCTGCATATAATGGCCGGTCCATCCCTTTTTGACTCATTTCCTCCTTCTCCCTCTTCTCTTCTGCTTGTGTAGCTCTCCGTGCAAACCTAAAGGTGAGTAGAGAAAAGTTGAAAGAATTTGTTGTGAGTGTGTTCTCTGAAATGTTTTGCTTTTTTTTTTTTTTTTTTGCAGTGTTGCTAGTGATTTTCCATAGTAAATATTAGTGCTGCTAACTGAACGTTAAAGTTTTTTATGTCCGGTGAATACATACTTCTCAGATGATCTTTTAGTGTGCAGGATTATTTCTTCTTCCCTCTCTCTCTCTCTCTCTCTCTCTACATCTTCCTTGCCTCTCACTCTCAGTGCTATTCCAACGTAAGATATAGTATGTGCTTCACTTAGACTTTGCACGGTTATGAGACTGTGGAGTGAACTCTCTGCAAAAGTTTTTACGTCAAGCATAGAAGCAGACGAAGTAGAAAAAAGAGGCTATACTTGCACTGGAGGATGCTAGGCAGAGAAATATTTGGCTTTGTCGAATGTTGGCTACAGTCAGCTTTCTTTACTCCCTTTTGTTCTTAAACCCACTCTCTTAATTATAGAGAACAGATAGGGCGTTGGCCATAATTTGCTTGTGTTTAAACCAACTGCTTCACATTACCATTCCTCTTTAGTCCAGCCCCCTTCTTTTTTGCCTATTATTCCATCTCTCCTCCCTCCTGGATTATTTCTTCTTTTTGGGTAATTCATCCAGTCACAGCACAGAAGGAAGCACTTTCTTACTCCCCATAGGCCTAGGCGTGGCACACTGTGTATTGAAGTGTGTGTGTGTGTGTGTGTGTGTATGTGTGTGTTAGGAAGGGTGTGCTCAGCATAACTTCCTTTACTCAATCACATCAGTTGTTAGACATTTGTTCTGTTGAGAAAAACCAAATAGTGGCTGTTTCAAAATAATTATACATTCTCCCTCTCTCTGTATTTGAAACAGCAATGACCGGTTTGTTCATTTGCCTACCTGTTGATGCTAAAGCACTGATCACTAAAGATAATAAACATCTTCACACAGTTGTTCCATAGACTACGTTCAGCAGAGCTAAATGAATACTGCATGGTCCCTGCAGCCTTCAGTGCTCATCTCATGACTGAAAAAAAAAAATCTGCCTCTTTAATGTGTTTATTTACTACATAGAGGATGAGGCTATACATGTCTTCAATCTTCATAGGATGCAAGTTCAGTGAAAATAAAGCTTATAGAAATAAATAAAGCATATATACATGTTTTAAAAAAATTATCTTTCCTTTCCAAAAGTCATCATGTCTCAAGTGGAGCAGGGCATGGCAATGCTCATCAGTGCCTTTCATAAATACTCTGGCAAGGAGGGAGACAAATGTACTCTTTCCAAGGCAGAGCTAAAAGATCTGCTAACCAATGAGCTGAAAGACATTTTTGGGGTAAGATATGCTCTTAGACCTTACAGAAGTGATTCGTTAGCTTTTATATTGACAGATTTAGAGATTCTGCACAATTCTGGTGTATTAAAAAATAAAATCACGTGCCATTTCTTTGTATGTTTTGGTTAACAGAAAACCCAAGACAAGGGAGCACTGGACAAGATTTTTAGGGACCTGGATGCTAATGCTGATGGTGTTGTGGACTTCCAAGAGTATGTCACCCTGGTGGCCTGCATTACCATGCTCTGCAACGAGTTCTTCCAAAAGCAGCGCTAAATGGGGACTGACCCTTACCAGCCACAGTAGTGCATAAACACACATACCAATTATCTATATATTTTTTTGTTGTTTGATACACAGAAAGAAATGTTTGGCATCATACAATGATAAATGAATGTGACAAAAAAAATTTGAAATAAACTATATTAATAAGTTTTAAATAAAACAGGCTGTGTTGATTAAATGTGTGCATGTGTGCACTGTATGTGTGGTCAGAGGTAGCAAATGGAACAACAGCAAATCAATTGCGTATTTTAAATAAAACATATTTGAATGTAATTGATAAGAGACAGTGAAACACCTCCACTGATTGATATAAATAAGTATATTGGTTCATAATAATAATCTCCAGAAATGAGAGCTACAGTGTATAGATTTCAAAGTGGATCAAAAATGAGACTTGACCCCAGGTTGCTGCAGACTCAGACATTTATTCTATATGCACAGGGAAAAACATTTAGTTCTGAAATGGTTGCTTCTTAATGTCATAATGCATATATACACATTATATATATATTACATATATATATATATATATATATATATATATATATATATATATATATATATATATACAATATATATATATACACAATATATATATATATATGTATATATATATTATGTATATGTAGTCAGGTACCCACATAGCAAGAAAATGTTATTTGAAAGTGGCTGTTATTTGTTGCAGACATATATAAAGAAACCAAGGAGCACTAAAATATTTTCTTTCTATATGTGCCATACTCTGCATTGCACATTCTTCAATTATCAATACAAACAGATGAACACTGAGGCCTCACATGCAGCTTGGTCCCTGCTTCTCTCCAAAAGTGCACAGTACATAACAAGTAAAAAAGATATAATAACAGACTAAGTCTTCTACTATTAGTAATAATGTGTTTGACCAGTTCAATATTTTTACATTCTGGGGTATGAACAGGTGTGCTGCGTATTTAATAGACTTAAATAACCCGATATTTCCCAGTACCAGATTTCTATAGGTGTGGAAATCTTTAACTATTGTGCCATTTCCTGAAATGTTTAACAAGGAGCTCCTGCAAATGTTTGAGCTTGTAAGGTTACAGCACACCAAATGATGAATCATTAATTATTCAGGCATTTAATGTACACACACACACACACACACACACACACACACATACATATATATATATATATATATATATATATATATATATATATATATATAATAATGAAGTTATATAATAATGAAGTAGTAATTAAAAATTAATAATGAAGATGCTTAATATGTATATGAAATTTTATACATATATATATATATATATATATATATATATATATATATATATATATATATATATATATACATATGTATAAAATTTCATATACATATTAAGCATCTTCATTATTAATTTTTAATTACTACTTCATTATTACTTATAAGTAATACTTTTTTTTTAAAGTCTTGTATTTTACAAAATTGGATCCTGAACTGCTTAAGCTGAGGTATCAACTGTTCAGAGCTGGTTAAACTGGTCTTTCAGCCTCATTATGCTGGGTATCAGCAGGTGAACCAACTTTTAAGTTTAACAGTGGACTAATGTTTATGATGATATCTGCAGAATCCAAGGAAAGAGTGATGATCTGTCAATACAAATTCCAAAGGTCAATACCAGTAATCATCAAAACACCAGAACCAGACAGGGATAATTCAGGATCACATACGACGCAGGTAATCTCAGGATCAATATACACTTATATACACACATTGCATATATAGAGGCTGTGGTGATAGACAGAATACCAAACCACCCATACAGCTGGGTCTTCCTCTTGGCCTGAGAGCAATCCAGTCTGGATACGCATTATGAAAGTTTGTAATTAGAAAGGAATTGAGGATGTCCTCTGATGAGATCCGGGAGCTCTGGACTGTACATTGTCAATGAAAGGTTAATCTTTGGTAGAATAGGAACTCTTTGAGGAGATAATGTTTTGTTCACTTCTTTATTCCAATGATAACACATATGACAACCCCGTCATCGGGAGTCAAAACAACTCAGCTCTGGGTACCATTTCCTTAGTAGATGGTGGAGAGAGATATGAAAAGTTGGAGCAATTTTGTATGAAGGTTGTATTTCTGGTATGTACCAGATTGTCAGGTAATAAAAGTGGCAGTGGATGCAAGCGCAGATTTTATAAAGTAAAGTGCAGACAGAAAACCAAAAACAGTGGAAACAAGGACTAAAACTAAAACAGAGGAAACTAGGTAAATCCAAGTAGGCTATGAACTAGGATGTGGAACACGCAACAACAAATACACTCAGTAACAACAAAAGCTTGACCCTGAAACGTACCAAGAACAGTGCTCATGTGACAAGGCCATGTGATGTGCAGGGGCTGAAGGGTAATGTAGTCAAGCACCCCTTTGGCGCTATCTTAACAGAGATAGAGTTAAGTCTTAAAATCTTTAAGAAAAAAAAAAACTATAAATCTAGGAGTTTGTGAAGAAAGTCTTGGGTTGCAGACCGAGGACAAACAATCGTTTTTTTTTTAATCTGGGAAAATGTGTGGCAGGCCGGAGTCTCTGTGACACGTTGCCATATTTATGGGGCAGTGCTATTTTTGACTTGAAGACATTTACTTCCAATAGAACATGGGGGAATCAGGAAGTTCATCAAGAATGTTTCAAGCATTGGTCTGTTGACACAGCCAGTTACCAGTTCATCCATTGCAGCTGAAATCTGCTGGAGCTGTTGTTCATGCAGATATGTAACATAACACAACAATAGTACAGATGTCACAACTGCCTCTATAATCAGTGTGTGAGTTCTGAGCCTTAGTTATACAGTTTTTGCCTTGCCTGTGTATTGACCCTCAATCATCCAATGTTAATCATCTCAGGGATGATCTTGGATTATCACAGATTTCTAAAATAAAACAAGGAAATGGATCAATTGTTGATTGTGCTCACTGGCTTTGCATGCTGGCAGCTCAGAGTAGATGGAACAAATCGGCTCTGGAAACAGTATTCTGACAAGGGAAGTCCTGCAAAAACACAAATGCCAGATGAATGAGAGGAGATGGAAATCCAGTTTGTTGGAGGAAGAAGAGAGCATAGCAGAAAACATGTTTATGCATGTACTGTGGAGAGAAAGGACATTTCTGCACTGAATGCTCCATGCTTAGCTTGGTGTATGTGATGTTGCAGCCCTCCTAGACTCAGGGGTGGCAAGGAATTTCCTGGATGCTGAAATAGCTAAGCAGTTAAAGGTTCCCCTTGTGCTGCTGTCCATTCCTGTCACTGACCATCACTTTCCTACTTACAAAATCTCTTCACAACAGTGTTGTCCTAGGTCCCCCTGGTCAGCACTACATAATCCCATTATATATTGAGAAAACTGGAGAACTCTTAGTTTTTATGGAGAAGTGCATTTCAATCCCTTGTCGTTCAACAAACATACAGAGACCGAAAAGCATGGTCAAGTCCTGATTCCCAAACCTCGTAAAGCACTAGCTGAGGTATTTAGCAAAGTCAAGACTTCTGAGCTACCACCACAGGGACTATGGGACTGTGCCATCGACCTCCTCCCAGGAGCCTCTCCACCACATTGTCAGGTGTATTCCTTATTGTTCCAGTAGCACAGGCCATGGAAGAATATAAAACTTAGCTTCGCGTTATATCCCTAAATAAATTTCAGCAACACAGCCAGTTAATTGGTAAGCATTTGTAAACAAAATCCTCTGAGATTTTCTGAATTGATTCATCATTTGTTTATATAGATTATATTCTCATTTACTCCATCTACTGCTCATACACGTATGAACATGTGAAGCATGTAAGTGAAGTCCTAGTCAAGCTCCTTGAGCACCACCTATATGTCAAATTGGAGAAGTGTGAATTCCACAAAGCATGGCATTCCTGTGGTACATCATTGATGCTCAAGGAGTAAAAATGGATCAGTCTAATGTAAGAGCTGTAACCTCATGGCCCCAACCACAGACAGTAAAAGAATTACAGAAACTGTGTTGTACATTTGAAGATGCTTTTCTGCTCACCACGGTTGCAAAGAATGGTTATTTGAGCTACTACAGCCTTCCTGTCAGTACAAACCTGTCTGGTCATTCTTCTCTAACTGATCTGATCAACAATAAGTTTCCACTGAAGAACTGCTGCTCACTGGATGTTTTTTGTTTGGCAGCAGTGTGGTAAAGTGTCAGCTGTGGACGGATAGGAGCCGAGTTGAAATAGCAGATAACATCTGATGATTCTCAGTTTGAACCAGCAGCTAATCCGCAGGTAATGTGTGATGATTCTATTAACTTATCCATGCTTTCTTCCTCCTTTCAGAAGAATGCCATGAGCCAGAGAGAGAGATGGAGCTGATAGAGCCAACACAAAACACTTGCTTCAAACCTGAACTTAAATTTCAACTTGGACTGGATAAGCCGTGGACAGCTTGTGTTTTGGTTTCTGCTGATTTTGATTGTTTTAGTAAGTGGAAGAGGTGTGCACTGAAAAGCACTTGCTTAAGTAAAATAAAAATATTACGTTAAATTTTTTAAAAAAGAAGCCATGTTGCTATCTTAGACTTAATATCTTCAGTTAAGATCTTTATCCTGGTCAGGTTTACAGTGGATCCAGAGCTCTTCCTAACACTAGCTGTTAGGCAGAATACACCTTGGATGGTACTACAGTTCATTTCAGGACAACAAGCACATACATATTCCCAGTCTCATTCACACCTTGGGGCAATTTAGCATAACCAGCCTGCCTAATGGCATTTTTTTGGGAGGTTGGAAGGAAGCCCACACACACAACATACGAAACTCTAAAAATACAGTATCCCAAGTTCAGGATTGAACCAGGGACCCTGGAGCTGAGAGACAGCAATACTACCCACTGTCCTCATGCCACTCGCTTAAGAGTTCAATCCAGCAATTAATTAATCAACATTATGTAAATAACTGCCATCACTAGCTTTATCATCATTATCTCTGCTGTATCATATGCTAACACACCTTAACTTGATTTTTACTTTTTCAGACTGGTAAAACCCCACATCTTACCACATCTGAAACTAATTGTGTTTTTTGTTAATGTGTGATTATTATTATAATGTAGTGGATTAACCAGGGAAATGGCCTATTCGTATATACAGTACTGTGCAAAAGTCTTAGGCACCCTATTTTTTTATTTTTAGTACAAACTTTTTTTTTTTTTTTTTTAATTTTACTTTTACATTATTGATTCAGTACAAAAACATTTTAGATTTCCAAACATCAGTTTTCCAGCACAAAATTAAATGTTACACAAAAATGTTTGTATGTCAGTAAAGAAAGCAGTATATTACATAAGAGACACTTTTCAGACAAAAAAAAACATAATGAAGGCTGCTGGGTTTTAAAAATAAGAAGCAAGTGTGACAGTCAAAGTCTCCAGAAGAACTGTGGCTGCTTCTGCAAGATGCTTAGTAAAACTTACAGCTCATTTCCTTATAAAACTGCACAAATTGTACCTGAGACTACTATTTTTTTTTAAAGCTAAGGATTGATTTTGTTTCATTTATTACTGTTTACTGCTCTTTACAGTATTTTTTGTAGAAACATTTAATTTCATTATTTTTGAAGGCATCTTTGCTCTACAGCATTTCTTTGCTTGTGCCTAAGACTTTTGCACAGTACTGTATATAATAGAAATATTAGAAATATATAAAATAAAAACTGACTAGTTTTACAAAATGTATTTATCACGTTATGTGTCAGTGAATTGGTTTACACATTCATTTACATAGATCTACTTTGTCTATTATACCATATGTAATAGGAGACCATTTTAAGATATTGCTGAATTAGCTTTCAAGGTAAAATGCATGGTTTTATTGCTTGTTCTTGGGATGGTTTTAAAGTTTCAATGTTCATTGACGTTTTGTTTATGCAGACCTGGAAACCCTGGCTTATACCTGAAGCCTGTGAATTACTTGCTGCAAGTCAGCCTCACTAATAGTTACTAGACTAAAATGTAATACTACACTATACACTATAGAGCAAAACAGCACAGGAACTATACATTGAAGAGCAATGCAGCATGGAAAATATACACTATAGAGCAATACAACACAGAAACTATACACTATAGAGCAATAAAGCACAGTAACTATACACTATAGCGCAATACAGCACAGTAACTATACACTGCAGAGCAATACAGCACAGTAACTATACACTGCAGAGCAATACATCACAGTAACTATACACTATAGAGAAATACAGCACAGTAACTATACACTATAGAGCAATACAGCACAGTAACTATACACTATAGAGAAATACAGCACAGTAACTATACACTATAGAGCAATACAGCACAGAAACTATACACTATAGAGAAATACAGCACAGTAACTATACACTATAGAGCAATACAGCACAGTAACTATACACTATAGAGAAATACAGCACAGGAACTATACACTATAGAGGAATACAGCACATTAACTATACACTAAAGAGCAATACAGCACAGTAACTATACACTATAGAGCAATACAGCGCAGTAACTATACACTATAGAGAAATACAGCACAGGAACTATACACTATAGAGGAATACAGCACATTAACTATACACTAAAGAGCAATACAGCACAGTAACTATACACTATAGAGCAATACAGCGCAGTAACTATACACTATAGAGCAATACAGCACAGTAACTATACACTATAGAGCAATACAGCGCAGTAACTATACACTATAGAGCAATACAGCACAGAAACTATACACTATAGAGCAATACAGCACAGTAACTATACACTATAGAGAAATACAGCACAGAAACTATACACTATAGAGCAATACAGCACATTAACTATACACTATAGAGCAATACAGCACAGTAACTATACACTATAGAGCAATACAGCACAGTAACTATACACTATAGAGAAATACAGCACAGAAACTATACACTATAGAGCAATACAGCACATTAACTATACACTATAGAGCAATACAGCACAGTAACTATACACTATAGAGCAATACAGCGCAGTAACTATACACTATAGAGAAATACAGCGCAGTAACTATACACTATAGAGAAATACAGCGCAGTAACTATAAACTATATAGCAATACAGCGCAGTAACTATAAACTATAGAGCAATACAGCACAGTAACTATACACTATAGAGCAATACAGCACAGTAACTATACACTATAGAGCAATACAGCGCAGTAACTATACACTATAGAGAAATACAGCACAGTAACTATACACTATAGAGCAATACAGCGCAGTAACTATACACTATAGAGCAATACAGCACAGTAACTACAAACTATAGAGCAATACAGCACAGTAACTATACACTATAGAGCAATACAGCACAGTAACTATACACTATAGAGCAATACAGCGCAGTAACTATACACTATAGAGAAATACAGCGCAGTAACTATACACTATAGAGCAATACAGCACAGTAACTATAAACTATATAGCAATACAGCACAGTAACTATAAACTATAGAGCAATACAGCACAGTAACTATACACTAAAGAGCAATAAAGCACAGAAACTATACACTATAGAGCAATAAAGCACAGAAACTATGCACTATAGAGAAATACAGCACAGGAACTATACACTATAGAGGAATACAGCACATTAACTATACACTATAGAGCAATACAGCACAGTAACTATACACTATAGAGCAATACAGCACATTAACTATACACTATAGAGCAATACAGCACAGTAACTATACACTATAGAGCAATACAGCGCAGTAACTATACACTATAGAGAAATACAGCGCAGTAACTATACACTGCAGAGCAATACATCACAGTAACTATACACTATAGAGAAATACAGCACAGTAACTATACACTATAGAGAAATACAGCACAGGAACTATACACTATAGAGAAATACAGCACAGTAACTATACACTATAGAGAAATACAGCACAGGAACTATACACTATAGAGGAATACAGCACATTAACTATACACTAAAGAGCAATACAGCACAGTAACTATACACTATAGAGCAATACAGCGCAGTAACTATACACTATAGAGCAATACAGCACAGTAACTATACACTATAGAGCAATACAGCGCAGTAACTATACACTATAGAGCAATACAGCACAGAAACTATACACTATAGAGCAATACAGCACAGTAACTATACACTATAGAGAAATACAGCACAGAAACTATACACTATAGAGCAATACAGCACAGTAACTATACACTATAGAGCAATACAGCACAGTAACTATACACTATAGAGCAATACAGCACAGTAACTATACACTATAGAGAAATACAGCACAGAAACTATACACTATAGAGCAATACAGCACATTAACTATACACTATAGAGCAATACAGCACAGTAACTATACACTATAGAGCAATACAGCGCAGTAACTATACACTATAGAGAAATACAGCGCAGTAACTATACACTATAGAGAAATACAGCGCAGTAACTATAAACTATATAGCAATACAGCGCAGTAACTATAAACTATAGAGCAATACAGCACAGTAACTATACACTATAGAGCAATACAGCACAGTAACTATACACTATAGAGCAATACAGCGCAGTAACTATACACTATAGAGAAATACAGCACAGTAACTATACACTATAGAGCAATACAGCGCAGTAACTATACACTATAGAGCAATACAGCACAGTAACTACAAACTATAGAGCAATACAGCACAGTAACTATACACTATAGAGCAATACAGCACAGAAACTATACACTATAGAGCAATACAGCACAGTAACTATACACTATAGAGCAATACAGCACAGTAACTATACACTATAGAGAAATACAGCACAGGAACTATACACTATAGAGAAATACAGCACAGTAACTATACACTATAGAGAAATACAGCACAGGAACTATACACTATAGAGGAATACAGCACATTAACTATACACTAAAGAGCAATACAGCACAGTAACTATACACTATAGAGCAATACAGCGCAGTAACTATACACTATAGAGCAATACAGCACAGTAACTATACACTATAGAGCAATACAGCGCAGTAACTATACACTATAGAGCAATACAGCACAGAAACTATACACTATAGAGCAATACAGCACAGTAACTATACACTATAGAGAAATACAGCACAGAAACTATACACTATAGAGCAATACAGCACAGTAACTATACACTATAGAGCAATACAGCACAGTAACTATACACTATAGAGCAATACAGCACAGTAACTATACACTATAGAGAAATACAGCACAGAAACTATACACTATAGAGCAATACAGCACATTAACTATACACTATAGAGCAATACAGCACAGTAACTATACACTATAGAGCAATACAGCGCAGTAACTATACACTATAGAGAAATACAGCGCAGTAACTATACACTATAGAGAAATACAGCGCAGTAACTATAAACTATATAGCAATACAGCGCAGTAACTATAAACTATAGAGCAATACAGCACAGTAACTATACACTATAGAGCAATACAGCGCAGTAACTATACACTATAGAGCAATACAGCGCAGTAACTATACACTATAGAGAAATACAGCACAGTAACTATACACTATAGAGCAATACAGCGCAGTAACTATACACTATAGAGCAATACAGCACAGTAACTACAAACTATAGAGCAATACAGCACAGTAACTATACACTATAGAGCAATACAGCACAGTAACTATACACTATAGAGCAATACAGCGCAGTAACTATACACTATAGAGAAATACAGCGCAGTAACTATACACTATAGAGCAATACAGCACAGTAACTATAAACTATATAGCAATACAGCACAGTAACTATAAACTATAGAGCAATACAGCACAGTAACTATACACTAAAGAGCAATAAAGCACAGAAACTATACACTATAGAGCAATAAAGCACAGAAACTATGCACTATAGAGAAATACAGCACAGGAACTATACACTATAGAGGAATACAGCACATTAACTATACACTATAGAGCAATACAGCACAGTAACTATACACTATAGAGCAATACAGCACATTAACTATACACTATAGAGCAATACAGCACAGTAACTATACACTATAGAGCAATACAGCGCAGTAACTATACACTATAGAGAAATACAGCGCAGTAACTATACACTATAGAGCAATACAGCACAGTAACTATACACTATAGAGAAATACAGCACAGTAACTATACACTATAGAGCAAAACAGCACAGTAACTATACACTATAGAGCAATACAGCACAGTAACTATACACTATAGAGAAATACAGCGCAGTAACTATACACTAGAGCAATACAGCACAGTAACTATACACTAGAGAAATACAGCACAGTAACTATACACTATAGAGAAATACAGCACAGTAACTATACACTATAGAGCAATACAGCACAGTAACTATACACTATAGAGAAATACAGCACAGTAACTATACACTATAGAGCAATACAGCACAGTAACTATACACTATATAGCAATACAGCACAGTAACTATACACTATATAGCAATACAGCACAGTAACTATACACTATAGAGAAATACAGCACAGTAACTATACACTATAGAGCAATACAGCACAGTAACTATACACTATAGAGCAATACAGCACAGTAACTATACACTATAGAGCAATACAGCGCAGGAACTATACACTATAGAGCAATACAGCACAGTAACTATACACTATAGAGCAATACAGCACAGTAACTATACACTATAGAGCAATACAGCACAGTAACTATACACTATAGAGAAATACAGCACAGTAACTATACACTATAGAGCAATACAGCACAGTAACTATACACTATAGAGCAATACAGCACAGTAACTATACACTATAGAGCAATACAGCGCAGGAACTATACACTATAGAGCAATACAGCACAGTAACTATACACTATAGAGCAATACAGCGCAGTAACTATACACTATAGAGCAATACAGCACAGTAACTATACACTGTAGAGAAAAACAGCACAGTAACTATACACTATAGAGCAATACAGCACCGATACTATACAAATAAAATTCAAATTTTCTTCCAAATGTACATTTTCACTGAGCTAAGGATTTTCATTTCTGTTAGAGGGCTGCATTAGAAGAGTAAACATTCCCCATGTACTATTTAGATAGTAAATGCCTCCATCTTGTGGAGTTTTTTCAGTCATACAATCAAGTGCTCTAGGAACAAACTGAATGGTGGCATCTGTCTCATCTGAATTACTAGTGGTACCGGAAATACAATTTAGTAGCCCATTAGTCCACTTGCAGCAATTAAAAATATTACAGAATATTTACCACATCTTTACAGTAAAATCATTTTTATTGTCATAAAATAATTTCGTTAAACACTTTCATTTTTGCAGCACATTTGCCTCCAAACACAGAAACCCCAACACTGATAAAGTTATCGTCACACATCAGTGCACTGATGCCTAAACGCCAAAAATATATATTTTTATTTACAGTAATGTGCAAATGTCATAGGCACATGTAAAGAAACACTATAAAGCAAAGATACCTTCAAAAAATGAAAGAAATATTTCTAAATTTTAAAAAAATCTACCATAAAGAGCAGTTAAAAGTTATAAACTAAACAAAGTCAATATTTTGGTGTGCATCGATTATAAATAATAAATGGAATAGTAAATGCTTCAGTAGCCTACGGTACACTTTGTACAGGAAATTGGCTGTTAACTTTTTTCTAAGCCTCCTTAAGAATCTGTCACAGTTCTAACTGGAGACTTTGACTGTCATGCTTGCTTCTGGTTTTGTAGATAAAACCTGACAGACTTCATCCTGTTTTTTTGTCTGAAAAGTGGTGTATTATATAATATGTTACTTCCTTTACTAACATTTTTCTGGAAGATTTGATGTTTTTTTTTGTCTGTCAAATGTTTTTTACTGACTCAATAATTCAGACGTCATTAAATAAACATCTATAGTCATAGGAAAAAGAAAGTACACCCTTCGTCAATTCTACATTTTTATTTATCAGGGGCTAAATAACAATTGTGTGTTCCTCACCAACTTCTATAAACAAACAAATAACCACAGATGACAAAAAAGAAGCCCCAGCAGCATTTCAATGTACAAAACTGTGAAAACATAGGGGTAGTCCTGAAGACTCCTAAATCACAAAAAATCCTAAAAGACTGCTACCATTTTCAGGTTCATTTATGGATGCATTTAGTGACAATAAGTTTTAAAAGGTATTGTGTCAATTGTGGGAGTATTTCAGGGTCATTGTCCTGAATTAGAGACTTTCAGACCTAATTTTTTTAATGCAAATTCTTCAACTTTTATGTTTTATTTGAAAGAGACACCTCTCAGGCACCTACACTGATCAGCCATAACATTAAAACCATCTGCCTAATATTGTGTAGGTCCCACTTGTGCTGCCAAAACAGCTCTGCCCCTTCGAGGCATGGACTCCACAAGACCTCTGAAGGTGTGCTGTGGTGCCTGGCACCGAGATGGCCGCAGATCCTTTAAGTCCTGTAAGTGGAGAGGTGGAGCCTCAATGAATTGGACTTGTTTGTCCGGCACATCCCACATATGCTCGACCGGATTGAGATCTGGGGAATTTGGAGGCCAAGTCGACACCCTGAACTCGTTCTATCCGCATGAATGTCAGGACCCATGGTTTCCCAGCAGAACACTGCCCAAAGCATTACACGCTTTCTATCCATAGTGCATCCTGTTGCCATCTCTTCCTCCGGTAAGCGGCCATCCATTGCACACACCCCGCCATCCACGTGATGTAAAAGAACATACGATTCTTCAGACCAGGCCACCTTCTTCCATTGCTCCATGGTCCAGATCTGATGCTCACGTGCCCATTGTAGGAGCTTTCGGCGGTGGACATGGGTCAGCATGGGCACTCTGACCGATCTGTGTCTACGCAGCCCCATACGCAGCAAGCTGCGATGCACTGTGTGTTCTGACACCTTTCTTTCATAGCCAGCATTAATTTCCTCAGCAATTTGTGCTACAGTAGCTCTTCTGTGGGATCGGACCAGATGGGCTGGAATTCACTCCCCACGCGCATCAATGAGCCTTGGGTGCCCATGACCCTGTTGCTGGTTCACCAGTTGTCCTTGGACCATTTTTGGTAGGTAATAACCACTGCATACCAGGAACACCCCACAAGGCCTGCAGTTTTGGAGATGCTCTGACCCAGTCATCTAGGTATCACAATTTTGCCCTTGTCATAGTCGCTCAGATCCTTACGCTTGCCCATTTTTCCTGCTTCCAACACATCAACTTTGAGAACTGACTGTTCACTTGCCTAATATATCCTATCCCTTAACAGGTGCCATTGTAATGAGATGGTTTTAATGTTATGGCTGATTGGTATACAGTACAGTCACTGTTCTGAGCTTGGGTTACTGGCTATAGTTCTATAGACAGGATTAAATTTACATGGGGTCCTGGGGTAGTTTCCTATTTTACAAGTGCCCCTCTGTGACTTTATTTATGTCCGGATTGGTCGTGGAGATGTTTTCTCAGGCCTGACATTACTGGCTGAATTACGTATGTTTTTCACCAAACTCAGTGGTCGTCTGATTATTTTAGTCTCATGCACTGCTGCTACTTGCTGTATTCACCCTTGTAGCACACGTATCAGTGACCCTCTGGCAGATACTAAACACTTCCCAAGTCACAAAACGAGTAATGGATGCAAATTGTTGCTGGAACTTTGGGTCGCCCCAAACTGAAATAAGATCCAGTGTCACTTTACTACTCCTGTGCTTCTTTGACTGCTTGGACACCATGTTGTGAATGAAGCATGATCATATGTACCATTGTATCATTCCTAGAAAACTACACTCCACTAGAAACTCAGTCACGGTGATATTTTATTGCTGTCTAGATGCGATTTTATTTATTTATTTTTTTAATTTTATCTCTGAGGAGACATGTAAAAACTTATTAGCAACGTCTCCCTGATAAATCTGAATAGGTCTTATGTATCTTTTGTGCATGTTCTTCCTGTGTCCATCTGGGTTTCCACAAGGTCCTGTTTCCTCCTACCTCCCAAAATATGGTGGTATTAGCTGTGCTAAACTGGCCCTAGGTGTGGATGGGTGAGGGAAGGTGTGTGTGCATAATGCCCTGTCATGGACTGACTCCCTTCCAGTGTTCCTGGGAAAGGCTTCAAATCGCCCTTGCTCCTTAAGATTAATGATTGATGAATGAACATCCTGAAGCTCGGCAGAAAGCTGCTTGGCTGTAACCCGCTGCCTACATGTCCCATGATGCACCGTTTTGTTGTTACGTGAAGGGAGAAACAGAAGAAGCGCCTCGTGACGGGGCGGGGGGCGTGGCTTCATTTCTCTGGGTAGCGCTCTCGGGCAGCTGATAATCTAATGTATGACCGCGGAGTGTGAAAAAGCGGAGTCCTAACGGGGATTTTTTTTTTTTCCCCTTCCTGGATTTGAAAGAACATGGCAGACGTAGTGGAGGGAGAGGACGTGCGCTCGGCTGTGCCCCCCGCGCTGCGCTCCTCACGGCACGGCTCCGGCGGGAATGTTACTGCGGGCCCGCGGCTCGTCCGCATTATCAAGTCGGACTCGGGCTACGGCTTCAACGTCCGCGGCCAAGTGAGTGAAGGAGGCCAGCTGCGGAGCATCAACGGCGAGCTGTACGCGCCGCTCCAGCATGTCAGCGCCGTGCTCCCGGGCGGTGCAGCGGACAGAGCCGGCATCTCCAAGGGCGACCGCATCCTCGAAGTGTGAGTTTGGCTAAGCTGCTTCAGCTCCGGTGCGAGTTAGCCTGCTGTAGCTAGTCTGCTGTAGACGCTGTCATCTAGCTAGCTAGCAAGCTGAACTCGAGCTTAGCTAAGCATGACTCTCGAGTCTGAGTAAATGATATTAGCGGAAAAATCGAAAAAACATAGCTAGCTATCTTACCTGACATCCTTCAAAAACTAGCCAGATTACAGCAGGAACTGGCGTTAGCGCCCTAGAAGTGTTATTTCTTTCCCACCCATATTCTGACAAGTCCCACCTCCTATACTAGGATTGGCTAATGTTATGTCTTGCGCCGGGATTGGTGTACAAGTCATTCTTGCGAATTTAGCTAGCCAATCCGCGCCCTGGAGCCGGAATACGGGTGGGAAAGAAATACAGCTTCCTATACTAGCCAATCCACCAGATAGTGTTGACATTTTTGGTGTTTAGAGTCACGAGTGTGGTTGCTAGTCAGTGGCCCAGTGCGGAGCAATGTCTGAGCTCGGAAGGCAGCTAAAAGACTTGCTGCATGTTATAAATATTCGGATCAGTAATGAATTGTCATGTAACCTTCCTGCTTAACGTTTAGTTGAATGTTAATTAGCTGTAAGTAGACACTTAGCTTGGCTGACTTAGCTAATATGTGAAGAGCTCTGGGTGTCACGTGGTGCAACGTCACTGTTGGTTGGGAGACCAGTTTCTCACGTTTACAGCACCTGGATGGAGAGAATGCATTAGGATGGACAGCTCAGGGGTTTTAATCAGGCAAAACACTTTTTTTAAAAATCAGGTTGGTGATTTTTTTTTTTTGTCCTGCAGGTCTGAAGCTTTTGAACTCTGGTGACCTGTGTAGCTCTCAGTCTTTTCAGTTTTACATTCTGAATATAATGCAGTCTTTGCAGCTGTTTTGAATAGCCGCCTCATTTGGAAGAAAAGGAGGTTTGTGTTGAAGGGCCTGTCTTCATTATACATTCTGATCACACACATCAGCAGAGTGCACACACAGCCTCTCTCTTTCTTCAGCATCCTGCAAAGCCAGGGCAGCTGTTAGCACCATGATGATGATTCACAGAAAATAGTCATTGTAGAGAAATGAGCATCAGGTAGGAAATACTTACAGAATGGTTGACGTGAGTCTTTTTTTTTTTTTTTTTTTTCCTGTTTTCTTTTTTGCATCTCAAATGGTCAATACCCAACCCCTGCTTTGGCAGAAGTACTCAAAGGTTTGCAGCAATGATCCACCTACTTGGCATTGCTCTGTATGAGACAAGCGTACATTTGCATTTGGTCTAGATGTTGATATTCACAAGGGCATGTCAGTGATGCTGGGCTCGGTTGCCATGGCGAGGGATGCGTCTCTGTAGCGGTGGAGGTAGGACAGCTAAGCTTCAGCACCATCTCATGGCAAATTGGGTGGAAAAAAAAGGAAGAGGAGCTGTGAAATGTACTGAAAATCACATAACTTTCTTTTACGTCTGCAGATTTTCAGTTTACATTGGTCATTACCTGGAGGTCATGTCTCTGGAGTAATACAGCTAAGTGACTGGACATGTTTGAGCTTGATCCTTAAAGTGCCCATGAAATCAAAATTGGTGTTTTAGAGCTTTTTGCATGAATATCCCGGCAGTATATCCATCCATCCATTTTCTGTACTGCTTATCCTACGCAGAGTTGCGGGGAGTCTGGAGCTTATCTCAGGGGACTCGGGGCACAAGGTGGGGGACACCCTGGACGGGGTGCCAACCCATCGCAGGGCACAGTCACACACCCATTCACTCACTACGGACAATTTAGAGATGCCAATCAGCCTACAACACATGTCTTTGGACTTGGGGAGGAAACCGGAGTACCCGGAGGAAACCTCCAAAGCACGGGGAGAACATGCAAACTCCACACACACATGGCGGAGTCGGGAAACGAACCCCCAATCCTGGAGGTTTGAGGCAAACATACTATCCACTAAGCCGCTTTGTCCCCCTGCCTCACCACAGTATATGTATTAAAAAAAGACAAAATGTGTTTTGTAGATATTCTTGTTGTAGATTTAATTGTTCAGTATAGCAGTACTGGGAAAACAAAAAAAAAGTGTAATAATAATTCATGACTCGTTCTGGAGCATGTGTCCCCCAGAGGGAATGAAAGTATACACAAGCAGATAAACACCAACTTTCTTTTAACACACTAAGACGCGGTCCGGAATGGAAATTAATGTACCGTGAGCTGCGTCACCAAAATGACACAGACGACTCATGTTTGAATTGAACTAGCTGCAACTGTAGAGCCATAACTGCAGTTTGTTTACGGGGTGTAATTTCCCCGTGTTTATCTGCTTGTGTATACTTTCATTCCCTCTCTAAAACCTTGATCTAGGTTTAAGCATGTGTGACGTCACTCTGAAAACATCATGATCCGATGACGTGATGTAGAGTCAGTACACAAGCAGGTAATGTGTGTATGATGTGGCGCAGAAGCGAGCTTTAGGAGATACTGTCACATGTCAATGTGTGTTATCCAACAACTTTGTTATATTCAATACAGTTTTAGTTTTATTGGCTAATGTTAAGCCTTTTCCTTCTCCCTCCAAGTGGAGCCTAATGCCCTCGTTAGCACAGGAAAGATGGGGGGGAAAAAAATCTGGAAACAAATGAATCACAGCTCAGGACCAGTCTGGGGCGCGGTGTTTAGAAACCACTGCTTGAGGATACTGAACATGACAAAGTGCACAGAAAACCTACACAGCCGAAAATAAACTCTAATGTCTCAGCTGCTCTTGGATGTTATGGAAATCAGTCAAGCCCTTCAACACACACTATCCCTGTTTTGGAAGGAAATATGGCAGTTTTTGTGAGCAGACCTATACGGTGCTACACATTGAATATCGTAGAAATGCCTTAGAGAATCGTGATAAGAAATGTTTTGTCTTACCGCTCCCCCATATACGTCAGCTTACGGAATCAGAGCAGTTCTGCTCTTTGAAAGAACAAAAACGTCGCGTTGCATTCTTATGTATTTCAGACACGGCAGTAAACTCAGAGGAAAAAAAAAACTGTACGTCCGATCGACTAGATAGCACAACATAAGCAAAGTGCCATAAAGAGTGACACAAGTCCAGTAGCAGTGAGGAATGTGCATAATTTGTACATTTCACAAACCTGTGTCTCAACATAGGTGTCCACAGGTCAACACTTACACCTGAAAGACAAGAGACACTTGCTCAAGAAGAACAAACATTCTAGAAAGAGGACTAAAAGGAGACCAGCTATGTCCAAGTAGAACAGTCGTCTCTGAACAGAAGAGGACGTTTGCAGCACCTCCAGCACCTACTCATAGACTCATATATATATATGTGTGTGTGTGTATACATATATGTATATGGTGTATGTATATAATATGTTGTATATGTTGGTGTAAACACTGTCAAGAGTGTAAAGTAAAGTGGCAGAGCATATGGATATGACTAGTAGATGGTGGTAGTTCAACTATTGTCCAATTGAGCTTATCCTAAGACTGGCTCAGTGCAAAATAGCATCCCAGCACAGTGATGAGCTGTTGTACAGTGTGATCGCTGTTGGTACAAGTGACCTCCTGTACCGCTGCTTTCTACAGCGGAGCTGAAGGAGTCTTCTACTAAAGGAGCTTCGCTGTTTACCCGGTAGGTCATGGAGGGGATGCTGTTTATTGTACAGAATGGCTGTGAGTGACTACATATTGAAATCTGTTGTGGTTTTTTTTGTTGTCACATGAGGTCATTTGTTTGTTTCTAAATGTTGGTGAGGATCACACAATTTTTATTTAGGCCCTGACAGGAAAAAAAAAACCAAAACATAGAATTGAAGGAGGGTGTACTTTCTTTTTCCCATGACTGTAACTAGTCATTTTGCCACTGTCATGTCTCAAAAGTTTGGTTATACACCAATACTCAGAGCTCTACTGTTAGTATTATATCGGAAGTGGTGCTGTAGTGTAAGAGGAATAAAACGCTTTGGGATATGCTGTTATTGGAAGATAATCAGCTTCACAATTCTCAGACCATTACACCAATCCAAAAAAATGATTTTTTAAAATTTAATAACTGCATACCCTATCCTGTTTTATTCCTTACCTGGCTCTGATTTTGTGTTATGTAATTTCTCTATGATTTTATCCATCCAGGCCAACTGCCTTCATCTCATACACCTGATACAACCATCTAGATAGTTACCAGGTACCATGGACGGTGTATGTTTCACAGAACTGGAAGTATGAAACACTTACTTAACCAGATAAATGGGGTCTGAACATGTCATGATGGAAAAATGAAGTTCCTGTAATAAAACTCCCCGTGATTTGATGTATGAAGAGAATATCAGTGGAGCGACAGCTAAACCCTGGGGCAGTGCAGTGAAGTATTAGGTATATGTGAGAAGAGATGGCAGCTATCCAGTATCGGTATCGGGTGATCTCAGCTGAAAATGCTGGCTCGGAAATCGGAGCAGGGGAAAAAAAAACTTATTTGCTTGTAATGCAGTAAAAAAAAAAAAAAGAAAGAAGTAACAACAGTAACCACCTGGTATGATCTCAGGGTTGGACAAATCAGCATCCAAGATGCCAAGGGCAAGTTGGACACTCCTGATATAGCAGTGACCAGCATTATTTTTCTCTTGTCCAACAACCAAAGAAAGAAGAACTACTTCCTATCAACTTTCACAAAGTACAGATCTTTATTTGGTATATACTGTATGTATGGCACAAAGATGTCATGTAACTCTCCTGCCATCCACAGCACGCAGTCACGTCATGGTTAAACAGTTCATGAGAAAATAAAAACACACTAGCCCAGACTCAAATAATATCTTTTACATGCAGCGTGAGGAGAGAAAACCACAGCTCTAAGCCGAAACCTTCATCAGTGACGTTTTTGTTGATGAGTCGTCATCTCCCCGGTAATTACTGAACTCGTTTGTCTGTATCAGTGTATTTAACTTAATTAGCTACCACCCCTGCATTGTTAACTTAGTTAGCTACCACTTTACGTTGGCAAACTAGTCAGTTAGGTTTCCACGCATCCAGAACCTGGGACTGGGCAGCGCTTTGATACTTTTGCTTGCCCGGTGAGCAAGATAATTTAATGAATAAATTTATTATTTGTTTACCACTACATCTGAATATGAAATACTGTCTTTAATTTAAAGAGTTGATGGCTACATATGTGTTAAGCAAGTGTAAGGTGTTTTTTTTTTTC
Source organism: Pangasianodon hypophthalmus (assembly GCF_027358585.1). Classification (NCBI taxonomy): domain Eukaryota; kingdom Metazoa; phylum Chordata; class Actinopteri; order Siluriformes; family Pangasiidae; genus Pangasianodon; species Pangasianodon hypophthalmus. Next base: position 26,011,683 of record NC_069710.1, read on the forward strand.
TTGTAAAATAGAGATTTTGAGCAATCATAGGGGGAAAAAACGCCTTTTGGAGTGTTGCACACTTACACCACAGCACAGATAAATTCTTGAATCTTTTCGCATAACAGCACGGCTCAGATAGTAAGTGGTGTTTTTTTTTTTTTTTTTTTTTTTTTTATATAAACAAAGTGAAATGTATAATTGTTGAGGTGGGGATGTTTTTTGTTAGGAGATATTTATTTAACATTTGTGGAAGGAGTCTCGGTTGTAAGCGCTTTGTGACAATCAGGGTACTTTGAGAACAGGAACTAACTTCCCTCTCGGGTTTGTTCCACAACAATAAAACGTTAAAAAGTGTGATGTGTCGTTCATGAATATATTAATTATTGTAATCATTGGCTAATCGCTGTGGTATAAGCAGAATAACCATCACCAACCATTTATCATCGTCCATCCATCTGCCTTTCCACGGGTCTGTCTGAGACTCTCATTAGCATGATATCTGAAGAACAATATCATTATTACTTGCAGATGAATTGATTAGATTTTGGAATTGATCCAAGCAGGCTCAAGGTCACAGCCAGGTAAAATGTCTGAAATTGTTTTTCTTCAATAGCTTCCTTCCTGGATAAAGTATATTTTCAGGGTTTTTCAGGCATACACATTAGTAACAAGAAGGACTAGACTTCTTGTTAGTGGCAGAGGCAACGTTGACTGAAAATTTCATCCCATAGCCTTTTGTGGTTTTCAGTGTAGCACCTGAAAATTCCTACTTATTAGCAAACCTCCAAAAATTAATCATAATCCTAATGCATTTTGTGAACATGTTTTCAAGTATCTTGAAATTTTGTCATCATCCACTTCTACATGGCAAACTACAGAATTACAGCTCTAAACAAGACGTAATACTGCATCAGTCTTAATATAGTGAAGGGTTTTATGCCAAACCGAAAAGAAGCATTGATGATGTGTGTAGGCATTCAGTCAGTGTGTGTATGTGTGTGTGTGTGTGTGTGTGTGTGTGTGTGTGTGTGTGTGTGTGAGACTAATGTGACTGATTTAGACAGAGAGAGTGTGAAGGACACACTGTAATTTACATGCTTTCCTCTCTTTGTTTCTGTATTGCATAACAGCGGGCCAGTGTGAAACATTAACTGTTCTTGATGGATGCTAAATGAGGAAGCGTGAGGCCGTTTTGCTCACTCAGCTTTTTTGAAGCTGTGTATGTGTGAGAGGAAGAGACTGTGTGTGTGTGTGTGTGTGTGTGTGTGTGTGTGTGTGTGTGTGTGTGTGTGTGTGCGCATGCATGCACGTGCACGAGTTTGCTGATGTGTGTGTAATAGTTGACCTCTCTTCAGGTTGCTCTTTACCCTGCCACGAGGAGCACAGAAAAAGATGTTCTATGCAGAGGCATAAACTCGTAGGCGGAAGTTAGAAATGTCAGGGACACTTTTATGTGGGATAGGTAGACAGCAACACAGCGTACCACAGCAACACGATCCAACATTTGGATCCAGTCACAAGACAAAATAACTTGTAAGGAACAGTAAGACCAACCTGTTAATCATGTTATCTGGCATACATTAGGAAGCTTAACACCAACTTAACCGTGTGTATTATAACTAAAACTATGTGTTCAGTATTTCTGCTTTGGCTTCTTGTACTGTCAATTGTTACATATTATGCGAATAGCCATAAGCCACAGGCTCATCCATAAAGTCTCCACATCTAACATTTTAGGTGTTTTAACTTCCCCTGTCTCTCCCCCCAGGCACACGTTTGTCATCAGAGACAAGTGATGATGACTATTTAGGAGAAATCCATAAGGATCCATAATCCAGTGCATATCCGTGACCAGTATATCAAATCTCACTGAGCCTAAAACCTTGTTTCAGCCTCCCAAAGGGTGAATGATCAATAAGTGATCAGTCAGATCAGTCAGTCAGGTAGGGGCCATGGCTACTGCAGTCCTTCCAAACAGGAGAGCAGCCCAAGCATGTGATGTCTGTATTGAGAGCTACAAGTGATGAAGCACATCCCTGAAGTCTGACTTCTGCGTGCACTAAATAAGTCAATAAAAACATCTCTGGACAATGTGGTACCACCAGTGAGTGTGTTTAAATAAACTGGCTAAATGAAAAGCTTTAGATGCTGGTGCTGCTGTTATTGCTGTGACGATGATCAAGAATCCATTGGTTAAACATTTCATTAAAAGCTCTAAAACTTAATGCTTGTATGACTCATCGCTAACTTTTCCCACGTATGATTTAGTCTTGGATGGCCAAGTCCCTGAACACTGATTCTGTAAGAAACAGCTTTACTGCGCTGACTCTTCGAGAAAACTAACTAGTTTACATTAAATAATGAATAAAACCCCCACATGGTGTGATGTTATAGGAAAACAGTCAATGCAGGGGTGGTGCGATGCAGCCAAACGCGAAGTGTTTCCATTCTGAAGTTGATTATTTTCCAAAAACAGCGGTGTGTTATATCTTCTAATACCACAGCAATTTGCCAATGTTTAAAATTTTTTAATTTACGGGGTGTCCCAAAAGTATCCATACATAGGGAAAATTAACACTTTTTTAGCAAAGTGTCTTCCAGTGCAAAGTGTTTTTCATACTTAGTTTATATAATATTTTTTTCAGATAGTCTTTAAGAATGCCTTTGACAAAAGAAGAATATATTGAAATCATTCTCATGGCTGGTTTGGGAAGCTGTCATAAGGTTGCAATGCACTTGTGCTTTCAATGTTTCCTGTTCATCACACACCACACTGTTGCCAAACTTATTAACAAATCGAAAAAGACTAGAAGTGGTGCAGACCAACTGAGAAGTGGCCTCCACAAACATCTACTAGCAAAGGCACAACTGACGTGTATGGAGACTATGTATGGAGACTTTTGGGACACCCTGTATTAATGAATGACATGTCAAACTTAACCGTATATACCACTCCATACCAGCAGTGGAGATAAATACTCCATTGTTTATTTTTCTGTGTTCATCCCACAGGTTAAATAATGTGAAAAAGTTAAGAGAACAAAGCACTGTAGTGTTTATCTGTGCTAGTTGATCAATAAGATTGATTCATTCCTTACAAGCTACCAAGCTACTTGATTTAAATGAAACAATGCTTGCAATTCTGTGGGAAATGTAGATTCACTATAACTCAACAATACACTGAGACACAGTCAAAGCTTCTTCTGATTTTCACCCCCTCATTCCATTCACATGACTTGGATAGAAGGATAAATCAATCTTAAAGGGGAAAGGATCTGTTTCTGGCTCACTGGTAGAAATATCTGCCACTCATGATCTCGGTTGTGATTCTGAGGTCTGACATTACACACCAAACACACACACTACACTGACGGCTCCACCTTTCTCCCTCTATCTGTCTGTGCTCTCCTTCCTCCTCTTTGTAGGAATGGCGTGAACGTGGAGGGAGCCACACACAAACAGGTGGTGGATTTGATCCGAGCTGGAGAAAGGGAGCTTGTCCTCGCTGTCCTCTCCGTCCCCCAGCCAGAGACGGACAGCCTGGACCCAGGAGACGACGGCTCATCCCAGTCCTGCTACGACTACAGCGACAAGCAGGCCGTGCCCATCTCTGTGCCCACCTATAAACACGTGGAGCAGAATGGCGAGAAGTTTGTGGTGAGTGTGGTGCACTGGCACGTTCATATCCATGAGCACTAATTCAGCGTCTTTTTCACAATATATATGGAGTGTATGAAAGTGAACAAATAATAAACACTGCTGTCACCGTTGCCGTACTCTTAATGCGCGAATAAGTGGAATCTCATTTGTACGTTTTCACACTGTTAATATGGAATATGATCTTTTACAAAGGAATAACAGAGTATTAGTAAATGTCTCTATTTTCATTTTGTGCCTTTATAGGGAATATACAGTATACATAACACACACACACACAGTATGTATATGTATAATACCTGATTCAGGTGTGTTGGTAGTTTTTTTTTTTTTTTTTTAAAACCAAATATGACCTAGTATGGCAGAATTAGACCATGTAGCTAATCAAACATTAATTTTAAACTTTTGTTTTTTTATCTATGAAGCCTGAAGAGAATGGGTTTTAGATGATTTTCATATCTTTAGAGAGTTAGCGTTAACACGTCATGCAGGATAAAAAGTGAAAGTTAAGTGCAAATTAGGCTGAGGCGATCCCTTCTAGTGTGATGTAAACCGTTACGGGTTAAATAAGCCACAGAAAAGAGTTTGACTGAGAAAGCTATTGATATCTTGAAAGCATATATTACTATGCATTGTTTTAATATTTAAAAGTATTGTTAAAAAAATTCAACTGCAATTTTATTGTTTCTGATGGATGTATTGCATTTTGTGGGAAGTCTCTATAAAATGTGTTTACAATATGTTTACATAAATGTGTGCATGCCCTTACAGATATCTGTGTTTAAATACCCTTCAACCCCACTTTTGAATTAAACTCTTCTTATCTGTGTCTGTGGTTGCTCTAGGTGTATAATGTGTACATGGCTGGCAGACAGCTCTGCTCCAAGCGCTACAGGGAGTTTGCCATTCTGCATCAAAACCTTAAGAGGGAGTTTGCTACTTTTACGTTCCCCAAGCTGCCTGGGAAGTGGCCCTTCTCTTTGTCTGAGCAGCAGCTAGATGCCCGAAGGAGGGGACTGGAAGAATACCTAGAAAGAGGTGAGACATATATAAAATATTTATCTTGCTTTAAGAAAAAAAGGATACTTAACTATATCTTTTCTTGTTTTTTTCTTTTCCTGTAGTATGTATCATTTACCTAGAAATGTGCACAAAAAACTTTTTAGCTTTGCTTTAAAAACTAATTTCTGTCCGTTAAATCTTAGTATTTAGAGTTACTGTATCTTAAATCTTACGTACACTATATTCACATTTCCTGGTGAAAGATATACATTAAAGGTACAAAAGGAAAGGATACTACCCCAGCGACAAGGAACGGCACAGCTTAGTACTAATTTTTCAGAGTTTTAAACAAGTTGATCGTATTGCAGTTTGTCGTCAAGTCTGTCTGAATCCGAACCTTATCATGTAAAGTTACTTTCTTTGAGTAAGATTTTGTCATGACAGAAAAGCCAAAGTAGAAAGGGGATTTTTCTATGAAACTGTTAACACAAGGTGTGCATGTCTGTTTGCAAACTAAAGGTTACTACTTGAGCTTGAACAGAGGAAGATGTATTATTGATATCACACCGTGCTCTGTTACATTTAGTGTGAAGAAGAAAACAATGCAGAGGATTATTTTAGAACATGAGTATTTTATTTATGTTCTCCATTTTGCTCTCTTATTCTTTCACATTTCACAGTGTGTTCTGTGCGAGTGATTGGTGAGAGTGATATAATGCAGGAATTCTTGTCTGAATCAGATGAGGTAAGTCAAATAAAACACAATATACAATATTCAAACCAAATTTTTGATCTTATTAATCTGGTTATGACTGGCTGCCCCGAACAGCATTTTGCAGGCTTTGAATACTCCTTGGTTTTTCCAAGTACCCAGATACTTTGAACACAGCTCAGAGCATGATTAAATTTTTTATGTTTCCAAAAAAAATTTTTTTTATCCACCAAATGTTGGTGACTATGTAAAGAGGCATTAGTCAGAGCAGCAACCAAGAGGCCAATGGTAACTGAAGAAATCCACAGGTGGGAAAAGCTGTTCACGGGACAAACATAGTCTGGACACTCTACAAACCGAGGGGAAAGTCGTTATTTAAAAAAAGGGAATAACGGATGAAATCCCATTTGGATTGTCAAAACGCATACTGGAGACTCAGCATATTAGAAAACATATTAGAAAAGGATTCGGTGGTTTGGTGAGACCAGAACTGAAAAAAGGGTACTTAACTGAAATTTATTTGGTTTCTGGGGTGCTTCTTTTGTGTATTTAGTATGTATCATTTACCTAGAAATGTGCAAAAAAAAAAAAAAAGCTTTAATGCTTTACTCAAACGGGAACCTATCCTCATCTGGGTGACAATGGATAGAACAATTATAAATAAGTCGCTTCTATGACTGTATACTCTGTGGTCAAAAAGGGCAATTGTGTAACCACAAAAGTTCATTATAGTTTACACTTGAAGTCTATTTTGTTGAAGTTCACTGATGGAGACTCGAGCGCAAAACTGTTCATGGGACTTGCAGTCCTAAAGCTATCAAAGCAGTTGTAGACCTAAGCCATCTTAGCAAAACTGTTCATATCAATTGAAGTCTGTTCATATCAATTGAAACAGCGAGTTTCCAAGTGATGAGAAATCCAACCAGAAGTAGGGCATCAGGAAGGATCAGGCAGGTCCAGAGAGCAGAAGGGGTCAGGATCACTGGCATGTCAGGAGTAGCATGTATAGCTCAACACAGAGAGAGACAGCATGTGAGAGAGATTATTAGGTATGCTAATTGTCACGTAATGGTTAAAAAATATGTACATTGTGTGCAGAGTGCAAGCAGGGACTCCAGCAAGACTAGCTATGACAGCATAATTAAAAGTGAGAACCAGAATGTAAGACAGACATCAGGGTACCCTGGGACATACAGCGGCCGGCCACTCCACCGTCAACAAACCTGAGTGAGCACGTGAGAGTGTGGGGGCGACAGCATCTGAACATCCCAGGTCACCACAACACTCTATGCCTGTGGAACCCTCCAGACCTGCCCCTGTACCTAAGAAAAAAAAAAAGTTCACAAAAGGCTTGACTAAACAAATATATTTTCAGCCTAGACTTAAACACTGAGTCCCAAACACTAATTGGAAGGCTATTCCATAACTGAGGGGCTGTGTAAGAGAATGCTCTGCCCCCTGCTGTTGCCTTCACTATTTGAGACACCAGCAAGTAGCCTGCACCTTTTGACTGAAGTAGATGTGGCGGATCATAAAAGACCAAAAGTTCACTCAGGTACTGTGGCGCAAGACCATTCAGTGCATTATAGGTCAATAGTAGTATTTTATAATCAGTGTGAAATTTGATTGGGAGCTAATGCAAGGTGGATAAGATAGGGGTGATGTGGTCATATCTTCTGGTTCTAGTAAGAACTCTTGTTCATGTACCTACTGCAATATTTAGACATCTAAACAGTAACGCATTACAGTAATCTAACCTAGAGTTAACAAAAGCATGAACTAGTTTTCTGCATCGTGTAGTGACATTATATTTCTTATCTTAGCAATATTTCTGAGATGAAAGACTAGAGTCAATAGTCACACCAAGGTCCTTTACTGCTGCACATGATGAAACAGAAAGGCCATCCAGAGTTACTATGAAATCAGAAAGCTTACTTATAGCTGCATGTGGTCCTAGTACAAGTACTTCTGTCTTGTAAGAATTAAGTAGAAGGAAGTTAATAAGCGTTCAGTGTTTAACGTCCTTTACACGTCATTCAACTTTATTAAGCTGGTGTCTGTCATCTGGCTTTGCTGAAACATAAAACTGAGTGCCATCAGCATAACAGCGGAAGCTATTACCATGTTTATGAATAATTTTACCCAGAGGTAGCATGTATAAAGAAAAAAGCAGTAGGCCTAAAACAGAACCTTGCGGAACACCAAACTTTACCTTAGTATGCGTAGAGAAGTGACCATTTACATCTACAAACTGATAACGATCAAATAAGACCTGAGCCAACAACATTTTCTAGTCTATCAAAGAGACTAGTATGATCAGTGATATCATAAGCTGCACTGTGGTCAAGCAACACAGGCTCGGAGACTCAACCCTGATCAGAAGCCAGTAGTAGGTCATTTACCACTTTACCCAGCGCTGTCTCTGAGCTATGATGAGGCCTAACTCCTGACTGATACATTTCATGAATGTTATTGCTATGTAGGTATGAACATAACTGCTTATCTTTGAGATAAAGGGGAGGTTTGATATTGGTCTATAGTTGGACAGCTGACAGGGGTCAAAGTCAGGTTTTTTAATCAGGGGTTTGATAACTGCTAGTTTAAAAGATTTAGGTACATAGCCAAAGTTTTGTGAGGGTGTTACAATACCACTGCTACAGTGAAACATGATGATGGTAGCATCATGTTGTGGCAATGCTTTTCATCAGGAGGGACAGAGAAACTGGTTAGGGTTAAGAGCAGGATGGATGAAGTCACATATAGATCAATCCTAGAAGAAAACCTGATTCAGTCTGGAAGAGACTTGAGACTGGGGAGAGTGTTTATCTTCCAAGAAGACAACAACCCTAAGCATATTGCCAAAAAGCTACACTGAATGTGCTAGAATGGCCCATTCACTCCAATCTATCCAATCAAGAGTGGTAAAAACTTATGCAAGGCACAGTATTTAAGGTTATGTTGCTTATTTCCTATTAATGTGATATCTAATTATCACACATTAGCAGACTTCTGCTACATCTGATGATTTGCTGATTTATTTTATGTTTTATAGAAGTGTAATGCATGTAAAGAATGCACATTTGTTCCTCATTTGTTCGTTTTAAGGAAATATGACCTGTATTTGTGCTTCTAACGCTATCTGAACTATGCAGTATAAGGAGTTCTTGTGTGTATTCACTTCCTCTTGATAGTGAGTGAAGTTTTAAAGGTCCTCTTCTGTACCCTCCACCCATCTTCTTAATTTATTGTCATTTGGCTCTGTTTCTCCTGTCCTCAAGGTGATCAGAGCATTCTTCTCTAACTGCCTGCCCATGAATCTCTGCCACTGATTTACGTGTCTTTCTCTCTCTCTCTTTCTCTCTCTCTTCCTCTCTCAGAACTATAATGGAGTCTCTGATGTGGAGTTGAGGATAGCTATGCCAGATAAAACCACAGTAACCGTTCGAGTTCGAAAGAACTGCACTACAGACCAGGTGTACCAGGTACTGTATACAGCAGCACAACACTGTCCTGTAGGCCAAAGAAGAAACCAGATTATCTTATGTTTATTTATCTTATCTTGCTTATCTTGTGTTTATTTACGTAACACAAATCAGGATAAGACAAAGATGAAATCAAAATGACAATGCTGCACTGTGGTCAGAAGCAATGACTAATTTTTTCAAATTTTTTTTCTACACTGTGATAACTAAAACATGAGCAAATGCTGGAAGGGGAGTGTACTCACTGTACTGGTGTCACCAGTCGATATTTTTAGAGTGTTAAAACTGTTGTAGTATACCAATTTTCATAAATTCCCAAAAGCCCCATTCACATTTGAACATATAAAAATTCATATACATACACAAACATATTCTAACAACTGATCATATCAGCTACTGTAAATTTATATGGTTAAAAATTAGACACCAGATTTAGTTAAATATGATTGCCAAGTCCTCAAACTCAAACAATGTGAATATGAATATGATTCACCAGTGAAGTGAAAAATGTAACAAAAACTTTTAAACAATAATATCTCTTATATTGAGTACTTCAGACATTTCTAGTGTATTTTATTTGAGAGCTGAGTTTATAAATAAGTGCCACACGGGCATGGGCTTATTCCTTTCGCACGCTGTCAAAACACATCCCCTGTACCAAAAGTGACCATGGTCTCTGGTTCCTAGGTCATTAATACTACAGGAAAAGAAACCTGAAAGTCTCTTTTGTGTTTGAAGGATTGCTTGTTCCTGTCAAACCCTGTATCTTTCACACAATCTGATGGTAAGAGGCAACAAGTGGGGGACTTGTTTGCTGTGAGTTGCGACCTGTGACTGTGGAGGAAGAGGTCCTGGCATTTGAGCAGTGTGGTTTGCTGAGGCTACCATAAGTCCAACACACTGCTTTGGCTCCTACTTCACATAGACAGGAGGCTGGAAGGGCCAGTTCCAATCAAGCAGTGGGTCAAAGCTTGCCCTGGGTTGTAGCTTTTTGACATTAATATCAGCCATTCCTTTTCTCTTCCCAGAAGGCATTGGCTAAGTGTCAATCGAGCAGTGTAATTACTTTACATGATTGCTCGAGTATACCACCCCTCTATCCCGGATGCATATCTGCAGGGTGTCCGCGGCTCTGTGCATCCCCTTGTTTCAATAACTAGAGTTTCTCATTATTTGTCATTTGATAACTGGCAGAGGTTCGTAATCCTAGAATCTCTATCAGCAGACATGCCTGTTACCAAGCTATTCTCCTTTCGCCATACAAAAAGGTCTATCTCAGGAATAGCATGGACAGTCAAAGGTCAAAAAACTAAGGTCTGGCCAGATTCTGGTGGAGTACTTGAAGAAGGCACAAGCAGAGAATCTTTTATGTACCACTGAATTGGCTGCTAATCGTATAAAGGCCTTCCCTCATTTATAGCAGTAAAGAAGTAATTCGCACTAGAGAGCTAGAGGAAATGGACGAGGCGGAAATAGCCTCAGAACTGACACAAAAGGTTTTGAAAGGCATCAAATAAATAACGATAAAAAAAAAGAAAAAAAGATCGAACTATTAAAACCAGCACCAATATTGTGACTTTTGATAGACCACAACCACCAGAAAAGATTCTAATAGGCTACCAAAGAGTACCTGTTAATTTATGTGTACTGAACCCACTAAGATACTTCAACTGACAGAAATTTGGTCATGGAACCACAAGCTGTAAAAACAAAGCTGCATTCGTGGAGAGGAAGGACATGAAAGTATCTGCCAAAAACCACCAAAGTGATGCAACTCTTCAGGTGAACATAGTGCCTCCTCAAAAGACTGACCTGTCTGGGTCAAAGAAAATGCAGAGAATGAAATATGTTAAAGTTAGCTACCCTGAAGCACGTAAACTGGTTGAGGGCCTTCCTTCCTTTAAACTAGAGAGATCATTTGCGTGGATAGTGAAGTCCACATGAACGTTCGAAAGCTAGACAGACTTGACCTGGATGAGCAAAGACAAACCTCAACCACTTAGCAGTAATAGGTTGGACAACTGACAGGGGTCAAGGTCAGGTTTTTTAATCAGGGGTTTGATAACTGCTAGTTTAAAATATTTAGGTACATAGCCAAAGTTAAGGGAAGAATTGATTATTTTTAGAAGAGGTTCTTCTGGAATTATCTGTTTGAAGAAACATGTAGGTCAAGGTAAGATAATAAGCACTCAGAACTCTGTATTCAACCCGAACTAGACCAGCCAGAGTGAAAGCTCATCAAGAGAACAATCAAATTTAGGTGATAGTAAGAGTAAAAAGAAACCCTACAATAACCAAATGGAAGCCATGAAAACAGCCTGAACAAAACTGAACACCCAAAAGATATGGAAATGGCAGAGACTGTGGCCTCTTGCAGCCGAACCCTCTCACCCAAAGGCAGGAATAAGGTGCAAGTACATGTACTGCCTACCTGATGTGGAGTAATATTATTCAGTGGAACTGTCATGAGGCCCATAAAAAAGCAGAAAGACTCTTTAACCAACACCCAAAACAGAGAATCTAACCAAGTTCATAATATGTAGAGCACAGGCCCGAAGAGTCATCAATGCAACAAAGAAACAATGTTGGAGGTAATTTGTTTCAAGCCTAACACTAAATACACCGGCAAAGAAGGTTTGGGGTATGATACGCAAGGGTAAAGGGAGCAGACCACAACTACAGCATAACAAACATTCTCTACTTACCACAAAACATGAAATGACAAGCAAGCTAGCAGAGACATTCGCAAAGAATTCCTCAACACAAAACTGCCTCCCGAATTCCAAGCAATACGTGTACAGCAATAAAATAAACAACTTGAACCACATAACCAGCCCTTCTAAATGGAAGAACTCCTGAACTCCTTATCCAGAGCGACTTACATTTATACAACTGAGCAGTTGAGAGTTAAGGGCCTTGCTCAGGGGCCCAGCAGTGACAGCTTGGTGGTTTTGGTTTTGGTGGATTTGAACTCACAGCCTTTCGATTTAGAAGTCCCATGTCTTAACCACTGAGCTACCACCACCCCATGGGATCTTTAAAAATAAATAAATAAATAAAATTTTATAATAATAAACCTGACATCATCTTTGTTGTCTTACAACAAAAAGTCAGTAACCCACCCAGTTGTGTACCAGCAGCAGTTCCTCAACATAAGAAGCAGATTTCCTCATCACATACCTATATATACAAAGACGGATCCAAAGTGGACAATCGTGTATCTGCTGTACAAGCAGTTGCACTAGCACCATGACATCTGCATTCCAGGACAAGGTTCTGTCTTTACAGCCGAGGCCCACACTCTGCTTTAAGCCCTGGAATACACTGAAAATGGACAACAAAATGTTTTAATTTGTATAGATTTTAAATCCTGCCTACAAGCCCTTGAATACATGAAAACGGATCATCCTGTAATAGTCTGCATCTTATCCAAAGTGTACCTTTTATAGAAACGGAACTATAGCATTGTTTTTTGCTGGGTACAGGCCATTGTGGGCTCTCTGGTAATGAGCAGGCAGACATGGCTGCTAAAAAGGCTCTTGGAATGAGAACCAGCAAGTGTCTTATCCCACAATCAGACTTCAGATCGATCTTGAACTTCTATATTGTAAAGTGGCAAGTGAAATGAGACGAAAATGAGGATAACAAACTGCATGAAATCAATGTTGTTATTATCAGAAGACTGACTCTTTCCTTTAAAACTCGCTGGCATCAGACTGTGTACACAAGAGGTCACAGAGGTCATTCAAGACCAACACATATGTTTTTATTAGTGGGTGAAGAGGCACCATCATGTCAGTCATGTAGAACTCCTCTGACTCTAAAGCACATTTTATCGAACTGTTCTGATTTTAATGTCATCAGGCAAAGATCTTACTCAGTAAAGTCTTTTAAGGTGATTTTTTGACAAGGTAACACCAGAAAGAGTTTTAGAATTTTATTCCAAATTAATTTGAAATGATCCGTATAGATGCTTACCTTGTTTAATGTAAGTGTGAAAAATATTACACTTTCAAATTGTTTTCCTTTTTAAAATATCTTCTATTCAGTTGTGTTAATTTTTTGAATGCCTATTTATTTTTGTGTACCTGTTCTTATGTATATCTACCCTTGTATAGATTTATACATTTTTACTCATCTATTATTTATAACCTTGCTTTTGCCATGAATAAAGCACTTGTTTCACAGCATGACGTTAAAAATTAAACACCTAAACTAACCTGTCAAAACCCATCTTTGTTCTTGTCTGTCGAACACACACACACTTCAATCCCAAGAAATTTTTATTATTAGAAAATATTATTATTAGTGCTCCTTACAGAATGTCTGGGGCTTTATTGGTGTGATCTTAATAAAACCAACCATAATATTAAATTTTATAAGCCAACCAATACATTGGTATACAGTGTGTGTTTGTTCACATGGATTAGTGTGAGGACAGGGTGATCCTGATAACCTACCAGACACTTCCTACAGTATATTTAGCCTCATATTGTTTAAAGTCTTTGTCTGTATTTTTATCCCTCGCTTTTCCTCTGTCACTATCTCTCTCACACGAATGCTCTCTGTGTCTCAGGCTGTGGTGATGAAGGTTGGGATGGACAGTATTACCGCCAGTTATTTTGCTCTCTTTGAAGTCATTAACCACTCATTTGGTAAGTGTGGCTCCTTCAGACTTCTCTGTTCTAGGGCAACATTATGGGACATTTTTAGTTCTATATCCCTGATTCTGTGTATATGGAGCATTAAACTAGGTGTAGACAGGATCTTGCACTTGGCTCAGATCAAATGATAAACACAGGTGTGTAGAGCTAGGAAGCTGTCAAACCAACTCAGCTACAACTAATTCAGGTTGACAAACTTCAATTGGACGTTCAGTGCTTATTCTTCCACTACTGTTTTCTACTGATTAACCAATCACCAAAGATAACACCCAGGATTTTGTAGAATGCTTATGTGCTGTTTTGTATTTATGTTAAAATAATTCTGAGCACAGTTTTATGGCATTACATTTTTTCCCTCATCGGTTTAAAGAAAAGACAAACTGCTTTGCTAGTTGTACTCTGTTCACACAACTGCAGCTACGTCTGTAATTAACTCGTATGGCATTTCATTATTATTGAGCACTAGAGGCCAGATTTTCAACTCAAGTGATGAGTGCCAACAAGGTCATGGGCAGTTCATTGACTGCATCATTGTAAACAAAGCAAGGAATTGTGAGTAATAGTATGAGAGGCTTGGCTGATATTTGAATTGCAGTATGAATGTGTCACAGCACTGTGTCTCTCTCAATTAAAGGTATATTTATACAAATATACTATTTTGTAATTGATAATATATTATTTAAATGAGCTGGATTGGAGGTCATAGTGGTGAGAAATAGTTTGAAGCAGCTTGATAATGTACAATACTGATAATGACACTGATTAGATCAGTCCTCGTGATTGCGACAGTCCCTGCCATGCCAAATAATCACGCCTGAAACAGCGTAGCTGCCTGGACGGGCAGACGGTTTAGTTTTCACAGTTTCAGTGTTGAAATCTCCTCACTGGTTCTGTTGATTGGCTTTGTAAACAAACCTCAAATGAGTCATAGATTCTTTACAGCTTATCTGTTTTTATTATCAGTTTGAAACCATAAAAAAAATTATGTGAAATAATACACTTTAATAGTCCCAAGAAAACTTAATTGGCACAGGAACTTAACTGATTACTAAATTGGCACAGGAACATCTTCTTTACCTTCTTTACACAAAAAGCTTCAAGGAGCTGTGTTTATTCATGAACATGCAACTTGGAAACACTCTGTTGTCTCCTGCAATATCTAACAGCTAAACAGCTAGCTAACTGCTAGTAAACTATCTCATATTTGTCATAGCTTAGCATACACATTGAAAGTTTCTGTGGCACGTTATTGTCTAAAAGGTTTCACTTTCTGAATCAGTGTTTTAATAAAAGCAGTGAGAACGTTTTTACCTGTTATATTCCCAGGTCCTGTTGACTTGCGTTTTAACTAAACACTTGTAACGAAACACAATAGGTTTTTATTTGCAGTTGCCTGGAGGACAAGTACAAAAAATACCCTACTCCTTAGTGGCATTTACTAAAGTCAGATTAATTGGCTTACATAGATGGCAGCAGTCCTTTCCATATCAGGAACACACAAGTATGTGAAAATACTAGGCATGAGACTGAATTTCTTTGTCTTGTATATCGCAATACGAAATACTGGCGAGAAAGATTTTGCTGCTCTGAGGTGTATCGCAATATTTCTGTTTAAAGTTCATTATGAACTCTACCTCTGCTTACACACTAGGCTGCAGCACCAGAGGTAGTAGCATACAGAGCGAGAAGTTTGCAGGTGGGAACCTAACTATCTCGAAGCATGCTTACTTAATAGTTCAAAAAGTTAAGCTAATCAGAGGGAAGCGTTATGGCACGTGTCAAACACAACGCCCATGGTGGGTTTTTATTTTGTTTTTTTTTTTCCCATTTGGCTCGTGTTAACCTGGAAAATAAATAATAAAATAATAATAAAATAATACTGAAACAGCTCATAATACACTACTGCTCAACATTTTTACACTGTCCAGAATTCACAACAGATCTGTAACATAAATTAGAAAATACTAATAAATCTCTTGCTGTCACAACATGCAGTCACCTTGCAATTAAACACACAGTATCTTGGTTAATATAGTTTCTGTGCTATGAATGCAGAACATAGCCAAAACTTTGGCTAATGATTTTTTTTGTTGTTGTTGGCAGTACAATTATGATGTACTACACTATCATATAATTGTTTGTTCCCTTTAGTCTGTGTTAATGCACCTAACTAGCTCAGCATATGTCACTTTTAAGCCTAATCAGTGAGGCTTCCAGGCAACCAAAACCTGGGAATGGGCAACAGGTTGGCGCTTTTACTCGCCCAGTTGGCTATCTAATAAATTTATGATTTGTCCAAACCTGACTTTTATCATCACAGTATGTACATCATAATTCATATTAGTAATATGCTACTGACTGAATATTGTGCTGGGAGTTTATGGTTTGACCCAAACACACACACACACACACACACACCAATTTTCTGCCATGATCTGTTCTGCTCTCAGTGATTATCAGGATCAGAGGATTAGATTAGAGGCCTGGCCACTACAAACTTGGACTAGACTAAAAACCCCTTGGTTGTGCTGAAAGGTGTAGCCTCACTGAAATATATGATGATAAATTAAAATGCTGCATAGGAAATACATGATGACTAATCTTTTCTGAATATTACATTAAACTACAAGACGCAAAGGCGTTTACTCAAAATCTCCTACATCAGTGAAGTGGTGTACCATTTTCATTTGCTCCTGTGCTCTTCATGTCAGTGCGGAAGTTGGCTCCAAACGAGTTCCCTCATAAGCTCTATGTGCAGAACTACACATCAGCCGTTCCCGGTACCTGCCTCACTCTGCGCAAGTGGCTCTTCACCACCGAGGAGGAGATCCTGCTGAACGACAACGAGCTCGCCATCAACTACTGCTTTCACCAGGTAGGGGTGTGTGTGTGTAGTTGGGTGTCTGTATGAGGCTTTCTGTTGTATTATATATGTGTGACACTCTTTTTCTCTCTTAGGCACTGGATGATGTGAAGAGGGGGTTTATTAAAGTAGAGGAGAAATCATACCAGCTACAGAAACTGGCTGAACAGAGGAAGGTTTCCATGGTGAGACTCAACAACTTTGTGTGTGTGTGTGGGTGTGTCTTTTGGAGGGAGACTAATTACACAATCCTACTTCCCACAGCATGTAGCAAATGCTCCTCTGTATGTGATGCAAGATGGAAAAATTGTAGATAAATTGATGCATTACTATAATTTATTTCCATTCCTCTGTAATGAAACAGCAACACATTACAGATTAAATTCATGTAATCTCATTATGATTACTACCTCACAGGTTCATTACTTCTGTTACACGTTTCTAAAGCCAATAATATTAATAATGCAAAATGCATACAGTATAGCCTAAATTTTGTCTATATGATAACGCTGTGTGATAAAGCTGACTAATGCAATGTGGACAGTGTTTAAGCAGGGTTAAAGTTTCCGTTTTAAAATGTAAGAAGGAGGGAAGATTGGATGATTCCACTCAACAAGCCATGTTACCTTTACATTATTTTAATCAAGATGGATCTCAGGTTCTCTAATAGCGCAATTCAAATTCATCCTGTTAACCCTGTAATGTTGGCTAAGGGGTGGCCTTGTACATTATGCTGACTGTGGTGAGCCGTTCCATCCTTAAAAGACTACCGCAGCATTTTTTTTTTTTTCTTTTTTCAACCTAAAGCCCATCTACAGCATTTCTTGCCCAAGCTGTTCTTATGTAGTTTTATCCAACACTGGAGCAATACAGTAAAAGTAATTCCAGTTACTTCCACTTTCCTTGATGTTTTGTGCTACCCGTCTATAATCAAAGTACAGTAATCCCACTAATGCTATAATAATAAGTGGTGTCTAGCTGTAGCATTTAATATAGGTGGGAATTGGGCAACACCCAATTAGAGAAAAAAATTAGGAAGAAAATTAAGGAGAAACAGGCCTTTTTCAGCTAAGGCAAGGAATGAAACTCTCAGGGCAGAAAAGCATATTCACTGCAGGGGAAAGGGAGCAGGAGATGAAAGACACATTTGTTTTCTGGTAGCAGTTTCTGTCACTTCGTTCTAACTTTATGTACTTTAACTTTGACCTGTGAATTCACGAGCCTTGGTCTTGTGAGCCAGTACGAAACAAGAAGGTGAGACCGTTTTTGTAAAGGTGGAATGTATCAACAGACAGGGCATTCAATAATAAAAGAACAGGATAGGATGTTCTGTGTCGCTATATATTGTTTTCTTTCGGTACGCAGGCTATCAATTTTCTTTTATAATATATTGAGTATTTTGAGTGTACTAATTTTTATACTGTACTGATGATCTACAAATATCAACAAATAAGTCAGCTGAGCAACATGTTTCACTTTAACTGTAGACAGTTTATTTTTTGACTGTAGCCTATTCATGTTTCAAAATCCGAACACTTCTGTAGACAGCTTGGAGCCGTCTCGTCCATCGACATGTGCTCATGCGCTGTGGTTTTTGTGGTAAAATTCTGCATTTTCTCTCTGCCTGCTATGATTTGCTTGTTAGCACAGCTGGCATCTCAGCATTATATTACAGTTTTTGATGAGTAATTTTTATACTGTACTGAAACAGTTCCACTCCATTCACTGTGATTAGACACCTCAAACATTTTTTCCCCAAGTCTAAGTACTCCTCGATTAAAGCACTGTCACTCAGAAGGCAAAGGTACTTTCTTCTGCCCGATTTGAAGGTAGTATCTTATGTTTCTTTTTTGACAAAGACAATCCCATAGTTCTGTTTATGGCATTTGAGATCAAAAGACCCATGAAATTTTTAAAAAGATGGTAGGAATAGGTTTCCTAACTAGTTTCCGCTTTGATATAAGCACTGAAGCTTTTGTTTTTGACTAACTTGAAGCAAGTGAGGGATTGAAAGTAAATAAAAATCATGGACTAAAATTTATGGCATTAATAAATGATCTCTGATGTCACCCAGAACAAGATGGATTCCTTTTGAGTCTCTTCCTCATGTTGTCTCAGGTAGTGTTTTCTTGGCACTGCCACCTCAGTCTTTCTCATTAGGGATCTAAATCTACATCCAGATTTTTGCAAAGCTGCATTGTGACCGTGTCTATTTTTAAGAGTGCCATACAAATAAAACTGAATCGAATGTAATTGTTGAGTAAAAAGCTGTGACTTATGATCAGATTGAAAGGAATGCTGAATTTAATACCTGCTCATTGAGAGCAGATGCAGACAAACATAAAGTAAATATGTATTTTACTATAGTATATTTTGATTTAACCGTTAACCATGATAAAATGTTTAGGAAATATTGGGACATGATTTGGGTATAACCAAGGTGGTGAAGAAATCTCTCTCTCTCTCCCACCCCCACCCTGTCTTTAGTACCTGAGTATGGTGAGGTCATGTGAAGGCTACAACGAGATCATCTTTCCTCATTGTGCTTGTGACTCACGCCGCAAGGGCCACGTTATCACAGCCATTAGCATCCGGCACTTCAAACTGCACGCCTGCACTGAAGAGGGCACTCTAGAGGTGAGAGTGAGCAAGTGCAGCCAGAATTTCCAACTAGTCAGTCAAGTTCTTGAAATATTATAGTAAATTTTAAATTATAAACAAATTATAGTAATTTGTTAATTTACATGAATGTTAATAAATATTAATTTGCTTCAATAGAAATGTATAAGCTAGGGGAGTGTGTGTTGGTTTGTTTTGTTTTTTTTGCCATGCAGAGAGTATGATAAATTAAAATCTCAATAACTAGTATAAATAGCAAGCATATCCACTAACTGCCCACGTTAATAGGAACAGATGTACACCTGAACATTCATGCAGTTATCCACTCAGCCAGTCGCGTAGCAACAGTGCAATGAATAAAATCATGCAAACATCAGAATGGGAGGAAATCATGGGCACAGAATCACCCAAATTGGACAGCTGAAGACTGGAAAAAGACCAGGTGATTTTTTTTTTTTCCCCTAATCTTCAACTGTCCAGTTTGGGTGAGCCCGTGCCCATGATAGCCTCAGATTCCTGTTCTTGGTTGACAGGATTGGAACCTGATGTGGTCTACTGCTGTATCCCGTCTGCCTCAAGGTTTGATGTTTTGTGCATGGTGAGGTGCTTTTCTACTCGCCACGGTTGTAAAGAATGATTATATGAGTTACTATATCCTTCCTGGCAGCTCGAACCAGTCTGGCCATTTTCCTCTGACCTTTCTTATCAACAAGGCGTTTCCACCCATAGAACTGTCGCTCATTCAATGTTTTTTGTTTTTTGCACCATTCTTACACTCTTAGACAGAGTTGTGTGTTGTGTGTGGAAAATCCCAGGAGATCAGCAGTTTCTGAAATACTCAAACCAGCCTTTCTGGCACCAACATCCATGCCACGGTTAAAGTCACAGAGATATCACACTTTTTCCCCATTCTGATGTTTGTTGTTAACATTAACTGAAGCTCTTGACCTGTATCTGCATGATTTTATGAATTGTGTTGCTGCCACATGATTGACTGATGAGTTGTGCAAGACATTAAGACCGAGGAAAATTTAAAGTAATGTTGAATATTAAAATAGCAATTTGCCAGAAATACAGATGCCTAATGTGTGTGCGTGTGTGTATGTACGTGCATGTTATAAGGAATAAAACACAACATATTGTGTTTTTAAAACACATCTGTAAATCCCTGTGGATAAGGGTGCCTTGCAAATGCTGTAGCAATGACAGGGATGTGCTGTTATAGGAAAATATTCAATGATGGGGTGGGGTGAAATGACCTGACGTGAAGCGGAGTTACTGTTACCACCCTGATGTTGATCATTTTCCAATGACAGCATCTCCCGATGTGTTCTGTTCCTCTTAAAACACAGAGATTTTCAACGATTGACACACCATACATTTTAAGCATTTATCGTTATATACTAGTTATATATTATACTGAATTTCCCCTACGGGGATCAATAAAGGTATCAGTAAAATACTGGATCAGTAAAGGTACATCTTATCTTATATATAGTCGTTCCGTCTCCAGCCAAATTTTGATGTTGACAAAAAAAAAAAATTGCAGCTTGTCATGTTACTGTGAAGCTGCAAGGCTCTCTCTCCTGACTCCTGAAGTCTGTCACATGTCAGAAAACTTTAAGGAACTGCTTTAGCTCTGACTGTTACAAAGCGCTGGAACTAACTAACATCTCCTTAGACAAAACATTACCACATCAAGATTACATGTTTTTTTTTTTTATCCATTTATATGGAGTTTCTGCCATACAAGCCCCTGTGTGAGTTGTTTCTATAGAAAGGATAATGTATTAGATTGTTAATATAAACCTTGCAGCCAGAATTACTGCCCAGTAAGAATTAAGAATTCAACAGCGCTGTGCTGTAAAAAAGGGATTTATATTGGACTGCCCTTGCATTTGGATTGAAGCTAAAATTGCAAATAAATTATGCCACAGGGAGAACAAGTAAACTGGAAAAAAAAAAACAATCAAATTAAATAGAAATGTATAAGATGAATTAAGGTTTTTAGGCAAAATGAGTAAAAGACACTTGGACCTTTATGAACCCTTTTGTTTATTGTCTTCATTTCACCCACACCCAGAATCAGGTGATAGCGTTTGAGTGGGGCGAGATGCAGAGGTGGGACACTGACGAGGAGGGAATGGCTTTCTGCTTTGAGTATGCACGAGGCGAGAAGAAGCCACGCTGGGTCAAAATCTTCACTCCATATGTGGGTGTTACTTAATCTGTCTCTTCTCTCACACATCCACCAACATGTGTGTGGTGCCTTTTTAGTATTAACAACTTCTCTCATCCTCAGTTTAACTACATGCACGAGTGCTTCGAGCGGGTCTTCTGTGAGCTCAAATGGCGAAAAGAGGTACATTTCATTGCTTTCCACAGCTTAATGTTTGCACCCGTGTAGAGTGCGCATTAATTAGTGGTGCTAATTAGTGGTGTTTTCAGGTTGAAGAGGAAGCGACGGATAAAGACAATAAGAACTGTAGTAAAGATGGTATGTGTAGTAAGGTAAGGCTCAGCCTGCCTTTTTATTTCTTATCGAGCTTTTCTCCTAATGTGTGTCTTGTAGTTTTGTGTTTATTTCTGACGATAACACTACTGTGTGAACCTCCAGTGTGCTGCCCAACCCCATGTTTTGGTTACCTGGAAGCCTAATTGACTATGTCAGGGGTTCTGATTTTTTTTCGCCAGTGACCCAGTGATTTTAAGGGTCCAAATTTTCATGGACAATTCTATAGAGGAATAATTCCTATAATGGCAATTAGTAGAACTGACAGGGATGCCTCCACCGCCAACAAGTCTAGTCTTTCTTGTTACTAATTTGTATATCTGAAATATCCTTAAAATATGCATTATATAGCCAAAGGTTTGTGGACACCTGACCATCACAACCATATGAGGTTCTTCCTCAATCTGTTGCCACAAATTTGGAAGCACACAATTGTTTAGGATGTCTTTGTATGCTGTAGCATTACAATTTCCCTTCAGTGAAACTAAGAGGCCCAAACCTGTTCCAGCATGACAGTGCCCCTGTGCACAATGTGAGGTCCATGAAGACCAAGGCTGGTGTGGAAGAACTCGAGTAGCCTGCACAGATCCCTGACCTGAAACTCACCGAACATGTTTGGGATGCACTGGAGCACCTGACCTCATTAATGCTTTTGTGACTGAATGAGCAAATCCCCACAGCCATGCTCCAAAATCTAGTGGAAAGCCTTCCCAGAAGAGTGGAGGTTATTATAACAGCAAATGGGGGGATAAATCTGGAATGGGATGTTCAACAATGTGTGATGCTCAGGTGTCCATAAACTTTTGGCCATATAGTTTACTTCAAACAGGAAACTACTGAAGAAAAATCCTATTATAAATTCCATATAAATCCTACAAACATTCAACTGCTCCTTGTTGAGATGTTGTTCTAACAAGAATATCAGACAGATGGACACATGGACACAAAACTCCACCACCTAGTGGCAGAGGCATAAAATTTCACAGAGTATTACTGTAAATATGTGCACAATTCACAGAATAATCAATTTGATTGATATAAAAAAATACATAAACATGACATTCACTTCATATCACAGATCATATAACCTACATCACATTTATTTATGGGTTCTTTATATTTACACATTTAACAATGCTTTCATGAATCACTGTTTGTAAGAGCCCACTACTGCAGGCGCTCTGCATATCTAATGAGAGGACTGGGCTTGCGTATCACACTATTGCATCGCACTGGCATACAGATTAACCTAGCATCCCATAAATAAGTGCTAGCAAATGGTGGTACTGCATTTCATATAGTATTTTCAGCTCACGGCTTGAGTAGCTCACACTGTAGTTACAACATCAAGGTGCGTTACACCACCGTGAAGTGCATTAAGTTTAAACATAGCTACACACCAAATAAAAACATTTAAGTCAATAGGAAATGTTATGTTTTCGGGTCATAACTAGAATTTATATGGAATTATCATTGTAACCAGCAGATGAACTGATTACATTTTGAAATCAATCCAAACAGGGTCAAGGTCACAGCAAGGGCAAATGTCTGAAACAGTATTTTTTCAATAGCTTCCTTCCTGTTTGTCATACAGAGATTTTACTCACACCTTCATGGTCAGGAATTCAAGACCCATTTTCATCACTATCTACGATTTTTGCCATCAATCTATCTGTCCATCAATCCGTCCATCAGTGTGTCTGTGCATCTGTCCAAGACTCTCCAGCAGATGAATTGACTGGATATTGGAATTGATCCAAATAGGGTCAATGTGACAGCAAGGTCAAGTGTCTGAAATAGCTTGCTTCACATTTAAAATATATTTTAAGTTAAAATATATTTTAAGGACTGGACTTGCTGGTAGCGGAGACATCTCTGTCAGTGGTGTTGAATGGCCAATAGTGTAAAAACCGACTTGTTTGTCTTTTCTGTTTGTTAAATGTATTTGTACACCAGGCAACTAAGAATAAAAAGCTAATAGCCTGGGCAAGAAAGCTGCCTAAACTAGTTACAATAGTATGTATTTTCACTATTCATTAATAGCATTCGCTTTTAAGATGAGAAGAAATTAAAGTGAACTGAAGTGTTTATAGCAGCAAGAGCGGCGCAAAGACACTAAATTGTCTGCAGGAGCACTAAAGTGTCTGCGCTCTGTCAGTGAGAGTTTAATACAGTGCACAACATCCTGTGTGTGTGTGCGTCTGTGTGTCTGTGTGTGTGGTTTTACATGTACGTTTGTTAAGGTACGTGGCTTGGTATATGTGTGTTGTGATTGTCATGTAAAGATTAAGCTTTTTATAGGGATTTATAATATTGACTGCTGTTTTCTGTTGCAGAATATCTTCCAGCTGTTGAGGCACAGAAGGGATGGAGGCACCTGAGACAGGAGATCGTCACCCCCTGAACCCCTCAACACACACACACACACACGTACACACGCACACACACAAATCAGTGCAGACTCAAAACAGGAATATATTGGGTCCCAGCCAACACAGTCTGTTCACTAACACACACACTCACACACTCACACACACTCAGTGGACAACCAGAACTAAAGAACCCATCTTCAGACTCACAGTACAATAGAAATAAGCAAACTAAAAATGAGAATCAAGACTTTTTTTCACACTTCATCCATCCCATCAAATCGTCATTGGGATTCAACTCAGTTCAGTCGTTCGGTTGGAGGACATTTCTGAGGTGACTATTTGCTTGTGAAGAAGAAACTGACAAGGCTTTTCATTAACCCTCCAGGTAACAGGCTTTATTCTTTGTAAGGACACTACCAACAGGTTGGCCTGTAAACCAGTCACTCCTGGCTGCACTGGCTCTTAACATTAATCTCTGCACTGTGACTGGTCCTGGTGACTTGTGCATGCAAAGGAGAGCTGTGCACATTGGTCGGGTTTGCCGGCATATTGTGAAGATTTTAACCCCAAGTTACGAAGCCAATAGCAAAGGAATGAGAGACAGAGAAGAGGAGTGCACTTATAGCCAGGAAGCTTCAGTGGTAAAACTTCATCCTGACACTAACATACACAGATACATGTGTTCTGTAATGTGAAGCAAGATGATCCCTCAAAATGTATCAGCACAACATTTTTTTTGTTTTTGTTTGGTGGGGGGTGTTGGGGGGGGGGGGGGGGGTCGGGGTGGTGGGGGGAGGTAAGGAAAACCACAGTGACATTATTCATGTGTGTAAATATCTTGAAACTCCAACATCCACCTGGACAAGCAGAGCAGATAAGCAAGAACTTCTGTTTGAACAGAAATTTGAGAACGTAGACAAATTGTCTGACATTTTCTAAATTACCCTTCCCAGTTTACTTATAGCAAAATTATATATATTTAAATATTTTAAATATTTTTATTTTTCCTCTTTATTTCACCCATCCTGTTCCCCCAAACTTTCTAAACATTTTTTTTAAAGAATGCTTTCAGTCTAAATATATTTTATTTCGAATTTTACCCACAAAGGTTAACCTTTCACCTCCACTGTGCATGCTTGAATTCTTTTCGAAGTGGGAAAAATACTTAACAGTATTATGAATGTAATGAATCGGAGATCTGTCAGTAAAATGAAAGACTTCTAGTGGAGGTATGAATGAACTGCTTGTTTAACATTCTTTAAAAGTGCTTTTAGGCAGGTCAGCAGGATGGATTTAACGTGACCATGAACTTATAAAACAGGTTTTTTAAATATAATTAAACCCAGTCTTTTCCTTCTTTTATGAAACCCAGTCTTTTTCCTTCTTTTATTGTAGCTGAGAGTCTGGAAAATCTGTGATAAGTTTGAACATGACCAGCAAGTATTCTGATATGCAAATACAGGCCATGCAACACTGGTTCACCAGGAAGACTGGTCACATGTAGGGTTGATGGCATTTACAGTTTGAATATTCATAGAATCCTGTTTTAAGAGTAAATATGGAGGCATGTTTGTTTCTTTTACTGTTGTCTAATGACTGACTTCAAGTAATTTATTAATCGTCAAACAAAAAAAAAACAATTGTGTTTTTCAAAAGACGTTTCGTGTATGGATGGAACCAGTAGATTGTGTCATTTCTTAATACGTTTCAGAAAAGGTTTGAGGGTATATACATAGCAGACTGTTTCTGGCTGACTTTTGCATTAAGAAGTGCTAAAGATAAAGTTTGCGTTAATTATTTCATTAAAAAAGTGAATTGAGCTGGTCTTTTAATAAATAAATAAATAAATACCTAACTTTTATTAGATTGAGAGGTTAGTTATTGCAGGCAGCTCACATAAGAATATTTTGTAATGATAGTTGTGCTGTGCACTACTCTCCCCCTACACACACACACACACAAAATAATTTGCAATGGTTATGAGCCGGTACACGTTCTAGTATTCAGGACTTGGTGAAGGAAATGGCTAACTATCTACTGCTGTAATGACAAATTGGTAAAATGCTATTTCTGTCAACTTATCAAAAAAAAAACTTTCATGTTGTAGCTAGCTTTAATATTTCATATACATACACACCGACCAGCCATAACATTAAAACCACCTGCCCAATATTGTGTAGGTCCCCTTTGTACCACCACAACAGCTCTGCCCCTTCTAGGCATGGACTCCACAAGACCTCTGAAGGTGTGCTGTGGTATCCGGCACCAAGACGTTAGCAGCAGATCCTTTAACTCCTGTAAGTTGTGAGGTGGGGCTTCCATGGATTGGACTTGTTTGTCCAGCACATCCCACAGATGCTCGATTGGATTGGAATTTGGAGGCCAACTCAACACCTTGAACTCTTTGTCAGGTTCCTCAAACCATTCCTGAACAATTATTGCAGTGCATCAGGGCACATTACCCTGCTGAAAGAGCTCACTGCCATTAGGGAATATCGTTGCCATGACGTGGTGTACCTGGTCTGCAACCATGTTTAGGTAGGTGGTACATGTCAAATTAACATCCATATGAATGCCAGGACCCATGGTTTCCCAGCAGAACATTGCCCAAACACACTGCTTCCGCTGACATGCTTTCTTCCCATAGTGCATCCTGGTGCCATCTCTTCCTCACGTAAGGGATGCACACGCACCTGGCTGTCCATATGATGTAAAAGAAAATATGATTCTTCAGACCAGGCCACCTTCTTCTATTGCTCCATGGTCCAGATCTGATGCTCACGTGCCCATTGTAGGAGCTTTCAGCAGTGGACATGGGTCAGCATGGGCACTCTGACAGGTCTGTGGCTACACAGCCCCATACGCAGCAAGCTGCAATGCACTGTGTGTTCTGACACCTTTCTTTCATAGCCAGCGTTAGCTGTTTCAGCAATTTGTGCAACAGTAGCTCTTCTGTGGGATCAGACCAGACGGACTAGCCTGTGCTCCCCACGCGCATCAGTGAGCCTTAGTTGCCCATGACCCTGTCACTGGTTCACCAGTTGTCCTTCCTTGGACCACTTTTGGTAGGTAATAACCACTGCATACCGGGAACACGTCACAAGACCTGCTGTTTTGGAGATGCTCTGACCCAGTCGTTTAGCCATCACAATTTGGCTGTTGTCAAAGTCACTCAGATCAACTTCGAAAACTGATTCTTCACTTGCTGCCTAATATATCCCACCTTTTGACAGGTGCCATTGTAACAAGATAAATAATGTTATTCACCTGTCAGTGGTTTTAATGTTATGGCTGATCCATATATATATATATATATATATATATATATATATATATATATATATATATATATATATATATATATATATATATATATATATATAGGGTATGTTTTTGTTTTTCGTGTAACTTTCAGGCTGACATTCAGTCAGATGCATAGCAGATTGTTTCTGTTGCATGTCAGTTTATGAAGAGGAGTAGATTTTTAGTTTTTGGCTTTCTTCATTTATTTTTTATTTTTTTATTTTTTTTTTAAAAAGACAAAACATGCAGGTCTGTTAAATGAGTATTATGGTTTATGAATCTGTTGCTTCCTCTACACATTACTGCCATTTTTTTGTTTGTTTTCGGGTCAGTTCTTAAAGTCAATCTCCTTTAGCGCAGGCGCATAAAAGCTGTTTTGCACTTCTAGTATTATCCATGTGGGTGTGTGATAAAGAGTGACATGACATTTCAGTGCTTCGTTTGTCGTTTTTGTTAGTTCCCCCCCCCCTTCATTTTGAGGTATTGATTGTGCATGTTAACTTGCTGAATTATATTTTTCCAGTTTAACCATTATGTTTTTATTAATATTCATTAATACTTAGAGGTGGGTGACAAATGAAAAATCAACATAATGTGTCATGGTAAGGTGTTGTGCCAACACAAGCTTCCAGAACAGCTTAAATGAAAGAGAGGTCTGCCAGAAGTTTGGATTTCACTGGTAGACAAATACAAAATCTCAGAGTAGGGAAAACATCATATAATAAAAGGCAGTGG